>NW_022145607.1:1206441-1638005 GCF_000002235.5 Strongylocentrotus purpuratus | reverse complement strand
CCATCTCATCTTCCTGCTCATCCTCTCCGATCATTTCTATCTGAATTATGTTGGCTGTCGATCTGTTTTATCAGTTATCCAACATTATGTTGTTCATACCGCGTATAGAATGCATTCCTGATACTCCTCTTCTCGAATTCCCCAGGAATGATATTTAATTCCATGTTTCAGAATCCTCCCTGACCGGGGTGTTTTAGATTTTTTTTTTTTTTTTCTTCTTGTAGTTCCATTTCTTTTTCTTCTAATTCTGGCCTTTTTTTCTCTCTGTGTGTGTGTTGCGTTATTGCGTAGTCCACTTCGTACTTTTGTCAGTAAATCATAGGGGTGTCAATCACTAGGGTCTGAAAGGGGAGACGATATCGGGAATATTATATTGGATGATATCAGTTGCCAGTTTCTAGGTGGATATTGTTATGAATGCCAAAGAGCGTTGCATGTGCACGGTGCATTGCCGGAAAACACAGGAAGCAGGAGAGGGGCACGGCCTGATATTGTGTCCGAGCATATGCCAGATAATGAGAACTTATAAGATGACCTGATGAACACCTTACAGATCTCAGTCATGACGGTCACTGAACGTAATGGTTGGGGCCAGTAGATAGAAAGAAAGAAAGAAAACGAGGGGGTTTATAAAGGTACTCAGAGCGACAAAAATACTTACCCGCAAAATATAAAATAAAATAAAATGAGCAAAACTACTTGAAACAACTTTAAAGTATTTTTTTAAATAATTACGTGTTATCAATTACAATGAAAAGACAAGGATAAAAAAAGAAGCGTCATTTCGAACTTGTACACAAAAATTAGCGAAACTTATTGGTGATGGGAGTGAGTAAAAGAACGTCATGTGCCGCCCCGGCTTCTCCAAACTTGCCTGCATAAACATAAAGAAATTTGAGAAATAATAAAACAAAATGAAAAACAATTGATGGTAAAACCTTTCCGTTTGATCCCATTATTCACAAACCCCCCCCCCCCCCAACCTCTAAATTCCACTTCCCTTCTTTTCCCTCTTGATCTATTTTCCAGTGACGTCACAGCTAATAAGATCGAGTAATTATCTCTTTGAACATAAAAATGTTCGTCTAAAAATATCTAATAATTTTTAAATGACGTAAAGGATTTTCAGATAACAATCAGTTGTCGCAATCGTAGATAATGGTCACGCCTATTGGTTTTCAATCCCTAGGCCGACTTCGCATTGGAAACAAATTAAAGGGCGGTTTTTTTTCTCTGCAGTTTGTCAGCATCATGAATTCGACTGATTAACAAAAAATGGTGATGATGATAATGATGGTGATGACGATGATGATGACGATGATGATGATGATGATGATGATGATGACGATGATGATGATGGTGATGAAGATAATATGTCAACGCGCCAGGGTTGGAGGAGTTAATGGTCCACCGACCGAAGCATGCTTCATTGATGGTGGGACAGACTGACTGACAGGAAGAAAGGTGAACGACATTCAGTTTGTAAGATAGATGGGAGAGAGACGTAGAGAGACTGAGAGGGGAAGTTGAAAGAACATGAGTGGAGAGAGAGAGAGAGAGAGAGAGACAGAGACAGAGAGAGAGAGAGAGACAGAGAGAGACAGAGAGAGAGAGAGAGTGAGAGAGGCTTGACTTGGGGGTATAGAATTGATGGATGAGATGATGATGCAGAAGAAGAAAAGGTGACGCTGTAGGTGTACAAAAACAAGTAGGGGCGGCACTGCGAGTCGAAATGTAGATATGGCAGTGCACGGGAGCTGAAATGTTTAGACTGAATCCCTTTTTTTTAAACATGAAAAGAGACAGACATACAGACAGACATATAGACAGGCAGAGACAGATAGATTGTGTTGAAAGAAATCAGTGTAAAAACGATATTAGCTGCGAGTAATTTTTTTGTTTAAAAAACCATATTCGGATCTTAAACACAACATAATAAAGTTTGATTATTAGACGTGGGCTTGTTCTGTAATTTCCATTTTATAATTCAAGGAATCTTTCTATTCACAAGAAGCGCGAAGTCACGAAATCACGTTCTTCATTCGTTAATGAGCGATACAGGGCGTATCATAATAAAGGATATTGAAGTTTAATGACGATTATATGAAAACTACTGATTTCATAATCAAGCATTTTATGTCTGTTGTAAAGGACAGAATGTCCTCTTGTTAATGACACCCAGATCATACTACTACTGTCACAGTTGACTGAATAACAAAGCATGCTGTCCACCATGTGAAAGGTGCACTGTGACAAGTTAGCATTCACAGATAAATTCTAAAGATTAGTGCTTGTGTCAGCCCAGACATATTGAAATGCTGAACAATGAGTGGATTATGTGTCTAAAGGCCCGGTCACACAGGGAGGACGCATGGGGAACGCACGGCCAGCGCATTGGAAATTTGCAATTTGGGGCCAGTGCGTTGTCGTTCGCTAGGCGTGCGTCATCACTCGTTACTCGTTCGTCGAGCGCGCTGGACCAACGCTGGACCAGCGCTATGCATTCGTCGTCATTCGCTGTGTGCGTCGGGATTTTTTGAGCATGCTCAAAAACGTGCACCGAGCTCGACGCATGAATATATACACGCCAAAGGCACGCCAGACATGCGCCGGAGCGCGCTAGACCAGCGCCAGACATGCGTGGAGCGCGCTAGACCAGCGCCAGACAAACGCGGAGCACACGCCCTGTATACGCACAGCGCGCTAGCTACACGCCGTGCATTTTGTGTCAGCTCGCTAGCTTTTCCAAAATTGTGACAAAAGTTAGGCACATGTTCTTTTCCGATTTCCAATGCGCTGGCCGTGCGTCGTAGAACGCGGTGCATGCGTGGACATTCGTCCAGCGCGCTAGCAACACGCTGTGCATTCGTGGAAGTTGTTTTCATGTGCGCTCTGTGTGCGCCCTGTGTGCGCCCTGTGTGCGCCCTGTGTACGCCCTGTATGCGTCCAGCGCGCTATGCATTTGTGTCAGCTAGCTGTATAGCTTCGACCAAAAGTTGGGCGCACGACAACGCACTGGCCAAAATTGCAAATTTTCCATGCGCCGGCCGTGCGTCCCCCATGCGTCCCTCTGTGTGACCGGGCCTTACGAAGGAAATTCACTGAAACTTGTCACAGTGCACCTTTCACATGGTGGACAGCAATGCTTTGTTATTCAGTCAACTGTGACAGTAGTAGTATGATCGGGGTGTCATTAACAAGAGGACATTCTGTTCTTTACAACAGACATAAAAATTAAAATGCTTGATTATGAAATCAGTAGTTTTCATATAAACCGTCATTAAACTTCAATATCCTTTATTATGATACGCCCTGTATATTTTGTGTGATGTTTGAGTTTATTTCCAATGTCGTAGAAACCTCTCGCCTTGTTAACATGATGATGAAAAGGGATATAACAGCGGTCGAGCTAATAATGATTGATTCACGACGCTCCTGGTTATAACGGATGTACGTATACATGTATAAAGAATACGAAATAGCTTGTGAGGGGGCTTGTTTACAAGTTCCAATAGAACTATATACCATTCCTGAGGTATGCATTACCTCAGGAATGGTATATAGTTATGCATCACATGCACCGCATCTGGATGGGCGAGGGTTCATTAGGTGAATGACATCAATAGAATACACGAGGAAAGAGAAGGGCCCATTTACGTCAAAACAGTTTAGGGTTATGAAGAAACACTCCAAAGATCGACACAGGAAGCTTTGAAAACATAATGGTGTCTTTAATAGCCATGCGTTAAATAATGTTCATTCATTTTATTAAGGGTCCCTAAATATCTATCTATCTATCTATCTATCCATATATCTTTCTATCATATGTCCCGTAGCTTGGTGGCGTTGAGGCGACAATCAAATGGACCTTGAGACACAGGTTCTTCATAATTCCTGTCTTCAGCTGTTATATCTGTTCCCTGCCTAGATGAAAACATTTGGTCTCTTTAATATTAAAATATATTCTTCTTTTTTCTTGATAACTTAATGAAATGTGTTGATGTAGTTATCTCTCTCTCATAAATTATGTTTCCTCTGATAATCAGAAGCACGTATAATTGAGGATGTGATTAAAAAGAGGGGAAGATCGTGATCAATGTGATGTTCCAAAAATTGATTCGAGGAAAAGATGTCGATAGGGATAGGTCAACGACATTTGGATGTAGTGCGACAACACGCCCATGTAGACAGATCGGGTGAATTGATGGGAGGAAGAGAAGGAGAGAGGTTCAAAGAGATGATAGAGGAGTGGAGAGAGGGAGAGAAAGGGGGAGAAAGGGGAGAGAAAGAGGAGAGAATGAGAGATAGGAAGAGGAGGAGGATGACTAATTTGTAGATGAGATGAGCAATATATGGGGGAGGTATAGGGGGACATGGAGTGAAATAGAGCGAAAGCTGATCGTACAGATTTATGACCGAGAAAGAGAATGTTACACAGTGAATCTTTTAGCAAAAATAGAAAAATAAGGGAAAAGAAGGGTTGGCCCATTTGTATATACATACAACTTTATTCATAATGGTGATATGTGTTTTGCTCCTGAGTCGTCTAGTTAGAATTGAAAAATGTAATAATATCAATACATTGTAATATTGCTTATGTTGGTGAACCGTAAGTTGTTATTGAAGTGTTTTTATCATTATTCTAGCGGTCCTTATTCTACATTGTGTAGACAATTATTGTGAACCGCAAGAAAGAGGCGCAATAGCTGATACTCTGTGGATTGAATTGATTAATATGCGTAATGATAAGATAGGATAATCTTGTGAGGAAATATGATGAGAATAATTTCAAACTTATACCTAAAGCAATATGGCAATAACTTTAGCCCCCAATGTGAAATCTCTCATTGACAGGTAGGTTCTTGTTGAATATCAGACCCGTTTGTATTGCTCTCCTTTCGTTCTGGTAAAAAAAATTATCATGTAATATTACTTTAATTGATCCTAATTTAACGACAAACTGAATTAAATTATTTCAACATTCCCTGGTTTAGTGAACACAGATGATCGACTTATGTTCATTTAACACTCCAAGTTCGCAAACATTTCTGAGACTATAACTATTAGCATTTCACACTGTTAAGGTGTATAAAATATGTGACATTTCTCCAATGAGCTGTTTCCAAGAATATGTTCTGCAATCTTAGAAAGATGGATGAATTTCACTTTTCGTCAGCTGAGTAAGGGCTTTGCATTAGTAATGTTCCCATGCAAGACCGATCAAGTAGCCAGCCATGGGATTTCACTCCAACGCAGTTTTCGAAAGTAAATATAGCTTGACGTCACGGTTATTTGTATGGCATTTGGATTAAATTGTGACTCAATCATTGCCGGTGCTCTGAAGGAAATATTTATTATTGAGTGTCGGACGACATTTTGATCATATTACAATTTGCAAATACGATACAGCCAAACTTATTTAATGAGTCTATTTTAGGACCACTATTTCCGAATGCTGTAAAGCCGCTTTTACAAAATCCTAATTTGATGCGCCGAAATGAATGTTTCAGTACGAGCATATATTTTTTCGAAAATGGTTTGGGATTTTGCTAATGGTCACCTATATTATGGCAAACTATTTTGACCTGCAACGATTTGAATATAATGTAGTGAAGTTGACATTGCTGTGACTCCCTCAAAATGCTTTTCTACTCTATCTATCATATTTTACGATATAAATACACTAACGCCATGATAACTGTTTATAAAGCTACATGACTACCCCCCCCCCTCCCCCCACTCCAAAAAACGAACCCGATCACTACAAGTACAAGCAAAGATGCAGTAAGAGAGTATATCGGTTTTATATGAAAGATGCATTTATAATATTTTTGTGAAGAAATCCATTTACAAAATACATCGTACCACACATAAATTTGATATTACTTGCAGCACAATTGCAAAATGTACACCTGTATTAAGATCTAAGTTTAACATCTATAATGACCTGTAATATAATCTGACAAAATAATTGAAAAGTAGTACACTTGACAATAACTGTATATACATGTATATATTTGGGTCGTGTCTCAATATCAGATTAAAGATTGCCTTATGAAATAGTTATAAAAGTCTAACAATATGACGTGCAACTGCTTCTATAACGACGGTCCTATGTTGGTACAAATTCAAATTATTTAATCATCTTTATACAGATTAAAAGCTGTAATAGTATTCTTTACTTTATACATCGCTATTTTGTCTACATACGCCCTATATAAGTTACTGAAAATGTTAAGGTAAAGACCAGTTATGGTCATGCGATTGCATTGTGAAAGAAACGTTGTGGAATCGATCAGAAAAGTTGATCATCTAGCATCTAGCATCTGCAAGGTTCTGGAATCATCAAAATGATAAGAAATTTAGCCCATTCTTCGTAAAGTTACAAGCACTATACACAGAAAGATGTATATGGGACTACCCTATATCTCTCACAGACCATGAGAGAAACAAATTTACCAAAATATGAATTAGTAGGTGGTTTCCCGGCAAATTTTTTATCATCATGTATTAGTAAAAACATATTCTCTCACATGATTGGTAATGAGAGCTTCATTTCATTTTTGAAATTGGGGCATTTCCAATACTGGTCTTTACCTTTAATATACCAGAATATATATATATATATAGCTCTGTACTATGGTCCCATATTAAATGTCCTCCGTTTTACGTCATTGCTATTGGTCGTCTATATATCTATACCATCAACAACGAAAGGACAACATTGGGAGGTTGGGGGGGGGGGGGGGTTCCAATATTTAATGGGATGAGGAAACGATATGACGTGGAAATCATTATTTCCACCAATCTTTGGACGTGTGTCATGTCTGGCATTGACGTACAAGGTTATCTGTTTTAACCAATCTGTGTTTGCATTCGCTTAATAATCTTTGTCACCATGCCTCTGTTCATAGTTTCGTTTTGCTCATCCCAAAATGAAATCATCACACTGTTATCATTAGCCTTTATCTAAAGTAGCACATACCAACATTGAATAATAATGCACCTGTCATATACTATTCCGCGTTATATGGCGCTTGATATATCGACGATGTCTCGAAGCGCTTTACAGATATATATATTACCCCGGTCATTGGATTGAAGCTCGCTCTCACACAATGTGTGCACATTCTCACTCCCTAGGGAGTTTTCCAGCCAGGCACCATTTTGCAGACGCTAACAATGCTGAGCATACTACATTAATGTTCGCATCCTACCGGGTACCCATTTAGCACCTGGGTGGAGTGTAGCAAATGTAGATTAACGTCTTGCTAAAGAACGTTAGTGTCGGGCTGGGATGTGAACTATACAGTCCGGCGAGTTATCCACCTCTACAATTAACCATAGATAGAGGAATATCAAGGATGTATCAACATTAGGGATATATCTCCTTGGCATGTCCATGTGATGACCATTCATTCCAAGTTGTATTTATTTGGGCCTTCAAATTGGCAGATGTTTTCTCTACGTTGGATACGCCATTCATACAACCTGTATGCCTAATGTCTTACATTCCGGATATCATCCTTGCAAAATAAACCATTGTCATCGTGAGACTTTACAGTCCAAAGAAGTGCGATGACCTAAGTTATTTAATCATTTACCATAGCAATGTGTTTTTACTAAAGTTAATGTTCAATTGAGTAATATTTAAATAATGCACAAAGCAAGACATATCAGGAATATACGACACTTCTTTCGTTTAAACAATGTTCTTCATTAAAATACAGTTATAGAAAATGAAGATATCATGTCTCTCATGTCATTAAATTGTCACGGTACGCGTATAGGCCTACTTTATATGATCATTTAACAATCAATTGCGTGTCATCATTTGACATCGTATAACTCGCATCAATATGATCGATTCGTTGTATTTTCTTCTTGTCAGTCATTTCTCTGCAGGATTTTGACGGCGATTTCAAGCACTTGCATTTCTTCGTTCGACAGCAGACGGCACACACGAACGCTAGAACCAAAATGGCGAGGGCGACCAGGCAAGCGACGATCACGGCATTGGCGTCGCTGCACCTGGTAAAAACCCAAGTGAACGTGGTCATGGTGTCTTTCGTCTGGAACGTGAGGATCCGAACCGCGGGGACGGTAGGTCTTTGAAAGCGCGATGACTCGCTCAGATGATGTATTGCCCTTACGATTCCCAACGGTACATACTAGAAGGCGACTGTCGTCCTTTTCAAGAAGTCGTACGATTTCCAGGGTCCTGTTATCATCGTAAAGCCGATATCGTGATATATCCATTGGCGGGATGAAGGACCATTCGATGCTGGTCGGCTGAGGGTGAGCGATGATCTCACATACGAAGATGGCTTCGTCACCGGTGGACAGTACTGCCTTGATAGGTCTGATCGCTACACGAGGAGGATAAACAACACGCAGTGGTCCAACATTACAGGTACTTGTATAGAAAGGGAAATCTGAACTTCTAGCACGGCATGTATACGTTTTTCCTTCGTCAGCCTCTGAAACATTCATAGTCAAGACGGCGAAAACCGGAACAGTTGAGTAGTCGATATCGGTCGTAGGCAAGTCATCATAGGCACCTTGAAGTTCAAGCATGACTGATGGTCTTCCCTTCTCAGATATACAAGCCGGGATGTTCTCACCAACCTTCAGCTCCCTGGACGCCTCACGGAAAGGACAGTAGGGGTATTTCTTGACCGGTGTATAGTAAACAGTGACCGTCGCTCTCCGAGACTGCCCCGCTACATCTGAAGATGGTTCCCTGTCTTGTTGTAAACCATGCATTGGTACTCGCCATCGTCCATTCGTGAAATATTAAAGATGTTCAGCTGAAAGGAACCCTGGCGAAGTCCTGGATGACACGATATCGCTTAAGATCGACGATGAGACTGTCACCCATCACGTCAGCGCCGATGCTGATGGTGATGTTGTTCTTGCGCCAGACCACCTCCTGGTTAGCTAGGAGCCTATCAATGACGCAGTTGAGATGGAATCGAGACCCCTGATCAACCAATATGTCATTGGGCTCCTTGGTGAAAGTCATGGCGTTTATCAATGCCACGCTGCACAAAATAAATAAAAGTTGTAAAGCCATATTTTCTGTCGCAAGAATTTACTAGTAACTATATTACAATGTATGAAGAGTGTTTAACCAGTTTGGCCAAAATTAAATGGCATAGCCTCCGGGGTAGCACTGCACAAATCAATGCTTTAGCAAAATATAGCAGCCATGAAGTATATAATTGTCAAGTTTCAGCAGGCCAGTTGGCCTATGCGTGATGTTCCGCTTTCGAATTTACAAACGTTGCAGGGCATATCACATATCCACAGTTATTAATCCAATGTAATCTGTATTAAATCCGTGAATCCCTGTTACTAATAATTGAATTCTGTATGGTGACGATTCGTATAGTTCTCTGCGGTTAAGTCGATCAAATCGTTCTACAACAGGCGCACAACATTTCATCGGAGCTTCATTAGAGACAGTCAGGTTCTCAGAATCAAACGAGGATCACGAATGAAGTGTCACTTTCTCCACCCAATATCAACAAATCACCTCTAGGGCTCTACTCTGTACTGCGTGTGGTTAAAACCTGGACAGACTGCCAATTTGAGTAGAGTACAGGTTCCCGTGCAAGTCACAATTCATCATTCGAGCTGAGTTTAACGTGAGACCGTTTAGGAAGTCTGTGCCAAACAGGGCTGCATGCATGCTCGTAGTTGGTAATGTCAGTCAATGTTTGAGTGATTCAGAGAGGGGAAAATCTAGGCTGCTGCTGCGTCCCCAACCCCCAGTGTCAGGGATGTACGGGTGTAGCCAGCCAAGGGGGCAAGGAGGGGTTTAAAACTGCCCCTCTTTTCCCAAAATTTCAGATTAGGGCTTAGTATCCATCCCACGAGCACTGTAAGCTATCTGTTAATGTTGAGCCTATATACACAAGAGAAACTGATGTACATTTATTTGCTGACCTTATAATTACCTAAAAGAGAGATACATAATTGTGTCATTTGAATAAAACTGTGATTAATGGGATGCCTCTATGCGTCATAAGTGACAGCATTGCAAGAATTCTCCCCTAGCCTCCCATATATCATTCAATGCACTTCGTGCCCCTTAATTCTTAGATCCAACAGAAAACATTTAAAAGATATTCAGATATTCAAGCAACGACCCCCCCTCCCCTCCCCTTGCACCTCTTTTCTCGCGTAATGAGTTTAGGTGGGTCGCCATTGCCAGGGGGGGGGGGGGGGGACGTCGGCCGCGGTCACCGTTTTGAAAGTAAATACTACATATATGCTTAACGCTATATACCCTATCCATGGACCAATGACATGAGAGGCTTTCATATATCCTCCTCCTATTTCTGCTCACCCTGGATCTGTCTTTGACTGGGTACGCCCCTGTAACTAGCTCTGAGATGTGACGAGGAGAGAGTGCAGGCCAGTTACAGGAAGTCGTAGCTGATTTGAGCTCACGATAACTAACAGCGTGGGGTAGCAGCAAAAAATATTCACTTTCAGGGATGGAGAAGTGAAACTTTTAGATAATCTGTACTGATTAACGACTTCATATTTTGTAAAATGATGGTTTATTTTATCTGTCAAGGTTATGTTTCATAAATAAGAATAATTTGTTCTTGTAATGGCGCATATAAATTCGCGCCCCAATAGAACTTTTAACAAGAGAGCATAACAAAAGTTAGTTTGAAGAATTATTTCTAGACGCAAAAAGGATAAGTTGTTCTTGTAACGGCGCATATAATGTGCGCCCAAAAGAACTTGAAAAAAGAGAGCATAAAAAAGTTAGGTTGAAGAATAAGTTATAGACGCAAGCTATTCTCATTTGAGATATCCGATCTTCCAGACTTTATTCTTCTAATAATACCCTCAACACTCCTTCCTTTTCACCATGTAATTCGATTGCGTGGAGGCCTAGCTATCCTGGAACAAGAAAGGGGGGGGGGGGGGGAATGGAGGGACTTTCCCGTAAATGCGTCGATCATGATGAGAATTGTTAACCGAACAGAGACTCGCCAAATCACTTGTCGTCAAAATAAGGCTTGTATATTGTTACGAATATCAAATTAGAGACGATTTGGTTACCTTTTGATCCGAATTCGTGGTTTATTATACTCAACTCGAGCAACGTCTCCCAATGGTCATATGGCGAATCATCTAATTTGCATATTCGTAACAATATTCTTGTTCAACCCAAGTTTAGTCATTAGATAGCAGACATAACGACAAGTCTGAATTATGATTATTTTTCTCCATATATTTTGAAACAAAAGAGGTTGAACATATATGCTTTTCTTTGTTTTTGTAACTCCACTCAGACATGGAATACCTTTAGACCCTAAAATACGTTTTACAATCCGTATTTGTTGTGAACAAGAGATGCAAGGCGTAGCTCACCCAGGATACAAACCCTCAGCTGATAGGGGCGTATTTGGGATGGTCAGCACAAATGGAGGGTAAAAATGTTCGAACTTGATAATATGAAACAAATTTTGAAATGTTCGAAATGCTCTCCACATGACCCCACCCCCACCCCCCCCCCGAACATGATCAAACGAAGTCCATCCTTCAAATTCTGTTCAGCATGAGGCAGGTGCAGGACCAACCCTACCCCCCCCCCCCCCCCCTCCGACTGTATTGTTCAATTTATTATGTATAAAAAGGCTCGCGGCCCTCTTGGCCTTTCTGGATTAGTATTTGCTATACAAAGAAACAAAAAAAAAAACATAAACAACAAACAAACAAAAACAGACACAACGTTAGCATGGTTATAAGGATGGATAATTAAGGCCAGAATTCCCTGCTTGAATCGTGTCCCCAGTGACCGCAGTGACCTCTCGAGGATCCCTCACAGGAAAGCAGAAGAGGGTGAAGCAATGCCTCTCAGTTATTATCCGGGGGAGTCACGGCTAACCTCTACCGGGACTTGAACCCCCTTCCCCCGATGAAATACTGAATAAACCTTGACCAGATAGACATCGCTATGGTTAATACAAGAACAGTATACAGTGAGTGACAGTCTTGAGCTGACGATAGACTGTCACGTTTGCCTGAAGATCCTTGGCAGGATTTAGGCTTCGCTATGGTGGGACAGTTCACCCAGGGTATATACTTACCGCTATTTGCTTGAGGTTTTTTCCCTATTTTACTCCTTCTTGAGACAGTTCACCCAGGGTATATACTTACCGGTATCTGCCTGAGATTTCCCCCCTTTTTTACTCCTTCTTTCTTTCTTTTCTTATTTTATTCTTTTCCTTTTTATTTCATTCTATTTTTATTTCTTTTGTAAAATGTTGTTTAGGGTGGGTCTCCTTTTTGTGTGCTGTCACGACACAAGGATACGACGTACGTGGTATATTCATTGCAGCTGCAACAATTACAATACTGTTAGCTAACTGTAAAATTTCTCTGGAATGTTAATTTTAGAAGCGCGTTATGGGTATGGTGGAATTAATATATATTTCATAATCAACATTATCAAGTATGATTTAACGATTCCCAAAGGGGGAAGGTAGCATATTTCAAATGAGAGATATTCAAAACTGTTAATCCTCTCTACGATTTCATATATTTATTAAGAACGATCGTCAGATTTCTTGAAGCATCTCTAAGACTTCAATGCTTATTCTGTCTGTTTTGCCCTTATAATCTGAGTCGAGTATTATCCGGTTTAGGAGGTGGGATTATTCTCGCCCTTGCTATGACCATTTGCATGTACCAGCTTTCAGCATGACAAGAGCGAAACAGCGTCCTTCTTAAAATAGGTATTATATGGGAAGAGTGTCGCCGGTATACCCCCCCCCCTGTAGTACGTCTAAAGAGGAATATTTTTGGGGACAGCGTTACAGGAAGGCAGTCTGTTTGACATTCTCTATGTCAAGGTCAAGGCGAGCTCCTCATCCAGGGTGTTAAGATCATCAAGGTAACTTGTAAAAAAGACAAACAACTAATGTCAGTTAACTGTTTGTCTGAAAATTAAATTTGTATAGAATTTTGGCATTCACAAAATGCGTTAAAAAACAAGGAGATTTACGACGTGGAAAAATTGTTGTTATTCTTCTTCTGCTCATTCTTACTTTTATTACTTTTGTTACATAATCATGATAATACGTTAGTTGCTCTCATAATATGTCATGTAGAAATCTTGTCGTTGTTGCTGATGTTATCAATTTGTAACATGTTTCCTGTTTGTATCTGTTGTATATCACAGGACTGAATAATTGTTGTAATATATAAAATAAATAAATAAATTCTGAACTTATTAAAACGGTTAAGGGGACGTCAGATTTATTTACAAAATGAAGAGAGGCGTCTCATGCGTCTAAGGGTGACGTGGGGGGGGGGGGGGGGGACTCAATAATTAATGAGAGAAAGACAATCCATTCCCAGAATTTAAGGTATTTGACCCCCCCCCCCGCCCCGCCCCGCCCGCACACACACACACACACACACACGCACACACACACACACACAGCTTCACCCACCTCGAATTGACACATCTTCCTATTTTTCCCTTTATTTCCACTTTTTCTCTCTTCCGTTTATATCATACAATCAAGTTTATTGGGACAAAAGTTCTTAAACATGTTTTTGTTGAGGCATCATTTTTCATTCGTTTGCCGAAAACGTAGCTCTCATAACTGTGTGAATAAGATTTTAAGAACTTATAAGAACTCCACGACAAACTTTAGACGTCTTGATTATACCTTTCAAATTCGATTCTTGGCTCAGACGCTACTTAGTCTTGGCCAGGGTGACTGTGGACTATCCATCAATCTAATTCAGAGGATATCAGTTTTAACTTTACGCAAACTGTTTCAAGAATCTCCTTTCACGATCTTTCCTTTCTTGATTTCATTATGGTCTGTGAACAAGAAAATAGTGTAACAGTGTTTATGTATCATAATATAAGACAAATATGATGTATTCGGAAAACGATATTAAGTAGTGTCCATAGGTCGGTTTTAAGTCTCTCCACTATAGATCCACTCTAAAACCGTGCAAATTGTTTGGGGAAAAACGAAGTACTCTCTCTCTCTCTCTCTCTCTCTCTCTCTCTCTCTCTCTCTCTGACTGATTAAAGGGACTTGGTAACATTGTTTAGATGAGAGAAAATGGTGCTAAGGTAGTGACTCCAATGCTAGATGTACAATTAAAGATAATCTGAAAGTTTGAGTTAAAAGGGACCATTATTAATGATAACAATTGGGCCCAACTGATCTGATTGATTCTTTAATTCTCTCAACTGTAATCTTACAATTTAATTACATTTTAGGCGAATGTAAATTATCACAAAGCAATGAATTGGCTCTATTTACCATTCCATATATATAAGTATTGAAAGATTTTTAAAAGCCTGTCTTATTTTCAGGAAAGAACGGTTGGGAAAATTCAAAAATGGTTGGGAGAATTTACTATTGATCACTGTTAGAGCCTTAGAGGGTGTTGCACAGTGACGCCTTCAAAGAAAACCATAAATATCTTTGTGGTTTGAGAATTTTCTCAGGATTTTTTGCCTGTTAGAGGGTAAGTACAGTAGAAGGAATATAATAAGTGACATTTCATTCAGAAATTACACAGTTTTTCATCAACCTTCAACAATGTTACCTAGTCACTTAATATAACGTGGAAGAAAAATATCTTTAATTACCGTTCTACATTATGGATGACACACTAGCGTGACACATTGTGTTACCATGGCAATGATGTACAATCAGATGACTATCACAACAAAACGTGTTGATATAGGTAAACGTATTATTTTCTTCTTCTCTCTCTCTCTTCCTCTCTCTCTCTCTCTCTCTCTCTTTAGATCATCAATTTGGCAGGGCCGGTGCGGTTCTAGAAGACTTTTTGGGGAAGGGGTTTGGGAGCTTGGTGTTCTTGTTTTCATTTTCTACAATTGTGGACGGATTTATAGAAATTGAGAGGGGAGGGTGACTCTTGAGCTTGATTACAGACAGTTGATAGCAAAATTAAAAGTCAACTTTATCTTTAACATGTTTCAACGTTATTCCTCTTAATGTGGCAGTGGAAATTTGTCGATTTTACTCAAGACCTACATTGTTTGATTATGTTTATCTTAATATTTTCATGGCTTAAATTCAAACATTTTGTTTTAACTGGAGAAAGTCGAAATCATGCATCAATGAATAGCGATGTGATAGCGATGAACCTACATACTTTGCCATCTTCAATTGCAAGTGCGAAATGCAAAATGTGTTTTGTGTCGGTAGAAAGGAACAAAAATTGAGACCTTTGTTATGTTCCAATTTTTTCAGTTTAACCAGATTTATTACAATAAACCGATGCCAAAAAAAGTTATGTGAGAGACAGTGTAAGGATGTTACATCTTTTGGTTTTGGCAAAGCGCGTGTTAATCTTCCTACGATCATTATCAGCAATTGAAAAGTTCTTGTTATTGTGATTATTGATATGGCAAAGATCCCAGTGGATATAGATGACAAAACCACAGTGAAAGCAGACGTGTGATGGACTGATTTCACTAATGAAAGGATTTCCTGGTTTCAACACATGAAGGTCGATGCAATGCGATGAGATTTTGAGCTGAGAGTTTGGGAGAGGATTTCAGTATTTGACACTTTGAACGTGTAGCAATACACATTGTAAATGAACAGATGATTAGTACTACCATATCGGAGAATAGCGTTGAAGAGAGTCATAGCGCTCGTAATCAGCGCTCGTTATATTCGCGCTTTGTTTCTTTAGCTTCTGTTTATACATGTATTGATCGATTTCGGCTTTCTGTTTCATTCTTGCCTTTACTCTGATGAGTGCAAGTCGAAAATACACATTGTGTATTTTAAAATGTATCACTTTCTCATGTTGTGTAATCTGGTTGTGACTTCTTGACAAAGGTCAGTATATTCACAAGAGCGCCCAGGTTTACGTTGATAAATATTGGGGTTATTCGTTACTCGATTTTCTGATGGTTCTCTTTTCCAAAGTTCATAACTCCCAAACCCAAATTTTCCATAGGCACACGAGGGGTTTCATAATTTCTAGAATAAAGTATATAGGTTTCAATATTCCGGGGTTCCTATGAATATACTCAAACCAATAAAATTAACGGTTATGTGGCGTGGGGGATGAGCCCCTCCCCCCCCCGAAAAAAATAAATTGCGAGGCACATGTAGAAAGTTAATGTAAAATACCCAAAAGCCCCACCCCCTAAGCTCCGCCTATATAGTAATATAAAACCGCTTCTTGTTCTTCTTTTTGTTGTTTATATTTGTATTATTATTGTTATTATTATTGTTATTATTGTAATCATTATTATTCCTCTTCCTCTTCGCCTTCCTCCTCCTTGCCACCTTGATCTCCCACCACTATCTCTCCTCTTTCTGTCTCCTCCCTGTATTCGTCTCATCCATTCGTTCTCGTCATCTTATCAGCTAGCGTGAAAGTGCATTATAGTCCTATAATGAGCTTGGAAAGAGGTGGATTTTGTTTCTAAACTAAGCCAGACAAGCGGCCGACGAAAGTTTCGTTACCATGGGAACGTCGCAAAGCTTATTAGGCACATAACCTTCCATAAATATGGGGGAAATACTTGAATTTTTCTTTAATTAGTCTGTTAATGAGTGATGCGTGGTGGTTGAGTTGAAAGTTAGGGGACGAACGGGACATCGTGGACCCAATATAGCAGGTTGCCTTCGAGGGAAGGAAAAACCTCGTTAAAGGCGATATCCGTCCGCCAGTATCTTGACTGAAAATCTGAGGATTTGTATTTTTACATTCATGTAAACCAAGTGTAATTCGAGAAGTTTCACGGCCTGTCATTGCTTATGTAAGAGTTCTGTGGTGAGCCTAGTAATATGAGCTCACAAGGCATACATCTTTCGAGAACACTTTCAAGGAAACAAAACTATATATACAACACATGAAATTTTATACAGTGAATCCAAAAATATACTTAACTAACAGTACCCTGATGCCTAGTTTTGAGAATGAATGATCGTGCAACATTCTTAACTCGGTGGTCTGTTTTCCACGTTTCAAATTAAACTTTGTTTATTTCTGTCCACATGTATTTTCTTTTTGAACCTCAGTAAGATGAATTCATCTTATTAGTTTCAATCGTCGAACTGTACGGTCGTATTATTGACTGTAATCCTGTACGATTGACATGATAGAGATACATGGGAAATACACAATTTAAAAATATAACAACTAAGTGTGTGTATTCGGTTTTAACAGACGTGTATCAATCAGATATGATTATTTACGTCTGGGGACCGACCTTTAAACGTCACCATCCGAAAGACGTGATTCAGCTTCGAACCTGCGTCCTCGGCTGAATCAATTTGTAACTTCCACTTATAGCTGGATTACAGGCGCACGCCACAACGCCTAGTTAGACTTTATAACAACTGAACTTGTAATTCTAAGTATATATAGAGGCAGAGCCGTCATTGTCATTTGGATCCTGCTTGAACAATGTCAATACTCAGTTTTATCATTGTTAAGTTAAAAGGTTAAAACAAACCTACGATGTGTTTCTTTCTTCTTGTGCAGTCGATGGTGAGTTTCAGCCTGAGAAGGATCGTTATCATCTCTACGTCTCATTGGCCTGTCCATTCGCTCACCGTACTATCATCACAAGGAAGATGAAAGGACTAGAAGACGCCATCGGAATGACCATTGTAGACTACCTACGAGATGAGAATGGATGGGCATTTACTGATCAGGTATCATTACAAGCTTGGTGGCTCAGGGGTTAGAGGAGTATATAGAGTAAGGGTTCGAAACTATGTCGATGGCTGATCATACCATCATTACCAGGAAGATGAAAGGACTGGAAGACGCCATCGGAATGACCATTGTAGACTACCTACGCGATGAGAATGGATGGGCATTCACTGATCAGGTATCATTAAAAAAGCATGGTGGCTTAGGGGTTAGAGGAGTAGTGTAAGGGTTCAAAACTATGTTGGTGGGTCACAGTGCTATCATTATTAGGAAGATGAAAGGACTAGACGATGCCATCGGAATGACCATTGTAGACTACCTACGAGATGAGAATGGATGGGCTTTCACTGACCAGGTATCATTAAAGGGCCCATGACATCGAAATACAAGTGTATTCCTGTTGGTGTGCAGTCCTGCATATATCTCACATTTTTATATGTAAACTTCTGAATTTGTTTCATAGACTTTTAAATATTTTTTTAATATTGTTTTCTTCAAACTTGCTAAGCTCCACCCAAAAAACCTCCAGATCTCATTCCCCTTGAGACATCATCTGTCAGTCATCAATGAGCTAACTTGAGAAAGTGGTATGTATCTTTGCCGAAGTCGACCACCTGTTACAATACGTAATGCAATAGCAACATACAAGTTGCTATGCCAGACATGCTGTAGCACCACCAGGAAGACAAAGGCAATGATGATGTCTTGTACGTGTGTTAAGCTGGGGGAAATTACATACTATTTTCTATTCTAGAATATTAGTTTAGTCTGACATGTCTGACATAGCAACTTATATGTTGCTATTGTTTGTGGTATTGTAACAGGTGGTCAACTTTGGCAAAGTTACATGCCACTATCTCAAGTTAGCTCATTGATGACTGACAGGGGCCCGTTCCTAGAAACCGTCATAAGTCTAACTTCTTGACTATACCATTGAAACGCACGTTAATTCTATAACACACGTTTCAATGGGATAGTCAAGCAGTTAGACTTATGACGGTTTCTAGGAACGGGCCCCAAGTGATGTCACAAGGGGAATGAGATCTGGAGTTTTGGAGTAGGAGCTTAGTAAGTTTGAAAAACAAATATTTCAAAAAAATATTAAAAAATCTATGAAACAAATTCAGAAGTTAACATATCAAAATATGAGATGTATGCAGGACTGCACACCAACAGGAATACAATTGTATGTCGATGTCATGGGCCCTTTAAAAGGATGGTACTGTATTTCAGAGGATCAGTGGCGTATCCATAAAAATAGAGGTGCAGAAACATCCAGGGTTATTCAATACATGTAGCTATGCCTTCCGAACCCACACTACACACTCGGCAGGTCCTAGGTTCGAAACCAAATCAATGAACTAATGACTTCAAAATTACCAAACACACCGGATAAGAGTTAAAGTCCCTCGTTAAAGTCCCCTGGCAATTAAAATCTAAGCATGATTTTTAATTTTTTACTATAGAGGGAAAATTGACAGAAAAATTGACGGAAACTGTAGCGTCTGCCTTGGAAAGACGTAGAAATCTGCATTGTCATTAGCATCCCCTTTTTATATTTAAACAAACAAGGGGGACAAGGACTGAGCTTTAGACTAATGATAGTTGTTTCAAACCAGTCCCAGAGAAAATCAGAAGTAAAAATACAAGTTGTACAATTCGCTGAAATTTTGTCAACAGAGTTTAATTTGGCAATGTTTTCAATTAGGATAAGAGAACGAAAGATTTCAATCGCAGACAGACATTCACAAGTTGTGCTGTTCTCTCTCCCCCTCTCTCTCTCTCTCTCTCTCTCCATTTTCTTCTGTTTACAACAACGACAAAATGTTTTCAATGATTTGAGTATCCTAATATTTTGATTGAAATGTACGTTAAAAATAAAAATAAAACTATCATTAAATGCTGGAACAAAAAGGTATTATCAGAGTTGTAAAATGTTTTTTCCTTTTTATTTCCCTTTGTTTTCCATACCTTCGTTTGGCCATGATTACGCATTGGTTTCTGCAGTTCACTCGGAAACCAATGACGCTATATATCTTAGCATGGTTTCCTAGAAACTGCTAAATGATACCTTTAATCATATTAAGGGAAATATATGGGATCCATTTCGTTTTAATAACTTGCACCCAACGAGGGTCCTGAGTACATACTGACACCCTGGAACATAGGGCATGTTGTGTCATGTCACGCACAATTCCACTTTGAGTCATTGCCTCTTTGGCGGTAAAAACTGTGGGAGAGAGAGAGAGCAGAGAGAGAGAGAGAGAGAGAGAGAGAGAGAGAGAGAGAGAGAGAGGGGGGAATAGAGAGAGAGGGAAAGAGAGGCAAGAGAGAGAGGGGAAAGAGAGAGAGAGAGAGAGAGGGGAAGAGGGAGATAGAGGAGGAGGAGAAAGGAAGGGGAAGAGAGAAAAAGATAGAGAGAAAGGGAGAGAGAGGGGAGAGAGAAAGAGGGTGAGAGAGGGAAGAGAGAGAGAGAGAGAGAGAGAGAGAGAGAGAGAGAGAGAGTGAGGAGAGAGAGAGAGAGAGAGAGAGAGAGAGAGACTAGTAAATGGTACAACTGAATGAAGGAAAAACGCATTGACATGAACATGATGAACTAGGAGAAAATGTTCTGTTGCAGCAGGAAATATTAAGAAGATGTAATTTTAAGGAGCAGGAGGAGGAGGAGCCAGAGAAGTGGAATAAGAAGAGGGAGAAGAGGTAAAAGTATAAGGAAAAGAAGAAAAAAGAAGAAAAAGAAGAAGAAGGAAAAGAGGAGGAGTTGGAGGAGGAAGGAGAAAAAAAAGTAAAGAAGATGCGAAGATACGTGACATGATTATGTGCTGAGGCCTTACTTATCATTATTATATTTATCAAACGGAATCTAAGTATTCCCATTGCTTCTTCGAGATAGGCTTTTCCACTAAATGACTGTTCGTTTGTTTATATTAACTATGAATATAACGGACAAAGAAAGTGGACAAAATATACAGTTCCTCAGATAGACAAAGGAACATCCCTTCACTGCTATTATGTAAAAAGGTGAATATGCATGTGACACCTGTTCTACACATTTTTACATAATAGCAGTGAAGGGATGTTCCTTTGTCTACCTGAGGAACTGTATATTTTGTCCGCTCTCTTTGTCAGTCATATTCATAGTGATTGTTTATCCTTTGTTCTATATGTCCACATTTTGCTCAGCGACCCAAGACATCCCTGGACACTGTCAATAACTGCAAGTATCTAAGGGAAATCTACATGATGGTAGAGCCGGGTAAGACATGCCTTTAATACCTTCAAAAGAATGATGAACGATACAAAGCAATTTGGATGTTCAATAGCAAACATACATTGACTAGTATAATTTAATAGAAATGAAATTTAGACGCAGCTGTTCACAATAGTTGTCAATACAAAATTGTCAAAGTAGGCTTATTCTTTTGTGAGTAAATCTCTTACCCCCCCCCCCCCGATGTTCTTACGTAGTTTCTTTGGTTTCGTAATTGTGTGACGCGAACCAAATAATTATCTTGGGCCAAGCGAGAAAAGTAGTGATATAATTCCTGTCGATTTAAGGTATCTGGAATTAAGTAGAAATAGTGAATAATAACAATGTCATTTTCAATCATTTCGATCGAAAAATTGTGGGGGGGGGGGGTTGGAAGCTTTTCGCCTTTTTTACAAGAAAGTGGCCCGTCTGTGTTGTTCACTGCTAAATATAATTTTTTTTTAATATGTTTTTTTTAATTAACATTTATTTCCTTCTCAACAGTACAATATGAAACACATGGTATATATACATGATATATGTAACAATATTTCAGCATAGAGTATACAGTAAATAATTCAGATACGGAAGGAGGCGAAAACCCGGAAAGCATAGCTTGAGTTGGGAACGCCCATAATAAATTAACACAGTTACCAAGAGAACATTATAGATATTATTATTGATATGAAAATTACATTTTATATAACAGAAAGTTGATAGGATAGAATAAACCTAACGATATTCTCCCTTTCCGTTCCAAACGGTTCCGAACCGTGCGTTCTGTACAGGTTACGATGGTCGGGTGACCGTACCAGTCCTATGGGACAAGAAGATCAAGACCATTGTAAACAACGAATCCGCTGAGATCCTACGTATCCTGAATAAACAGTTCAATGCCTTCTCAGCTACAGAGGAGCAGCGAAATCTAGACCTCTCTCCAGATGAGTTGATGGAAACCATTGAGGAAATTAACTCCTGGGTTGCTCAGTGAGTATAGTTGAGTTTATTGGTTGATGAAGTTGCCAAGGTAAAACATTCCCATCCATTTTCTTTCAAAATTAATAAGCGGTTGTGATGAAACCGAAATTGTGCTTAAACTATTCCAAATCGTCCTGCTAAATCTTACCTTGCTGTCACACAGACGAAATCCAATTGATAATCAGGGAGGATTATACATGCTCGTTGAAGTAAGTATGAGAAATGAATAAAACGTAACTAAATGTGGATGGAGTAAGATCGAAAGGGATGGAAGAAATTAACAAACAAAATGAGAGAGAGAGAGAGAGAGAGAGAGAGAGAGGGTGAGAGAGAGAGAGAGGCAAAAGGAAAGTAGCAAGGCTGTGCTAGAGATAGAAAAGACATTATTTGGCATGCTTGTAAAAGAAATGTGATGGATACCTTGCAAACATGACAACAGTAGAGGAAATCTTGCGATGATTTATAATGTATAGAAGAGATGTACAGATTGCGGAAGAGAGGCAGAAAGAAACAAAAATTATAGACATACTTAGAGAGGACATTCAGATAGATAGACCAGAGACGGACAAACAGAAGAGAATGGTGTGTGAGAGAGAGAGAGAGAGAGAGAGAGAGAGAGAGAGAGAGAGAGAGAGAGAAGAAGAAGAAGAAGAAGAAGATAAAGAGAACAACAAAAAACTGGTGAATGTCTGTCTGCGATTGAAGTCATTCATTCTCTTATCCTAATTGAAAACATTGCCAAATTAAACTGTGTTGACAATTCCTGCGCTAATTGGCGAGATTTGATTTGGAAACGGAAGTTATCAATGAATGGACCTAATGAAGCATTTAAATTAATTGCGGTTTGGCTCATCCCATTGTCATACATGTGTACGTTTTAATTTGTTTTCATTGAAAATAGAACGCGCCGTTTGTAGAGATGATAGTAGACGTATAATCTAGAATACCCAAGGTTGTAATTGTTATCCATTGAAAGTCATGAATGACGATTGAGATCATTTCCTGTGAGTGTATAGACAAACCAAACTCGAAAACATGAGGATAAAAAACGTATTGATTAGGAAAATGAACGATATGCATGCGATAATAAAAGGAATGTGTGAGAAAATTTAAAGAAGAAAAATGCAAATATTTGGTAGATTAAGAGAAATAAACAGAGTTTATAAATTGAATAAAACTACTTTGGATGTACAGATTGCAAACATGTGATAATAAAGAGCAATTAAATAATAGGTATTTCAAAAGAGACGCCTTATCGGGATTCCTTCCAATCTTGATCACGTTCCTCGGTCTATATTCTTTTGTCTTGTGCCAATGTACTTCATTCGGGATAAATTTCGTTTTGTTCACTTCGACCTCCGAGTTCTATATAGGGGTGGTGTTGATATAAGGTCTGTCATTTGCCTTGAGCAGGTGTCATAAGGCTTGTTGCCTGATCATATCAAAAATACAAAAATAGTCGCATGGTTGTGTGTTTTGTGTTATTATTATCTAGTCATTACGTGACGAGGGCCTATCGATGTCATTTTAATTTGTTTTCTTTGAATTCATCCCTCTCCTAATGAGGAAATCTTTTTTAAACTAAATATTTAAAACAAGAACTCAGAATCGTTCGGATGACCTCACGTCAACGTTTTGCCAATCCTTTTGCTCTTGATGCGTGTTGATTATTGTTTTTTGTTTTTTTTGGTGTGTTTGTAGCTGAATGATGATGACTTTAATCATTATATGTCCCCATCTGCTCAAAATTGTCCTTTTCGTCCATAATTATGACTTAAGAAAACAACTGAACTTGAATTTTTCCAGAAGTTCGCACTCATTAACATCCTATTTCGCTATTGGCCTTTTCTCGTGAGTTCAAACCGATAATAAAGATTACATTGTTTTCATTGATTTTGTTTAATTGTCATACAGCTTTGTTTCCCCTTTCTGCTACTTTTATTATTATATGTCTCCTCTTTTCCCCTCGCTCACTCTCCTGTCCGCTCTCCTTCTCTCTCTCTCTCCCTCTCTCTCTATTCTTCTTCTTTTCTTTTTTTGCCCGTTTCTTTTTTTCCTCTCTGGATTTCTTTATTTCCCTCCATTCTCTCTGCATTTGTCTCTTTGACTCTCTATGTCTGTCTTCCTCTCTCTCTCTCTCTCTGTTTCTTTCTGTATGTCTGTCTCTTTCTCTCTCTCTCTCTCTCTCTCTCCCTCTCTCTCTCTCTCTTCTTTTTTTTTTTTTTTTGCCTGTTCTTGTTTTTCCTCTCTCGATTTCTTTATTTCCCTCCATTCTGTCTGCATTAAATAATTTTGTCTCTCTGACTCTCTCTGTCTTTCTCTCACTCTCTCTCTGTCGCTCTCTCTCTCTCTCCTTCTCTCTCTCTCTCCCTCTCTCTCTCCCACAGAGACATCAATTTGGGCGTGTACAATGCTGGGTTTGCCACAGCTCAGGAAGCCTATGACGAAGGTGTAGTCAAACTCTTCAAAGCTCTTGACAGGGTAAGTCTGTTGATATCATTCAACATTAGTAGTAGTAGAAGTAGTAGTAGAAGTAGTAGAAGTAGTAGTAGTAGTAGTACTAGTAGTAGCAGTAGTAGTAGTAGTAGTAGTAGTAGTAGTAGTAGTAGTAGTAGTAGGCTAGTAGTAGTAGTATTAGTATTTGAATTTATTGATTCAAAAGAAAATATAACACCAGATAATATAGTAGTAGAAAAAGTAGAAGTAGTATCATTAGAAGTTGTTGTCGTTGTTGTTGTTGTTGTTGTTGTTGTTGTTGAAGCAAGAGAAGGAGCACTCATGGTCGTCGTTTTCGTCGTAAAACGCATATTAAAGGGTTATTCGAATTAAAAGAAAAGTTGAGATATTCACATCTTTCTCTGGAGCCATGATGAAAAAGAAGTGCATGGGCAATATTGATCAAATTGTCATAATGATCATATTGTTTGGAATAATGTAAAAATATATTTGTTACCTGAATATGTTTATGAATTCATATTTACAGGTGGAGGATGTATTGTCCAAGTCTCGTTATCTATGCGGGGATCGTCTAACCGAGGCCGACATCCGTCTCTTCACCACCTTGATACGTTTCGATGTCGTGTACGTTCACCACTTCAAGGTATATGATTAAAGCAAACATCGTATATGTCTCGAATGAAACAAATGAAGTATTTGCGTAGCTACACGGGATAGGGGGATGGGGGGGGGGGGGGGGGGGTCAGGGAGCACTCCTCCCTCTATCGAACAACTGAAAAAGACAAAAGAGAGAAAAATCGAGAAAGGAAGAAAGAAAGATAGACAGAAAGAAAGAAAGAAAAAGAGAAAGAAAGGAAGAAAGAAAGAAAAAATGAGAGAGGCATGAAAGGCGTCAACCTACTTAGACAGATGCCCCCCCCCCCCTCGTGATGTTCATCGATCCCTGCAGCGGTTGAGCCCACGCTACACCACTGCAATAACCCGGAGCCCTAGACGTGCAAAGGGAGTTTAAAGGAATCCGGTAACTTTGTCTCGTATTATGAAACAAAATCCTGGATTTAGCTCATGCTGCACTTATAATTATAAACCTTTAGGTCAGTCAGGAAGCCCATGACTTTCACAAGCCGGTCGCATATCTGATTATATCAAGAATTTATGATTGGAATCACAAATTTAATACTACAGTCTATTGGGGAAAAGAGTGTGGTAAAACCGGTCACTCAAAGATGTTTTTTGTTGTACTTTTTGAGGCATTTCTTGGTCATATTGAAGCGCGATATTTTTTTAGGGCTTCAATATTACACCATATCTCAGACGCTGATAACACGTAGGGCCGTGCATCTCAGATTTAACATTGTTAAAGGATGCCTTTAATGTGAAGCCATACAAGTTGTGGACTACCTTGATTACAGGAGAGGACATAAATAAGAATAGAGTAAGGTCATGTCGATCCGTCTTCAGGGTTGAGGGTAGATACTATATCGGAAGCTTCACTCCATAAGACACGTAGTAAATTAAAGTATGTTGGAGTGACAAGTGCCCCTGCATGCCTCCCCCGGAATTTAGGCCCCCGTCATCTGCAGCCAAAATAAAGATGTATATACGAGTTGATCACCACCATCCAGATCATCGCCTTCACCATCAACATCTTCGTCGTCAAAACCATTGTTATCATCATTATTATCATCATCGTCGTAGTCGTTGTCGTCATCATCGTAATCGTCATCATTATCACTTTCACCATCACCATCACCGTCGTCATGAACATTGTCATCATAATCATCATCATCATCTTCATCTTCACCATCACCATCAGTATCATCATAATCACTAAAATCACTGCCACATTCATCAAAATCATCATCATTGTTTTCATTCACTTATGAGTTATGATGAAGCAAGTACACAACCAACATTACCAAAGGCTGCATGAAAGATTAGGACAATATATAAGGACTGAAGATATGGGGAAGGGTAGAGAGAGAGAGAGAGAGAGACAGAAAGAAAGACAAACCTTTTCCATTATCTCCCATCAGGATAGAAATATATTTTTTTAAGAATAGCATTCGCTTTTCGTCTACTTTCGAATTCATAAAAAAGTACGCTAAATATAATAATTCTCAAATGATATGGTTTCTTTGTAAGTCCATCTGGCATGTTATTGTCGAAGGAGGATGAAACGTGATGCCTGTCCCTATTCCATTTTCGTGTTCTCTACTCCCGAACTACATGCTGTCGTTCGTTACCCGAGTTACTCAAGTATGAAATTCCCCAACGTATGATGATGCAGTCTCGAGTGCCTGCTCAAAATTCATTTTGCAAAGGAAAGGTGATTGTCATTTTAATGATACATATCCCATCTAGCGCCATGCCGTCATGTAAGCTGTGAATTATGAATTAGACACGGGGCAAAAGGGTCAGATGATACGCCTGCTGAGAGCCAGAAGGGAGTTACCTTGGTGTAAAGTATACGGGCTAATGCCCCTCTTGAACTCAGCAGATGGGGACGATAGATGAAACAACCACTTGCCTTGTTGCTCATTATGATGACGTAAGGAATAAAGAAGGAGCAGATCGCGAGGTGTCTGGCCTCCTGATGTGATGCTCCCATGTGACCCATTATAGGAGGATGGAAAGAACCGGGTTGAACCATGATGGAGGCGTCACCTAGGAAACAGATGGTGATGGGATGATGAGGGCGTGGTGGACGTGGTACACTGGTGTCATGAAATTTGGGATGAAGAAAGATGGGTAGGTATAGAAAGAATAAGAATACGAGAAGGAGGAAGAGGAGGAGGAGTGATGCACCAATGAGTCTTTGACAATAACTATGCAGTTGTCTAACACTAATCGAATCCCTTACTTCAATCATGGACCTACTAAGAAGTCCATGCTTCAATATTGGACCCACCCGGCCATACCCTATCCTACTCCGAACCCTAGCCTTTGGTGTATCCTAAAAGATCAGTTGCAACCCAAGCACTGACCAGTACATCATTCTGTGAACATTAATTATTCATGAGAGATATGCCGTAAAGATCATCGACTTTAATTAGTCTTTAGTCTTTATCCATGATATCAGTTTTTATCCTGTCTGAGCCAGAGTGTTATGCCTTAATCTACATTATACATTTATGATACGATTCCTCTGCTTGAGGAAGGTGGGTGTTTAGGCTTCTGTGGAGAAACGAGGGAGTGGCGGGTATGGGAGAATGAAGAGAGAAAATAAAGTGTTTTTCAGTACAAATTATAAAGGACAGAGAAAGTAAAGAGAGAGAGAGAGAGAGAGAGAGAGAGAGAGAGAGAGAGAGAGAGAGTGTGTGAGAGAAGGAGAGGGATATTCATGCACAAACATCCATACATATATTATAGAACGATAGAAAGAGGTGGACAAGGAGAGATGAGTAAGAGATGGAGAGAGAGTGAGAGAGAGAGAGATAGAGAGAGAGAGTGAGAGTAAGAGAGAGAGAGAGAGAGAGAGAGAGAGAGAGAGAGGAGATGGCGGCTGGAAGTAGATAGAAAACAGAGAGGGAGACACATGAGGAATGTAATGTTTGTTTCATTGTTCGCTTCTTATCATTCTTTTACGCAAAAACAGTGTTTTACACTTGAATCTCGAAGTTTTTACGATTTTGAAATAAACTACCTATTCTATTTTGCTACAATGTGAGTGCTTTAGATCTGTTAATAACCTCGATGCATATTCCAGGGGTGTGTCCAAGCTTGTTGAGTTTGATTCCGTCAGTATATTTGAAGTGCACTATTTTTCTCAATATCTTGTTATTTTACTGAATGGAGCAAGGGAAAGGACGAAATCCTCGACTGCTCAAACTGTCGGGCTTTATTCCTGACGACTGCCATAGTATCCAATGTAGGTCTAAATAATCATATCTAAAGGGCGTAGCCACCTTTCAATTTTACTTTTTTTTTTGGAAGGGGGGGGGGGCAGCCAAATAAATTTCACTTCACTTTGGAAATCTTGATTTCTTTGCATGGTCATAATACAGTCATACACACGGACAAAATTACTGACATGAGCCCCCCCCCCCTTAAACAAAAAAAGTATTTATGAAGGGAATCACCGATATTCTCTCCCCCCCCCCCTTCTCCCCCCCCCCCCCCCCACCACCACACACCCCAATACGCTACTGTAGTGATAATGAGTTCCGTTTGATGTTATTTATCAATGATCATATGGATTTTGTTATAGTTAATGGACTTTTAATCTGTTTGTATTTTACTCAGTGCAACAAGAAGCGTATTGTGGACTATCCCAACTTATGGGGCTTCACCCGTGACCTTTACCAGACACCGGGGATTGGAGAAACAGTAGACCAAGAACATATCCAGAAACATTATCAGGTAATTAGTTACACTAGCCGTTTAGGATATATGTTTCATCCATGATGCAATGAGTACTGTGAAGTCAATGATAGTTTGTAATATATCTTTGAAACACTATTCAACTTTTTTTTTTATTGTTCACACCTCTCCATGTCATTTTATTCACTTATAGGTTCGACGTCTATCGTTCAAGATTTATAGCGCTGAATACGTCTGTGATGTCTCTACAAGAGTGAACAATTATTCACCCCGGTCATATCAGTCTATTTTGACATGTAAACTACATGTATATATACCTAGCTAAATTCCTAGCTAACGCATGCACCAATACGTTCCTTAGTTGAAGACCCCCCCCCCCCCCCCCCCCCCCCCGCCCCCTCCGCTCCAAAAATCGAATAATATACATATATATATTTGTAATGAATAAAATCGATACCACTTATACTGCGTTATCTGATAATGTATTACATCGGGGCAGTTCATGCAAGTAAACGAATGTAGAATTTAAAACGAAAAATATTAATCTATAAAAATTCTCAATCAACATCATTTTCTCTTTCTCATTCGTTCGTCGTGTAGATGGTCCACAGGCACATCAATCCTAATGGTATCGTCGCCATCGGACCCGATCTAGACTTCGATTCCCCACACGGCAGGGATGTGAAATTCCAGAAGTAGGAGGGTCCACAAAGTTCTCGAAAACGAGAGCTATAATATTATTACTAATCATACTTATATTGTAATTACTTTCCGCTAGTTAATTTGCTAATCATGAGCTAGATGACCACATTTATGTCAAATTCAATTGGGTACCGAAGTGCTAACATCATATTCGGTCGTCGTCCAGTTTACTGGTTCCAAACAAAAGAGCTTGCGCATGAGGTTTACCTCAAAATCATTCAAGCAACGGGCTAGAGCAGGGCATATTCAGCGTTTGGCGCTGGTGTGATCATCACGCCATTCTTTATGCATCAAACTGTTTGCAACCGACAACAATGATAACTTGGCCAGTATGACGTCACACTTCGGTACTCTAACTAACTCCGTAGTACATGTGATGTAGAAGACAGTAAGATAGAATGAAAGAGGCAAATTATTACTATTCTTACTTCCATGTGATATCACAGGTAGGCAGATAATATATTCATGTCATTGTCGTGCCTTGTTTTATGAAAACGCCAATTTGATGTTAGCTATCAGCTATGCAGGCGCGTAGCCACGGGGGGGGGGGGGGGGGGGGGGCACGGGGGGGCACGTGCCCCCCCTAAAATTTCCAAGATCAGTTGAACTTTTTAGACCCCTTTTTTTTACCTCGATCGATTACATGTATGTGCCCCCCCAAACGTCGAACTCTGGCTACGCGCCTGCAGCTATGTACTATGAATCGAGTTTATCATTCAGCTGCAAGAGGTCTTCAAAACACTTTCAGTCGTATGATTGTTAAGAGCTTAAGATAATGAAGATAATAATGAATGGCGCATGATAAATATGTACAAAAGTAGAAAGTTTGGAATACGATTTGTTTCCTTTTGAATAACATTATGTCGTGTTTCCAGTAAAGATTGTGTCGTTAATCACAATTGTATTTTGTTCTATTGGTCATTGATCCTCATTTGTGTTTGTTTGTTATATTTAGTTCAATACATTTTTCAGCAAGTCCGTATTCAAAAGAAGACAACATTACAAAAAATGATTATACTACTTGGGCAATGGTGTTAAAGATTATTTTTTTTGACTTGCAGCCGGAAAAAAAGGCAAGTTTGTTTAATGGTTCAGTATAGAGTATCATGTATGAACCTCAATATCATGATTTAAAAATATATTGTATACTGCCGGTCGTAAGAATAATTGTCTTCAGCAGAATGCTGAAATAGGCCATCTCCCTCTCGTCAAGTTTAATGTAACAACATACGATACCTTATTTTTTTTGCTCATATAAGCTTTTCCTTTACTTTGGAATCTATGGAAAAGATGTGTATGATATTGTACTGTATATAAATCAAATGAATAATAATGAATAAACTGAACAAAATATGTGTCAAGGCATATCACGGTCCATTTATACCATTTGCACCTTTGGCATGATCTAGGCCCCGTCTTGACTTAGTTGGTCTCGCATCCAAGAAAAGTGGGCATATTATGGACCAAGCTATATGGGACGGTCCATTTATCTATAGCACCATTGGCAATGCCAATAGCACCACTGACATTGCCATTCTGAACCAATCCGGGTTCTAAAGGTGTGCTTCGCGTTGTGGGCAAAGTATGGGTCAAGCTATAATCATGGGCCCAAATTAGGTTTACTTGTAAGTGCCCATCCCTTCAACTTATTCTCACTGATTACTTACCAGTATAAGATATATTCATATATATTGAACTCCTCATTTTTCCTCTTTGTTATTGGAAATGGGGCGTTTTCGTTTTATATTCTAGTCCGCAGTAGATGTATAAGATGAATATGAAGAAAAACAAATATATATACCTATATTATGACACTATTAATCAGATCGTATATGGTAGGAATATCTCTCTATCATTACTGATTTCAACTGTTTACTTGCTATCAAATTTCTTTTTCTGTGTATTCTTCTTCCACAACTTAAAATAAGGAATATTATGTACGCCTTCCAAACTTAAACTGGTACACTTTATTTCTTCTATAGGCGACACTATCTTTACATGAGTTTTGTTCTAGTCTTGAACGCCTCATGAATTGCGAAGCATCTCGGTCTGCTATTCATATTAAACAATGATATTCTGAAATCGTTTAATTCAAATATCTAAATGTAAAATCTCGCACCCAAAGGCTCCATAGCTCTACCATCCACACATCTTTCCGTTGTTGTGATACTCTCCCATTGATCTGAAGATTGATGTTGTGTCTTCATCTGTTATTATTAGCGAGCTTTCGATTTAGGCACCCGACGTCGGCTACTACGAGGTACTGGAGCGTGGAGACGTTGCGCAGCTCACGTCCGTCCCCTTCGCGACAATTTTCACGTCGGTGCTTTCATCGGTCACGTGACCATTTTTTTTAGATCAGGTGATTAGATCAGGTAATAAATTCACGGTGCGCGAAAATCTGATACGAAGAATAACACAAGATAAGGTGATAGAAGGAAGAAACAATGAATAACATAAGGAAAGATAGAAAGAGGAAGTGATAGAATGATAAAAACAAAGCATAACATAAAAGAAGGTGATAGAAGGAAGAAACAAAGAATAACATATAAGGTAAGATAGAAAGTGATAGAATGATAAAAACAAAGAATAACATAAGGAAAGATAGAAGTAGGAAGTGAAAGAATGATACAAACAAAGAATAACATAAGAAAAGGTGATAGAAGGAAGAAACAAAGAATAACATAAGGAAGGACAGAAAGAGAAAGTGATAGAATGATAAAACAAAGAATAACATAAGAGAAGGTGATAGAAGGCAGAAACAAAGAATAACATTAGGAAAGATAGAAAGAAGAAGTGATAGAACGATAAAAACAAAGAATAAAATAAGATTTGCTCCTCCATCCTGTTGGTGGTTTGGAGTTTCCATTGTACCTGTGGATGGCTTATTTTTACTCCTTTTTCTTCATTTTGGGCCCAACGAAATTTTCAGTTTCTGATGCAATGCTATCTCGAGGTTCTTGCTTTTGTACTTGTAATTGTTATAATTCTGAATATTTCTATTACGTGTACTCTGCCTTTTTTTTTTTTTTTTTTTTTCCCCAGATCATCTCAATCGTTTGTAAATATCTTAATTTGTCATTAATTTTGTAACACAGCATTTGTATTTTTTTTGGAAAGTTTGTATATGTTATGATTTGATTTCTTAATAAACACATAAATAAAAAATAAAAAAAGAATAAAATAAGAGAAGGTGATAGAAGGAAGAAACAAAGAATAACATAAGGACAGACAGAAGGAGAAAGTGATAGAATGAAAAAACAAAGAATAACATAAGAAAAGGTGATGAAACTACACTCACGTTGACGTTTTTACGGCGACGGGGATCCATGGAAATTTCCACCGACTCCCGTCGGGAGATTTGGAAGTACACGTGGGCCAAGAAGCTCACGCATGCGCAGTGGATAAATATGACGTCACGAGTAGTAGCTCACGTCGGGTGCCTAGAATCGAAAGCTCGCTAGTGTCTGGCTCTCAAAACTTCAAGTCCAATGTATTAACGTCCGATATATTATTTGGATACTTGCGAATGAATTTCCCTTGATGTTATTCTTAATTGTTACTGAATAAAAACAAACACATTACAGTATTAAGGACGGATCGCCCGGCCAAAAAAAATAAATTAAAAATTATTCTCAGCGGCCCGATTTAAAAATGTTAACCCCCCCCCCCTTGAAAAAATCCTGCGTACGCCACTGATTTCACCCCATGCCATTTTGTGCCCCCCCCCCCCCCCGGTAAGAAATTCCTGGATCCGCCACTGATTATTATATATAAATATTTGTGTTTGTCCAGTCAGCTCCATATTATCAGCCACTCCCAAATGTTTAAAATTCGAATGCATTGTTAATGACCTTATATCATACAACGTGAATTCCTTTTAAGCCAGGTCAGTCCCATAGAAAATGTGGCCACCCTCAATATTTGTACACACTTGCACAGCGCCCTCTTCATATCCATGTTTATGTTCAATGTCCTGCTTGAGCAACGACATGTACATGTATTCAGTTTATATATTTTATCTAGAGCAATATAAGCCTATGCATGAACATGAGAGATAGCTATAGAGAAGGGGGTTATAGGCCTATATACCTGAATTAGAGACAGGAGTAACATTTATTGAATTAAACAGTTGTATAATTAATTTTATTTTAATAATGTGGACAAACGTCTGACTAATACAAAGTTCAAAATAATATGATTCTCGGATCAGTAGAGGTTTCATTGATCAACATAACAATAAGGATACATTTATACAGCGCATTATACTGCCGGTTAAATCTCTTTGCGCTGTACATGGTAATGCAGAATAATTGTATTCCGAAAACTAATTACAACAACAATATAGCCATGCTCATTAAAATACACCAAACTACATATACATTGGAACATACGCAATAAACGAAAAGATAGATACATAACGTAGACTAATTTAAGGCACATTATATTATCTACGTTCAAATTGTCATGCAAACATTCTTTTCACTTTATGTTACAATACATAAATGAGGATGAATATAATTCATCACGTTTAAATTCAAGATAATGGTTTCTAATATATATAGTAAGTTAGTCATGCGTGCAACAAAATAGACCTACATTGTTAAAAGTAACGACGTACGCCATTCTTTATAATATAATCAATATATACAAAATACTTAAGTTTCAGTAAACAATATTTGGCGTTTAAACAATATTTTGCTGATACCGAATGCAATACTTAATATTGATAAATCATGTTAATATAATCAATACAAATACTTATAGTAATACCGCCACAACATCAACATCGTCAACAAGACCACAACAATAACAACAAAATCAACTACTACAACTACTATTACTAGTGTTGAATTGTGCTTTGGAATATTTTCGCAAAATGCGGTAATGTCTCAGTGCGCTATACAATAAACAATAAAAATATTAGTTCCATAAATACAGAAATATATCAAATATATTAAGCTGAATGCCACATGATTTACTCTTAATAATGTTCTTGCATTACATGTAATAGTGTACAATCAGTTGAACTTGTAGAAAAACAGCTGATTGGATATTTAAAATTATTATGCATTTATATGCATTTATACAGCCTCAATTTATAGTTAGTCAGTAATGTATAACTTGCGTTGCAAAGACACTCCTTTGTATAGGCACATACAATTTGGCTACGTTATTTACAAATTATCACCAGACAAAATTACCAACTCAAATATATCAGACAAGATTTTTTTTCCCTTTCAAAATAAAAATCATAAATCATAAGAACCTTTAATATGACACATGCAACAGTTCATACACAAGATATATTGGATAGAACAACTATACAGTATTTTATTTGTGAAATAAAAAGTGGTCTTCATTTGGCCTTTTTGGAAGGTCGATACAGGCCTTAATATACGACTAAATACATTCCTTCATTTCCTATCTGTGGATACAACTTCAAACGGTTTTGCCTATAAATCTTTCGCTTGTAGGAAATCACATGCTTACATCGTCAATATAAGCATATCAATAATAAAATCGTTTCTATGTTTACATTCCATTTTGAGAAAATCAATCTATATTTTTGGTTTAAGTAGTCATGCACACAGAAAATAAGCCTGCAAGTTAGCAAATTTCATGACCTTGTCCAATAGTGTGTTTTTGATAGATGATGGGGTATTAATAAATTATGATTACGTGGCTCAGAAAAGGGTAAAATAGAAACGGTCATCATTTTTGTTTTTACTTTTTGTTGGTTCGTTCATATAGTTGGTTCGTTTATACTTTTTGTTCTCTGTATATATATTCATGTTATTTTTTATTTTTGCATTACCGTTTGCATATTCTGTATTTATATATTTTATTTTATTTTAACAAATTAATCTCACTTGTTCATGTATGCCGTGTTTATAGTCTCTCATTTATAGCATCCATTTTGGTTCTGAGAAGTAATAGATGACTAATAGATAAATCATAAAAGACAATTGATTTTAATGGCACAGAAATAATTTTGACAATGCCTGTTGCACACGAGGTTGCGTTTAGATTGCTTTATTTCCTTGCTTTAACCGAGCTAGGTGATTCAGTTAGGATATAACACTCTTAATTCGAAGGGAGCCCAATAAACAGAACACCAAAAAGTAACCTCTTTTGGGAGTGTATTTTAAGTGATTTTAAAGTATAGTGCCTTTTGAACTAGATTTAAACGTTATCGACACGTGCCTTCATTTAAAGATAAAAGGTACTCCTGTTCACGTTTTCATCTAACCTAAAAACCACCAGTTTATCACGCGACTGGAGTAACGTGATTCCACTTACCTCTGTAAATCAAGTGTTTATGACCAAATAACCACTTGACCAAGCAACGTGTTTTTTGTCAGTTAACCGATGGTGGCGATAAATACGTAATTATTTGGTCTTGTAAGCACCTTTATTTATTGGTTTCACAGGTTATCCAAGGTTGATGGTAATAATCACGTTACTTACACCGGCTAATCGTCTTATTGTTCTGTCCGTGAATCTCTGGTTATATTCAACTAGTAATTCTGAGGTGTCTTACACACCTCTTTAAAAGGTTTCAAAGTTACCATAAATTTCTTGGTTATGATCACGTGGCTCAAGCTGATAACTAATCTAAGCTGTGAAAACGTGATATGTAGGTGTGAAAATTAGTAATTATTAAAGGTAATACAAAGTTTTGGTAAATTTTGAAAATTGGGTGGATAGTGAATTTTTACAATTTTGATATATTTGGATGCCCCTGTGGATGTATTATAATCACTAAAAAAAATTACCCCTAAAACACTTCTGTTTTCGAGAAAAATTGAATATAAAAATTTACCGGTGCTCCCGGTAAATGTTGATAAATTTCAAATAGCGCCTACGGCCGTACAATGGTAGCTGCGACCATGAAAATCTCAGAATATGTAGTTGTGATATATAATTTCCAAATGGGAATAGCTAATCGGTCGATTTTAGTCAAGAACCATTGTTTCATAGCTAAATTAATATCTTGACCTTGAGAGGAAGCTATACAACATAAAGAGTTTATTATTTATAATTTCATAACTTTAGACTCGATTTCAACCGGGACAACGATCAATGAATATTGAAGGAACGCATATGCTTCCAAAATGTTAATTTGAACCAAATTCATGACCCCATACCAAAACTTTGTAATACCTTTAAGTGTTTTAAAACACCTTTTTAAATGGTAGTCAAAGTTGCCATAAGTTCCGCGGTGATGACCTCGTGACTCAAACGGATTATTGATCTAAGCTTGTAATACGTGACTTTTAGGAGTTAAAAATTAATCATTATTAGGTGTCTTAAAACACCTATTTAAATGGTTTCAAAGTTACCATAACTTTCTTGGTGATGATCACGTAGTTAAAACTGATTACTAATCTAAGCTGTGAATCCGTGATATTTAGGTGTGAAAAATTAGTCATTATTAGGTGTATTAAAACACCTATTTAAATGGAAGTCAAAGTTGCCATAAGTTCCGCGGTGATGATCGCGTGACTCAAACGGATTATTAATATAAGCTGGGTATTCCGTGTTTTCCATGTGTGAAAATGAGTTATTCGTGGGTGTCTTGATGGTTTCACAGTTACTATTTAAGTTCCGTGGTGATAATCCCGTGACTGTTGGCATATTTCTATGTTCACCAGTTGATAACTGACTGTTGGCATATTTTCATTGCACCAGTTGATAACTGGAGTGTGCACATTTCCAGTTGCACCAGTTGATGACTGAGCGTTGGCATATTTCGAGTTGACCCAGCTGACACCAATTCATTTGCATATTGAATATGGGGTGCGTGCAGATCTATGTTTTTTAAACAATTTATCTGAATTTACAGCATATTTCTTAATTACTGATGATTTAGTTATATGCAATTCATTTCGAAAATACTACAAATATAAATTACCAGTTATTAGGACATTTCGCTACTTCGTATAAATAGTTAAACATGAATAAGGGAAACATTAACTGTGAACTAAAATAATTTCAATAAAGTACAAATACACGAATTTTTTTCGATTAATTCAATTATGTAAGTCTACTTATTACCAATGCCCTTACATTGGAAATACAGACGTACCAGTATTGAAGTATTGTTGCTGTTCAACTGGTTGGAAGTTTTACCAAATGGTTCTAATGGCTCAGCTAGACCAGTTGAATTATAACTGGCCTGGATCAACTTTGGATCATTTAGCCCATTTCAATTTCCAGGGTTACCAGTTGGTATTAAAAATGGTTCATCAACTGGACCAGTTGCAACTAGCTTTCTCTTTTGGGATGTTTGCACCCCCCCCCCCCACCCAACCCCCTCTAATCCCGAACTGCTTCCGGCGCGCCTGGACGTAATTATGGAAGATCCCAGACACGATGTTCAGAAACGGGATGAGAACGTCATTATTTTGGTTCATTTATTGTGTAACATTTGCGTAATTATTGGGTTGAACGCGGGTTACAGTAACATACTTCCTCTTCGACGTAAATTTCACGTGAATGAAGAACATGATTCATCTCAAGTCAGCCTCGTAATATTCACGTGAATTTCACGCAGATATTTTGACTAAAACTATCATTAACGCTTCACGTGTTTCTGTGACGCGATAATTTCGTGTATGAAGATGTAATTTCATAACGAAACAAACACGGGAGTATTAGGTTTACAAACCATGGTCTCCAAGGTAGGGATAATCACGTTATTATAATGGTGATATTGCAGTGACAATTGCGTGATTTAGTGTACGTGTGTTTTAAGTTACCTAATGCAATAAACGTATTAACACATTTACGTAAATGTACGGTGTTTGAAGAACGTAACTCTCCTCAAGTCGATACCTTGATATTGACGTGATTTTCACGTGATTTTGTTTATTGGGGAGGTTTGCACTGTTTGATTTGCACTCACTTTTCGGTACGATATTACTCTCTTATGTTGCGTCAATGCCTCCGCCAATCGCTGACACGGGCAGGGGCGTCGCCAAAGGGGGGGGGGGGGTGTGGGGGGTGCGACACCCCCCCCACCTGTCAATATTTTGTCGGTAAAATTGCGCTGCCGTCGAGAAAAAGAGAAAAGGGGGGGGAAGAGGGAAAAAAGAGAGGGAAAAAAAAGGGAGGGAAAAAAAGAGAGGGAAAAAAAAGAGAGGGAAAAAAGAGAGGGAAAGGGAAAGAAAAGAAAAAAGAAAAGGAAAAGAAAAAAAAAAAAAAAAAAAAGAAAAGGAAAAGAAAAGAAAGAAAGGAAAAGAAAGGAAAGAAAGGAAAAGAAAGGAAAGAAAAGAGAAGAAAGAAAGAGAAAAAAGAAAAAGAGGGAGGAGAGGAAAGAAAGGAAAAGAAAGAAAAGAAAGAAAAGGAAAAAGAAGAAAAAAGAGTGAAAGGGAAACAAAAAATACGGGGGGTGAAAGAGAGGAGAGAGAGGGGAGATAAGAGTCTGAGAGAGGAGGAGTGGGAGTAAAAGAGAGAAGGGGTTGTTGGGTGGAGTCGTCTCGTCGACGGAGCAAGCAAGACACGGGTAAATATGTTGCTGTGTCGTGTCAGCTGTGTCGGTATTCTTGCTCGATCCTCGTGTACTATATCAATGCAGAAGTTTAAAGTCGGTGAGATGTATATTGTTGGTCGGCCGACAAGTTTTTTCCCTACGAACTGTGATTTCTTATCCGTTGTGACCATTTCGAGAGTGACTACAACTACAATACTTGTATTTTCTCGAAGTTTCACTTTCCTATAAGTTCAGCTAAAGAAATCAGAGGTTTAACATTTTCGGGGAAACTCAATTCAAACAAGGTTTAAGAATCAAAAACGGTACGACGAATCCTCTTCCTTTCTTTATACTGTGATGGAAGGCCAAAAATTCCGCGCTTCGCGCGGAAGGTGAAACTTCATTTAGACGAGTCGAGAACGGTACAACGAAATCGTCTTCTATCTCTAATAATTTAAGGAAACGTCAAAGCTTCCGCGCTTCGCGCGAAAGTGGGAAACTGAATTCAGACAAATAGGGCTTATTAAAAGTCGAAAACGGTACAACGAATCGTGTTCTTTCTCTAATAATTTGAGGAAACGTCAAGGCTTTCGAGCTTCGCGCGAGAGGGAGAAACTGAATTCAGATGAAAAGGGCTTAATAAGATTCGAAAACGGTACGAGGAATCGTCTTCCTTTCTATATATTGTGATGAAACGCCAAAAATTCCGCGCTTCGCGCGGAAGGGGAAAAACTTCATTTAGACGACTCGAGAACGGAACGACGAATCGTGTTCTTTCTCTTGTAAATTGAGGAAACGTCAAAGCTTTCGCGCTTCGCGCGAAAGGGGGAAACTGAATTCAGATGAATAGGGCTTAATAAGATTAGAAAACGGTACGAGGAATCGTCTTTCTATCTCTATATTGTGATGAAACGCCAAAAATTCCGCGCTTCGCGCGGAAGGGGAAAACTTCATTTAGACGAGTCGAGAACGGTACAACGAATCGCCTTCTTTCTCTAATAATTTAAGGAAACGTCAAAGCGAGAGGGAGAAACTGAATTCAGACAAAATTAATAGGGCTTATTTAGAGTCGAAAACGGTGCAACGTATCGTGTTTTTTCTCTAATAATTTGAGGAAACGTCAAAGTTTTCGCGCTTTGCGCGAGAGGGGGAAACTGAATTGAGATGAATAGGGCTTAATAAGAGTCGAAAACAGTACGATGAATCGTCTTCCTTTCTCTATATTGTGATGAAACGCAAAAAATTCCGCGCTTAGCGCGGAAGGGGAAAACTTCATTTAGACAAGTCGAGAACGGTACAACGAATCGTCTTCTTTCTCTAATAATTTAAGGAAACGTCAAAGCTTCCGCGCTTCGCGCGAGAGGGGTAAACTGAATTCAGACAAAATTAATAGGGCTTATTCAGAGTCGAAAACGGTACAACGAATCGTGTTCTTTCTCTAATAATTTAAGGAAACGTCAAAGCTTCCGCACTTCGCGCGAGAGGGGGAAACTGAATTCAGATGAATAGGCCTTATTAAGAGTCGAAAACGGTATGACGAATCGTCTTCTTTCTCTAATAATTTAATGAAACGTTTAAACTTCCGCGCTTCGCGCGGGAGGGGGAAGCTTCATTCAGATAAGGATTAAGAGTCGAGAACAGTACACCGAATCGTCTGCTTTTTCTCATAATTTAATGAAAGGTCAAAGCTTCCGCGCTTTGCACGGGAGGGGGGGGGGGAACTGAATTCAGAAAAGGATAAACAGTCGAGAACGGTAGAGCAAATCGTCTTCTTTTTTATAATAATTCAATGAAACGCCAAAGCTTTCGCGCGGGAGGGGGGGGGGGAACTTCATTGAGCCAAGGATTATCAGTCGAAAACGGTATTATATTAATCGTCTTCTTTTCCTAATAATTTAAGGAAACGTCTAAGCTTCCGCGCTTCGCGCGGGAGGCCCATCACCCACAACCCCTTAATGAGCGCGCTTTTAAGTGATTCTCTTGCTCACTACCGCCCCTCCCTAAAATAAGATCCAGCTCCGCGCCTGCATTAAAATGTCTAGCTATGATGCTGACTAAATTGAAGAAATAATTCGTATATTTATGTCGTCGAGGAAAATGACCATTTTGCGCATATGCAAGTACAAGAGATAGTCCATAGGAAAAACAATTTAGCCTTCGGCCCCAGGTTTATAGGGTTGAATTTTTCGATATTGGACATTTAATTTTGTCGGTAATTGGTGGCTAGTTTTGTCGGCAATCGTAAGCCTCTACACCCCCCACTGAAAAAGGTCTAGCGACGCCCCTGGACACGGGAGGTTGTGGGTTCGAACCCCGGCCGCGTCATACCAAAAGACGTTAACAGACGGGAGTTGCTGCTACCTTGTTTGGCGTATAACAATAAGGGATAGAGCAACGTCGATCTGGCGCTGCTTATAGTGGCTGCCGGGCTCACGATCGATTGGGCAAAAAGAATTTCCATTTTCGGTTTAACTTAATAAAATTTGGAGTGGACTTTAAAAGATAATTGTTATTATTATTATTATTATATACTCTAGGAACATACAATATCGTATACATTCTCTCCATAGCAAATGTGGTGTGTAAAGCACTGCTAGTTGCACAATTCAAATTCGAATAGAATTATTACTTATTTACTTTTCTAATAATGAATATTTTTCCATCGTACATTTAATAAAATTTCAATCATGATATTTTACAACATTTTGGCCCTTTCACAAGGTTTGAGATTTTCAGCGTGTAAATCCACTTATCACCCTTTAAAGTATATTAAATGCAAGAACAGTAAGAGTAACATTATGAAGGGAATTCAAAATCACAATCACAAGAGCTGCAATACCGATGTAAAGCATATATTACACATCCGTCTAAATCATATTAATGTCAACGTGATTCAGTGGATGAATACTGAAATCGATTGCATGACAATGGTAAAAGAAAAGGGATGATGATTGAGGCACTTTTCATTTCAGCCCATATTTCCTGTTTGTGTGCAAAGATTGTCTGCTCCGTCTGATTCGTCAGATCGAGTGTGGTGCCATCTCTACGATTAATCAAATAAAAGACTATAGTGATGGGGATAGAGAGAGAGAGAGAGCGAGAGAGAGAGAGAGAGAGAGAGAGAGAGAGAGAGGGGGGAGAGAGAGAGAGGGGGGAGAGAAAGAGAGAGGGGGGGGGAGAGAGAGAGAGAGAGGGAGAGAGAGAGAGAGGAGAGAGAGAGAGAGAGAGAGAGAGAGAGATAGAAACAGAGAGAAGTGTAACAGTGTGCATCAACATACAAACAGCGCAACATTACAACATAATCACATAGAGCAGTAAACGGAGGGCAAAGAAGAGAGATTGTATATCACACAGCTTTACGTCAAACAGAACCATCTTTACTAATTTAATTTGAATTAAATTGAACTTATTTTCTTTTACAACATGAAAACGGGCACAATCTGTTAATCAGTTAATGAATACGTAGAAAACGTGTTGATACAAACATGCGCGAATAATGTAAAGAAATAAGCCAACATGTAATATAAAAAATAGTATAAATAACTTTAGTTTATCACTTCGCTAATCCAGTAACCTAAGCCTGTTATGCAATAGGCACCCTTGGACATTCATGATTACACATTTCCAAAGGAATATTAATTTACATGCACGCCATTTGTCAACTCTTTGATACATTTTGCACCAATTGATGTGAGACTATAGTCGTTATTTTACCACCAAAAGCCATTTTCAAACCTTTTTTTTTTGAGGGAAGTCTTTAATAAGTATTTTTTTTAAATGCTGTTGAAATTCAACCTTTTCATTTGTTTGACCTACAAATGGGACATGTAGAACCTTAAAGAGCATTGCAAGCCTGGAAGTAAGAGTTTGAAGGACTTACCGACGCGGTTTTCCATGCTCCACCTTCACCTCCATGACCTGATCTTTATTGCAAGCAATTATGACATCATCCACGGCCTCATCTGACCCGCATCGTATGAATCTACCAGTATCAAAATAGACGCAATACAGCATTTCTCCTTTCGTGCTCCTCGTGGTTTTTCGTATTGTTTTAATTTGATTCTACAAGATGGAAATGCTCATCAACAATTTAAAAGACCAAATGCCCCAATTTACGATTTCTCTCGTGATAGACTATTGTTAAACGACTATTCTCACTCATGGGCGAATGGTATGAAACCAATTGCAAATCATCTGAAAAAGGAATTTATGTTTATTTTGAGATATGAAAGATAAGTACTATTTAATCATTTAATATGAAAATTCTTAATATAAACAGTGTACACTTTTTTCGGGGGGGGGGGGGGGACTGAGTGTATTATGGATAGGAAAAGGGATTGGAGAGAGAACGAGAGAGAGAAAGAGGGAGAGAAAGAGAGAGGGAGAGAGAGAACGGGAGAGAGAGAGAGAGAGAGAAGGGGGGGGGGGGGGGTAAAAGAAATGAAACATATCAAAGTACTCTTTTAACAAATGATATTGTCTCACCTGATAATCTTCAGATGTTTGAGGTTGTGTGGTGAACTGAAAGCTTGTAAAATCAGTTCCATCTTACTGTTGCCAATGCCAAGATCCCTGAATGTCACCTTGACAAGCTGAGGGGAGATATTCAGAAGGGCATTGGGTATTGAAGTGGGCTCCTCGTGGAAACCAGCCGGTCGACGACCATACTCATGTGTTTGAATGGTGAGTTCTGTTGCTCCTGGTAGATGGATCCTCTGGATGACGTCACAGTTGATCGTTCTTTCTGCCTCTATAGTGACCCTTTTCACACTATCAAACATCGAACCACAATCCTGCCATACTTCTAGTGTGCTAGTATCCACTGTCAGCTCAGTCAGGTTGGGGCTCGTGGTACAACTCTGGTCGTGATCATGTACATACAAAAAAGGCAATCAAAGTGCACTAGCAAATGTAGTAGGTTCGATTGTTGGTAAATATATAATGTTTCATGAAAAAAGCAACACAAATTGTGAAAATGGATTATGCTAGCCTCATGGGTATTGTAGAATATAAACAAGGATTTGTAAAAGACATAGGCCGAGCAAATGCGAGAAATCTTTTGCAAAGGCAAGTACAAGTATAAGCATGATAATCAAAGTCTTCAAAACAAATCTGTTTGGCTTTCATGCAATACAATTGTACATGTATATCATTCATTATTTCCTAATAGAAGTATGTTAAAGGCAAGTACAGTTTATAGATTCAATGAAACGGAAACCAGCCTAATTCAGCCATACGTTAGGATAAACATTAACTAAATAATTTCAAATCAGTCAAATGCAAGTATTCCGTACATCGTATATACAATAATCAAATAAAATGTAACTAGAACACATGTATCAGAATTTGAAATAGTAATATTGAAAAGGATTTTTTTTTAAATTAAAAATTAAAAATGTATATCGCGATTAGAACATTTAAACCTTTATCGCTGTATATAGCGTTAATTAATCACATTACTTGAAGTGTGATGCACAGTGGGCCGTTTAAGAATGTCCAATGTCAAATTTTACTGCAGGATTAACAGATATTTAATATGAAACATGTCTACAAGTACAAATATACCACCATATAATTGAGCGTTTGAAGTAATGTTTCGTCCCAACAGATTCTTATTTGTAGGTGTTATAATGCATAGGCATATCGTGAGAAAGGCGGGCGAAGTAACCGTGTCCCCCATTGAAGAAAAATATAGGCGAAACAAGACATTGTATGGGTATAAAACCTTTTTTTTTGCTCCTTGCCATTATGGTCATGTCGAAATGATGATGCATGTTTTACATGATTTGTATGAAATAACAATTCATTTAAACACCCAAATGCATTATAACACCTGAGATATAGTTATATATATTAACGCAATTTGTACTGCCCTTTCTTTCAACAATGATATAGATACATGTTATTCCTTTCCTTTTTCAAGTGTCACATTTGTTTTTTGTTATGGTTTTTTTTTTTTATTAGAATCCCTTTGGAAAACATTTCGCTTTAGTTGAATGTTCCACTACGTTAACATCCGTAAATGACTAAACGATTGAAAATTGTAATGAATATCAATAAACAGATAAAGCTAACAAATAAAGATGATTATTTGTAGGGCTTGGTAATGCAGTGGCAAATCAGATGGTGACAATCAACAAAAGGGGGAGGGGGTCATTACATTTCTCAGATGCCCTCGTATTCTTTAAAGCCTCTCTTCATAATGAATTATGTATTATACTTGTTCTGTTTTTTTCCTTCTTAATCGTTTGATTGAAATGTCGTAGTTTTACAATGTTTTTAATTTCCCATTGACTCTTTTTTTTTTTTACACATTGTTTGAATTGAGGTTGGAATATGGAAATAAATGATTTAAATTGAATTGAAAGTGTTGGGAGCCACAAATTCGACAAAAATGTGATGGCAAAATTTCACTTAAATCATATCATAATGTGAAAAAGGACTTCTGCAAAGATCCCCCCCCCCCCAACAAAAAAAAAGAAAAATGTATTTGAAGATAAAAATGATAAAATAATAACATAATTGGGGTTTTCTGTTGTGCTGTTGTATTCTTTTATCAATATTTATGACATCCTCTTACATTTCTCAGATGCCCTCGTATTCTTTAAAGCCTCTCTTCATAATGAATTATGTATTATACTTGTTCTGTTTTTTTCCTTCTTAATCGTTTGATTGAAATGTCGTAGTTTTACAATGTTTTTAATTTCCCATTGACTCTTTTTTTTTTTTACACATTGTTTGAATTGAGGTTGGAATATGGAAATAAATGATTTAAATTGAATTGAAAGTGTTGGGAGCCACAAATTCGACAAAAATGTGATGGCAAAATTTCACTTAAATCATATCATAATGTGAAAAAGGACTTCTGCAAAGATCCCCCCCCCCCCAACAAAAAAAAAGAAAAATGTATTTGAAGATAAAAATGATAAAATAATAACATAATTGGGGTTTTCTGTTGTGCTGTTGTATTCTTTTATCAATATTTATGACATCCTCTTTTACATTATGATACAATTTAAGTGAAATCTTTCCATCAAATTGTTGGGGCCCAACAATTCAGAGGGGCTTCAATTATCTGACCAGCAACCAAAATTACGTCTTTCCTTCGTAATTTCATAGGTCTATTTACTTTGAGTTTATTTCTTTGTAAGCGCTATGGAGTTTTGTATTTATCTTTTCTAAATATTCGATACATAGTAAGAAGAGAAAAAGCAAAGGTTTATGACATTTAAGTGCCGTTGTGGGTGGGGGGGGGGGGGGGGGGGGGGTAAATTGCATAATTAAGGACCCATTCTTATTTTGTATAATTATGCCAGATAGTGTTTTTCCGAAGGAGGGGGGGGGGGGAGGGGGGGGCGTTTGTCCCTATTCTCGATCCACCATTATTCACCCCGTGGAGTGATCACGTGGGGCCAGAGGATATCATTGCTGACACACAGTGCCTTGTAAACCCTGGAAAAGGAGCTGTTTGAATTCGATTATTATTATTATTACTATTATTATTATTATTAATATTTTAATTATTATCAATTATCCTCTGAGAAACACTTCTCCAATGAAAAGGGTCTCAATCTGTCGTGCAAACTTATTACAGGCTCTTGGTGTATATTTTTATATGGATTATCACCAGTTTAACCTGGCTGCATTGATACAATGTTATGCGTAATGTTGACATTTCAACAGCCCCTCCTAGACATAGTTTTGAAAGAACTAATTAAAGTGATCAATTCTTGTTCATCATAGAAGCCGCCCATTGCCATTTTTTAATATATTTGGATGAAGTATAGCTGTGAAAAATATTGTTTTTACTATCAATCTTTAATATTACGTTTGTCTGTTTTTGTATTTGACAGAAAGTTTACTTTTCGCATCAACTTCCCGAAACTTTCAGCTTTTCCTACCTGCTTCCTCTTAACGGTGTATACTTTGAACAGTAAAATCGTACAATTTCGTTTGACGATATAGGAAAGAGTGCACCTCTAGTAAAACAAAACATGTATTGATTTGCTAAGAGTCCCCAAAAATGTGATCAAATCAATACCTTTGCAGATGATGCCATCGATGACGATGTTGAGTAGAAGTCATCGTGAAACTGACTGCCGAGTGACAGCTTCTCCAGATGAGTCATCTTACAGACGAACTGAGCGAGATCACGTGATGCAGAGGGACGTTCATTGAGACTCAAATAGTTGAGCTCAAGAGTCTCAATCTGTTTTGATAGCAACATTTTGTTGAATGAATGTTAATAAAAACCAAATAAAACTATATTAAAAAATCAACAGTATGTTTGATATATATTAATATCGTTGCCACATTAAAAAAAAAAGTCTTAACACAATGGCATTTATTGTGTTTAATGATGTTTAAATCTTGACATCTGAAATGATTACTGATTGCAATAGTTCCTGAATTCCTTTGCGACCGATATACATTGCATCATGTTACAGTAGCCTTCCTCATTCATTTGAACAAGCTCTACGTTATTCTGACATTTGATTTAAATAGCACTTTTAAAAATGAATTTTACATAATAAAATAAAATAAAATGTATATGGAACACTTTGCAGTTTCCAAAGGATTACAGAAATAATACAAAACGGGAACGAAGAGATTCGATTTTTCATTTTGTAGGTTTTTAAATTAAACTATTTAGTCTCATCAGTATTCACAATTGAAAAAGCTGTCTTTCCATCAGTAATTCCGTAGCACTTTGAATCGTCATATGAAATTTAAAGAATGGTAAATATTATTCACTATCAATCATATAATCTTCACTCTGTTTTTGTATTATGACAGAAGGTTCACTTTTAAACCCACTTACTGAAGCGATCAACTTTTCCTACCTGATTCTTCTTAACGGTGTTCCAATAGGGAGAGAAAATTGTACACTTGCGTTTGACTATAAAGGAAAGAGTGCACCAACAGTATAAGCAAAACATGTACTGATTTGCTAAGAGTCCAACAAAATATGATCAAATCAATACCTTTGCGGATAATGCCATCGATGACGATGTTGAGTAGAAGTCATCGTGATACTGACCGCCGAGTATCAGGTCCTTCAGATGAGTCATCTTACAGATGAACTGAGCAAGATCACGTGATGAAGAGGGACGTTTCCATAGATCAGCAGAGTAGATCCAAAGAGTCTCAATCTGTTATGATAGCAAGTTAGCAACATTATGTTGAATGAATACTAATAACAACCAAATATCTCTATATTCCAGAATCAACAATTCATTAAAAATTATATTAACATCGTTGCCGTATAGTAACATTGTGTTAGATAAACTCCTAACACAATATGATTTATTTTGTGTATGAAAGACAAATCTTGACATCTGAAATTAGTACCACTTTCAATAGTTCTTGGCTCCTTTTGAGACCGATTCAATGGTGTTTATTCATACATGTAACTGATAGATAATGACAGAGATGATTAGTTTGTTTTTGATTAATCCCATCGAGACTGTAGGCATTGCGGATAAAGTAAATAATAATATTTTCTAGATCATGTTGATCTGTTGACTGAGGGAGTAGTGGGTAAATATGAATGAAGGACTTGGCTCCTGATCTAAATTCTAACGGAACAAAAGAGAAGAAGTCAACGCAAAGCATAGCATCCCCTCGCCGGGTACAATTTCCTTAATTGAGCAATTTTTGCATATTTAATGGTCTGTGACCTTTGAGCTTTGACGTGTTTACTCAACAACATTACTTACGTTATTGGATTAAAAAAAAACATTTTCGCGTATATCTAAGTAGGCATTTTCGCATATTTAATGAGCTATGACCTTTGTCCTTTGACCTACATACTCCGAAATTAAACATAGGCTGTATTTTGATACCATGTGCCTTCATATCAAATTTCATTAAAATCCGCTAATTATTATTAAAATTATCAAACGGAAACCAGATTTTTTTACGGAAGGACAGAAGAAAGGACGTGCGGCAGCTTTACTACATGTATATCGCCTCCGACTTCGTCGACGAGGGGTTTAATAAAACAAGAAGGCATAACGGTCACAAACCAGTCCTCAACTACACTACTCTACATGGAAAACGTGTGCTTTTAATCGGGGGAAAATCAGGACATGCTGATAATGTTATCGACTACATCATAGTGATGGATCAATGATTGTAAGAGAAGAGGGGATTTTTCATCTCGCGGTCATGATTATTATGATCCGGTAATTTTACTGATCCTACTACATGTAAACGTCGGAATGAATGAGGGGTGGCGGAGGAGGAGGGGGGGGGGGGGGGGTGAACGATCCACATACTGGATGTCAAGTCTTAATCTGTTATAATAGTTACATTGTATTGAATAAAAATTGCTGACATAACACTACTTAAAAATAATTGTAAACATTACATCATTCTTGAGTTGCCATCCTCATTATTTTACAAAAGCTATACGTTAATCAGAAATTAGATTTAGTAAAAAAATGTTGAAAAAAATAATTGTACATAACAGAAAAGTGTGAAATAAAATGTAGATTGAAAACTTTGCAGTTTCCAAAGGGTTTCAGATATAATTCAAACAGGGACAAAGAGATTCGATTTTTCATTTGTTTAGGTTTTTGAATTTAAATATTTAGTCTCATTAGCATTCGCAGTTGAAATAGTTGTCTCGCCATCAGCAATTCCATAGCACCCCGAATAGTCATATGAATTTTAAAATATGGTTTATATATTCACTATTGATCTTAAAATCTTCCCTCTGATTTTGTATTACGACAGAAATTCACTTTTCGCATCCACTTCCTGAAATGATCAACTTTTCGGACCTGCTCTTAACGGTGTAACAAATAGGGAGAGTAAAATTGTACACTTGCTTTTGACTATAAAGGAAAGAGTACAACTCTAGTATATCCAAAACATGAAGTGATTTGTTGAGAGCCCTGAAATATACGATCAAATCAATACCTTTACAGATGATGCCATCGATAACGATGTTGAGTAGAAGTCATCGTGATACTGAGCGCCGAGTGTCAGGTCCTTCAGATGAGTCATCTTACAGATGAACTGAGCCAGATCACGCGATGAAGAGGGACGTTTATTGAGATCTTTAGAGTAAATCCAAAGAGTCTCAATCTGTTATGATAGCAACATTATGTTGAATGAATACTAATAACAACCAAATAGCTCTATATTCCAGAATCAACAATTCATTAAAAATTATATTAACATCGTTGCCGTATAGTAACATTGTGTTAGATAAACTCCTAACACAATATCATTTATTTTGTGTATGATAGACAAATTTTGACACCTTAAATTAGTACCACTTTCAATAGTTCATGGCTTCTTTTGAGACCGATTCAATGGTGTTTATTCCTACATGTAACTGATAGATAATGACAGAGATGATTAGTTTGTTTTTGATTAATCCCATCGAGACTGTAGGCATTGCGGATAAAGTAAATTATAATATTTTCTAGATCATGTTGATCTGTTGACTGAGGGAGTAGTGGGTAAATATGAATGAAGGACTTAGCTCCTGATCTAAATTCTAACGGAACAAAAGAGAAGAAGTCAACGCAAAGCGTAGCATCCCCTCGCCGGGTACAATTTCCTTAATTGAGCAATTTTTGCATATTTAATGGTCTGTGACCTTTGAGCTTTAACGTGTTTACTCAACAACATTACTTACGTTATTGGATAAAAAAAAAAAAAATTCGCGTATATCTAAGTAGACAATTTCGCATATTTAATGAGCTATGACCTTTGTCCTTTGACCTACATACTCCGAAATTAAACATAGGCTGTATTTTGATACCATGTGCCTTCATATCAAATTTCATTAAAATCCGCTAATTATTATTAAAATTATCAAATGGAAACCATATTTTTTTTACGGAAGGACAGAAGGAAGGACGTGCGGCAGCTTTACTACATGTATATCGCCTCCGACTTCGTCGACGAGGGGTTTAATAAAACAAGAAGGCATAACGGTCACAAACTATTGCTCAACTGCACTACTCTACATAGAAAATGTGTGCTTTTAATCGGGGGGAAATCAGGACATGCTGATAATGTTATCGACTACATCATAGTGATGGATCAATGATTGTAAGAGAAGAGAGGATTTTTCATCTCGCGGTCATGATTATTATGATCCGGTAATTTTACTGATCCTACTACATGTAAACGTCGGAATGAATGAGGGGTAGCGGAGGAGGGGGGGGGGGGGTGGACGATCCACACATTGGATGTCAAGTCTTAATCTGTTATAATTGCTGACATAACACTACTTAAAAATAATTGTAAACATTACATCATTCTTGAGTTGCCATCCTCATTATTTTACAAAAGATTTAGGTTAATCAGAAATTAGATTTAGTAAAAAATGTTGAAATTTTTTTTTTGTACATAACAGAAAAGTGTGAAATAAAATGTAGATAGAAAACTTTGCAGTTTCCAAAGGGTTTCAGATATAATTCAAACGGGGACAAAGAGATTTGATTTTTCATTTGTTTAGGTTTTTGAATTTAAATATTTAGTCTCATCAGCATTCGCAGTTGAAATGGCTGTCTCTCTATCAGCAATTCCATAGCACCCCGAATAGTCATATGAAATTTAAAATATGGTTTATATATTCACTATTGATCTTAAAATCTTCCCTCTGATTTTGTATTACGACAGAAATTCACTTTTCGCATCCACTTCCTGAAACGATCAACTTTTCGGACCTGCTCTTAACGGTGTAACAAATAGGGAGAGTAAAATTGTACACTTGCATTTGACTATAAAGGAAAGAGTACAACTCTAGTATATCCAAAACATGAAGTGATTTGTTGAGAGCCCTGAAAAATACGATCAAATCAATACCTTTACAGATGATGCCATCGATGACGATGTTGAGTAGAAGTCATCGTGATACTGACCGTCGAGTGTCAGGTCCTTCAGATGAGTCATCTTACAGATGAACTGAGCGAGATCACGTGATGCAGATGGTTGTTTAATGAGATCATCAGAGTTGATGTAAAGAGTCTCAATCTGTTATGATAGCAACATTATGTTGAATGAATACTAATAATAACCAGTTAACTATACTCAAGAATCATTGTTTTTAAATTGTATTAATATCGCTGCCACAATGAAAAACTCTTAACACAATAACATTTATTTTTGCTTAAGATGTACATGTCTTGACACCTGAAATTAAAACAAATTTCAATAGTTCATGGCTTCTTTTGAGACCGATTCAATGGTGTTTTTTCATAACTGATAGATAATGACAGAGGTGATTAGTTTGTTTTTGATTGATCCAATCGTGACTGTAGGCATTGCGGATAAAGAAAATGATAATATTTCCTAGATCATGTTGACCTGTTGACTGAGGGAGTAGTGGGTAAATATGAATGAAGGACTTGGCTCACGATCTAAAGTCTTACAGAACAAAAGAGAAGAAGTCAACGCAAAGAGTAGCATCCCCTCGCTGGGTACAATTTCCTCAATTGAGCATTTTTTGCATATTTAATGGGCTGTGACCTTTGAGCTTTGACGCATGTACTCAATAACATTACTTACGTTATAGGATTTTTTTTTTAATTTCGCATATTTACCTAGGCATTTTCTCATATTTAACGAGCTATGTCCTTTGACCTACATACTCAGAAATCAAACTTAGGCTATATTTGAATACGATGTGCCTTCATATCAAATTTCATTAAAATCCCTTAAACATTACTAAAGTTATCAAAATGAAACCAGATTTTGTACGGAAGGACAGAAGGAAGGACGTGCGGCAGCTTTACTACATGTATATCGCCTTCGACTTCGTCGACGAGGGGTTTAATAAAACAAGAAGGCATAACGGTCACAAACCAGTCCTCAACTACACTACTCTACATGGAAAACGTGTGCTTTTAATCGGGGAAGAACCAGAACACCCTTATTATGTTATCGACAACATTATATGGTGGATCCATGGTTGTAAGAGCAGCCGCGAAGCCACTAGGGGGGGGGGGGGCACATGCCCCTCCTAAAATTTCCAGGATCGGTTGAAATTTTGTAGACCCCTTTTTTGACCTCGATCGATTACATGTATGTGCCCCCGAAACATCAAACTTTGGCTACGTGCCTGTGTAAGAGAAGAGGGGATTTCATCCCCCGGTCATATGATCCGGTAATTTGACTGACCCTACTACATTTAAACGTCGGCATGATGAGGGGTGGTGGGGGGGGGGGGGGGAGCGATCCATATACCGGATGTCTTAATCTGTTATAATAGTTACATTATATTGGATAAACAATTATTGCTGACATAACACTACTTAAAAATAATTTTAAACATTACATCTTGCTTCAGTTGCCATCCTCATTATTTTACAAAAGCTATACGTTATTCTGAAATTTGATTTAGTAAAACATATTGAAAAAATATTTGTACATAACAGAAAATTGTGAAATAAAATGTACATGGAAAACTTTGCAAGTTTCCAAAAGTTTCAGATATAATTCGAACGGGGACAAAGAGATTTGATTTTTCATTTGTTTAGGTTTTTAAATTTAAATATTTAGTCTCATCAGCATTCGCAGTTGAAATGGTTGTCTCTCTATCAGCAATTCCATAGCACCCCGAATAGTCATATGAAATTTAAAATATGGTTTATATTGTTCACTATTGATCTTATAATCTTCCCTCTGAATTAGTATTATGACAGAAATTCACTTTTCGCATCCACTTCCTGAAACGATAAAATGTTTTCATACCTGCTTACTCTTAACGGTGTTCCTATATACAGTGTGAGTCAAAAAACAGTTTACACCTAGAAAATTGCTAATTATTTAGAAAAAATCATCTGTAAACAGTAAATTATTATACATCTTATGAAAGAGTGTTTTATCCCAAATTATTTGGTATCATTTTTGTGTGGTATGTGTTTACGCTTGGATTAACAGGAAGCATTGATTGCGAGAGTGCAAAATTCGACTTGCGCCAAAGTTCCTCATTTGATATTTGAATAAAATAATTGGGATTTGGGTATTAATTCGGTCTTTGCAGATCCAAATAACATCCCTAAGAAAATTAATCATGCCACACATATCAAATATCAACGAACATTTGTGTGCGTGTGTGTGTGTGTGTGTGACTTTGCTCCTGCAAAAAGCATATGCAATGCATTTAATTTGATACATTCAATTCATTCTCTCACTCCGCTAAAATCCTAACGTAATACATACCGTATGCATCACTTTGGCGCAAGTCAATTTTTGCACTCTCGCAAACAATGCCTCCTGTTCATCCAAGCGTGAACACATTCCACACAAAAATGATACTAAATGATTTAGGATTAAACATTCTTTCATGAGAGGTATAATAATTTCCTGTTCATAGATGTTTTTTTTTAAATAATTAGCCATTTTCAAGGTGTAATTTTTTTTTTGACTCACACGGTATAGGGAGAGTAAAATTGTACTCTGGCGTATGACTATATAGGAAAGAGTACACTTCCAGTATAACAAAAACATGTAATGATTTGCTATGAGTCCAACAAAATATGATCACAACAATACCTTTGCAGATGATACCATCGATGACGCTGTTGAGTAGAAGTCATCGTGACACTGACCGCAGAGTGTCAGGTCCTTCAGATGAGTCATCTTACATATGAACTGAGCGAGATCACGTGATGCAGAGGGACGTTCATTGAGATCAGCAGGGTTGATCTCAAGAGTCTCAATCTGTTATGAAAGCAACATTATGTTGAATGAATACTAATAACAACCAAATAAACTATATTCAAGAATCAACAACTTGTTTTAAATTGTAATAATATCGTTGCCACAATGAAAAACTCTCATCACAATCACATTTATTATGTTTAAGATGTACAAGTCTTGACACCTGAAATTAAAACTAATTTCAATAGGTCATGGCTTCTTTGAGACCGATTCAATGGCGTTAAGTCATAAATGATAGATAATGACAGAGGTGATTAGGTTTTTTTGATTGATCCAATCGTGACTGTAGGCATTGCGGATAAAGAAAATTATAATATTTCCTAGATCATGTTGACCTGTTGACTGAGTGAGAAGTAGGGAAATATAAATAGAGGACTTGGCTCACGATCTAAAGTCTTACAGAACAAAAGAGAAGAAGTCAACGCAAAGCGTAGCATCCACTCGCAGGGTACAATTTCCTTAATATTGAGAATTTTTGCATATTTAATGGGCTGTGACTTTTGAGCTTTGACGTATGTACTCAACAACAATGTTTACGTTATTGGATTTATAAAGAAAAAACATTCTCGCGTATATTTAAGCAGGCATTTTCTCATATTTCATGAGCTATGACCTTTGTCCTTTGACCTACATATTCCGAAATCAAACATAGGCTATATTTTAATACCATGTGCCTTCATATCAAATTTCATTAAAATCCGTTAAACATTACTAAAGTTATTAACCGGAAACCAGTTTTTTTACGGAAGGACAGAAGGAAGGACGTACGGCAGCTTTACTACATGTATATCGCCTCCGACTTCGTCTACGAGGGGTTTAATAAAACATGAAGGCATAACGGTCACAAACCAGTCCTCAACCACACTTCTCTACATGGAAAACGAGTGCTTTTAATCGAGGGTAAACCAGAACACCCTGATTATGTTATCGACAACATTATGTGGTGGATCCATTTTTTTTAAAATTTTTAAATTTTAATATTTAGTCTCATCAGCATTCGAAGTTGAAATAGTTGTCTCTCTACATCAATTCCATAGCACCCCGAATAGTCATATGAAATTCAAAATATGGTTTATATTATTCACTATTGATCTTAAAATCTTCCCTCTGATTTTGTATTATGACAGAAATTCACTTTTCGCATTCACTTCCTGAAACGATGAATTTTTCCTACTTGCTTACTCTTAACGGTGTACCAATAGGGAGAGTAAAATTGTACTCTTGCGTTTGACTATACAGGAAAGAGTACACCTCCAGTATAACAAAAACATATAGTGATTTGCTATGAGTCCAACAAAATACGATCAAATCAATACCTTTGCAGATGATGCCATCGATGACGATGTTGAATAGAAGTCATCGTGATACTGATCTACAAGTATAAGGTCCTTTAGATGAGTCATCTTACAGATGAACTGAGCAAGATCACGTGATGCAGAGGGACGTTCACTGAGATCATCAGAGTCGATGTAAAGAGTCTCAATCTGTTATGATAGCAACATTATGTTGAATGAATACTAATAATAACCAATAAACTATACTCAAGAATCAACAATTTGTTTTAAATTCTATTAATATCGCTGCCACAATGAAAAACTCTTAACACAATAACATTTATTATGTTTAAGATGTACAAGCCTTGACACCTGAAATTAAAACTAATTTCAATAGTTCATGGCTTCTTTTGAGACCGATTCAATGGTGTTTTTTCATAAATGATAGCTAATGACAGAGGTGATTAGGTTTTTTTGATTGATCCAATCGTGACTGTAGGCATTGCGGATAAAGAAAATGATAATATTTCCTAGATCATGTTGACCTGTTGACTGAGGGAGTAGTGGAGAATATGATTGAAGGACTTGGCTCATGATCTAAAGTCTTACAGAACAAAAGAGAATTACTCAAGAAGGCAGAGCGGTCACAAACCAGTCCTCAACCACACTACTTCTCAAGGAAAACGTGTGCATTTAATCGGGGAAAATCAGAACACCCTGATTATGTTATTGACTACATTAAAGTGATGGATCCATGATTGTAAGAGAAGAGGGGATTTCATCCCGCGGTCATAGGTTCCAGTAATTTTACTGACCCTACTACATTTAAATGTCGGATGAGTTAGGGCTGGTGGATGGGAAGGGGGGGGGGGCGATCCATATTCGTTGACAATAAGCCGTAGACGAAAGACCTCATGCATGGCTGATTGCGAACGAAACGGCATGTTGCTATGGCAGGCACCCGGTAAAAACGAATTCGTTTAATAAAATTATGGAAATGCAAGCACTATTTTAAACAAACAGAACTTGGTCATTCCTTGCTCATTTCTTCTGATTGAGGTGTCATATGAAAGGGCAGGACCTCAACTTTCTAGAAATGTGATTTTCTCTTTGAAATTCAAATACCGTCCGCCAAATGACTTTTTGGTTTCCTCTCTTCAAATTCATTCCAATCACTCATGCCTGAAATATGCATCATTTGAACTGCAGCAAATGAAAAAAGGAGGATCTAAGCTTTCAAAATATGTGTCATTTAGTAATTATAAATGTGACTACGTTATGATAAAAAAACGATAATTCTCGGTTTCGTTTTTTCTGGGACGCACTGTATAGGAAATAGTACACCTCCAGTATAACAAAAACATGTAGTGATTTGCTATGAGTCCAAAACATATGATCTAATCGATACCTTTGCAGAAGATGCCATTGATGACGATGTTGAGTAGAAGTCATCGTGACACTGACCGCGGAGTGTCAGGTCCTTCAGATGAATCATCTTACAGATGAACTGAGCGAGATCACGTGATGCAGAGGGACGTTCAATGAGATCATCAGAGTTGATGTCAAGAGTCTCAATCTGTTATGATAGCAACATTTTGTTGAATGAATACTGATAACAACCAAATAAAACTATATTCAAGAATCAACAATTCGTTTAAAATTGTGTTAATATCGTTGCGTCAATGAAATACTCTTAAAACAATAACATTTATTTTGTTGATGATATACAAGTATTGACACCTGAAATTAGTACTAATTTCAATAGTTCTTGGATTCTTTTGAGACCGATATAATGGTGTTTATTCATAACTGATAGATAATTACATAGGTGATCAAAAGGTTTTTGATTGATCCAATCGATACTCTGGGCATTGCGGGTTAAATTAATAATAATATTGTCTAAATCATGTTGACCCGATGCCTGAGGCAGTAGTAGGGAAATATAAATGAAGGACTTGGCCCATGATCTTAATTCTAACAGGACAAAATAGAATAAAACAAGAAGGCAAAAGGGTCGCGAGCCAGTTACCAATCACACTACTCTTGGGAAAACCCTGTCCTATATTCTTTGGAGAACCTGAACACCCTGATTATGTTATTGACGACATTATAGTGGTGGAGCTATGATTGTAAGACAAGGGGGGGGGGGGGGGTTCCTTTCCCGGGCATACGATCTGGTAATTTTACTGACCCTAATACATATTCACATCGGAATGAGTGAGGGTGTGGTAGGGGTGGGGGACGATCCACATACTGGATCTCATAATCTTCACTCTGATTTTGTATTATGACGGAAATTCACTTTTCGCATCCACTTCCTGAAACGATCAACTTTTGCTACTTGCTTCTCCTTAACAGTGTTCCAATAGGAAGAGTAAAATTGTACACTTGCGTTTGACTCTATAAGAAAGAGTGCACCAACAGTATAACAAACATGTCGTGATTTGCTAAGAGTCCAACAAAATGTGATCAAATCGATACCTTTGCAGATGAAGCAATCGATGACGATGTTGAGTAGAAGTCATCGTGATACTGACCGTTGAGTGTCAGCTTCTTCAGATGAGTCATCTTACAGATGAACTGAGCGAGATCACGTGATGCATAGGGACGTTCACTGAGATCACCAGAGTGAATGTTAAGAGTCTCAATCTGTTGTAATAGTACGACATCATGTCGGATACACAATTGCTGACATTACTATACTGAATTATGTATAACATTAAATTTGTTTTGCTTCCACTAAAAGCGTAATTTTTTTCCTAATTGTTTTTTCTCAACGGCGTACTATTTTATACAGTAAAATCATCCAAATTAGTTTGACTATCGAAATGAGTAAACTTCCAATGTATCCCCACACCCGTCATCTCGGCCGTGTAATATCCCATTAACGCGACTATTTCATGCATCTCCTCTGTCCCGTAATGAGCAATATATTTGTCCCTGATATGCATTCGAAAAACAAATTATATAGCGTGAATCAATTATGCAGAATTCTTAATTCAAAGCATTCTTCAGAAGACTCTATATTCTTGTCTCTAGACATGTCTGGACTCTTGAAAACGATACAATATTGGAGAAATACTTTCCTTTATAAAAAGTAAAAATATTAATTTTAGTTTATAAAACTTTAAGATGCAAACGTAAATTTGCATTAAGTATACATCTGTAAATTACATATTTATGAATGTTAAACTGTACAAGCATAGAAGGAATAGATTCATTACAAGGATAAAGGAATGGGAAAGAGGAAAATAAAGCAAGTGTTTGAGTGTGTGGCAAAGAGAGAGGGAGAGAGAAACAGGGAGCAAGTTGCTTTTGCACCAGCTTTTCGTTGTTAAGTGAGTTCCTATATTTTGGACCGTGTTTCAGGACGAATACGAGTGAAGGGAAGGTGGAAATGATTGGATTGTCTGGTTGGGTCTTGTAATAATGGTTTGTACAGATATTATACAGTGCGTCCCAGAAAAACGAAACCGAGAATTATCGATGTTTTATTATCACTTAATCACAATTATAATCAATAAATGACACATATTTGGAAAGCTTATAGATCCCCCTCTTTCATTTGATGCAACTCATATGATTCCTTTCCCACGCATGAGTGATTAAAAGCAATTTGAAGAGAGGAAACCAAAAAGTCATTTGGCGGGCGGTATCTGAATTTTAAAAAGAAAATCAAATTTTTAGAAAGTTCAATTTCTGCCCTTTCAAATGACACCTCAATCAGGAAAAATGGGCCAGGACTAACAAAGTTTTTTTTGTTTAAAGTAAGGCTTGCATTTCCATAATTTGATAAAACGAGTTCGTTTTCACTGGCTATCTGCCGTATTAACAAACAGAGTTGACAAAAGACTTAACTCCGTTTCTTTGACGATCAGCCATGCACAAAGAAGACGAAAGACCTTATGCATGGCTGATCTTCAACGAAACGGAGTTAAGTCTTTTGTCAACTCTGTTTGTTGCTACGGCAGGTAGTCAGTGAAAACGAACTCGTTTGATCACATTATGGAAATGCAAGCATTACTTTAAACAAAAAGAACTTTGTTATTCCTGGCTCATTTTTCCTGATTGAGGTGTCACATGAAAGAGCAGAAATTGAACTTTCTAGAAATGTGATTTTCTCCTTGAAATTCAGATACCGCCCGCCAAATGACTTTTTGGTTTCCTCTCTTCAAATTGCTTTTAATCACTCTTGCGTAAAATATGCATCATGTGAGTTGCATCAAATGAAAGAAGAGGACCTAAGCTTTCTAAATATGTGTCATTTATTAATTATCATTGTAATTAAGTTATGAGTGTAACCAGGTGACTGTTTTATAAAGACTAGTCAGATACCCCTATCCTGTTTCCACATAGAATGCTGGATTATATGACTCACTTTATGCAAATATCTTTTAACACGTGACCCCGCAACATTACCTTTGTCCCTTTGTTTCTAAACACCTTGAACTCGTGAACCCGCTTGACTCCTCGCAGTCCGTGTCACGAGTTTAACCATCACACATCTCTTCTTCGCCTCCTGTTTTACAGGTAATTTACCATATTTTGTATTATACTTATATTTAAGTAAATCATTATTATCATGTTATATAACTTTGTGCGGTTGTACTGATGTATGATTGGATGTGTTCTGATGTTCGCATTTGTAGATATCGTTGTTTTAAGGAAAGAATTTAAGTTAAGAAAGTTTAGCTTACAACTATTTGTGAAGCGTTATACTGTATGGGTGAATGGTACCCGCGAATATATATATTTCACATTGTACATAACTATTTAGCTTTCTTACTTAAAGATATGAGCTAATCAATATTTTGTCGTTTATGAACCACTGTTGTGATTCTAGTTAGCATTTGACATATTCTAGTTGGGGAAATATTATTACGATTTTCCATATTCGATTTGATAACGTTTTGAGAGATTTCCATCTCAGAAGGAGATAACCTTCGATTTGACATTGAACCGGCCAGATTTTGCTAGTCTATAAGTCCGTACTTTCTTATAATATGTATCGAGTTATTATGTCGTTTATTTTGTCTATGATCTTACATTATCATGCCAAGATAATAATCATGTTAATATGTGTTCCGATATACCAGGGATTGATGTGGAATTGGCGTATAACTTTATAATCATTTATCTACGATACATTGGTGTCTGCGTGATTAGACTATGTACGTTCACACGGTGTGTAGGGAGTGAGCGCATCGTTGAGAACAAAGAAGGGATTACAACTTTTAACTAATAGTACCAGTACAAGTATTACCTTGACAAAGAGGAACTTGGGCTTTTTAGGTTTATTTGTCTCAACTCTGTAATCTGCATAGAGCAGGTACTATAGTATTAGTAGCTGAAGTAAATATGCTTTAGCCGTCACTATTATATATGTATGAGTGGGTTTTATTATGGTCCAAAAGACCAAAACGCTCATTTATCTATTCCGCCCTTTACAATAATGAATTAAGTTAGAGAGCAACAATTATTATTCATTTGCACGATATATGTCCAGTTTACGAAAGCACTATATATCTATCATTCAGTAGTCTCCAGTTGTATATTATTAGTCAGACATGTATAAATCTATTTAGTCTATTCCTTTTATGTTAGTTATAGTTTCTTCGTTATAATTGTTTAGGATATATTTTCTATCGTCTTGTTTACTTTATTTAGGTTTAGTCGAGTTAAAGGGATATTGGTTATCTTCGCATTTCAGCAGTTATATGTTTCGAGTATTTGTTATTAAGTTAATAGTTACTATACATTATCCATTCTAAAGAATGATAAGTTTTTGTTTGGTTAAATATGGGATAGGAACTATAGAAGTGTATTTGTGTTTTGATTATGTGAGTTTGTTTGTTGAATACGAATATTCAATTATGTTTTATTTACATTATTACTTGTTATTAAAAGGCAGTCCGTGTCACGAGTTTAACCATCACACATCTCTTCTTCGCCTCCTGTTTTACAGACTCATCTCATCTCTATTATTTTGGTACCCTACTCTTACAAAAGTAACGAGGGCTACATGATAAAACATCGATAATTCTCAGTTTAAGAAAAGTTAAGCTGTGTGATTAAATTTGTTATGAATTATTCTAATAGCTATCTGTTTTAAAACAGTAATTGTATTGGTAGGGTTTTAATAGTGTTCTCCAGATCCTTTATCGAATATTCCCAGACTATTGCAACGGTTGCCATAATAGTCACCTTTAAGGAGAAAATAAATGACATGAGTGGATGAATATCAGTGATGAAAATAACATTTTGCAATATAAAAGTGAATAGAAACTTATGCAAAGAGTCAATCTATGGTTATACAATTCGGCCATCACTAATCCAAAAGCATAATCTTCTCGTTTTTTTGCAAACAATGTTATTTATAATGCTAAATGTATTACTCATTGCGGATATAGTATAGAAAATAATATTGCTAGTGATATTCCTTTGTCTCGCAATGTATGGTCAACAAGGGATCTGAAAGATCACAACGTTTCTCTGTCGCTGCTGCACTTCGTCACGTGATAAAATAAATTGTTGTTGTTGTTCTTGGGTTTTAAGGCTGACCAATCTAAAATAAATTGTACGCAAGCGTATTTTATATTATACGGGTGGACCGGGTGGACCGGCGGTCGAATAATTAGAACAATAACGGACAAGGCCTATTGGTCGAAGCACACGGGTGCTCAACCAATCAACGGGCCGCTGGATCGATGTGGGGCGGCTGGACGGGTAGTGTCATGGCGGCGCACAACGCATTAAAAATAGACGTATTAACCCTCCGTGTGTACCAATGTCAGGCTACGGGAAAGACACGGAGTCTCGTTATGCTACACCCCTTTAATATTATATAGTCATCCGGGATTTCCTAAAAGAGCAGGGGCATCTTTTTGCCGGGGGAATAAGATTCGTTAATCACACTGAATCTCTCGTATTTTCCGATCGGGGAGAAACAAAAATCATTATAAACATTGATATCTTGTTTTCTTCCTCCTTTACCATTCACTAAAGTTAGGGCAAGTCCACTAAAAAAATAACTTACTTTCAATAAAAGCAGAAATATTGATAGTAATATATTTTTGTGTGGATGCACTAATATAGAGTAATTTGTTTCAGTTAAATGATGAAAATTAACATTTTGATAAACTATTTATATAAAAATCGATGATTCTGAATTCATTCAGAAAATAGTATCAATTTTTTTCAAAGTTCATGAAAGATTTTGTGAAATGCCATGCACGCAATATGATCCAAATCAAATCACATAACCTGGTCAAAGGAATGGGAAAATCAAGGTTTGGGGGATAAAAAGGGACACGAATGGGATAAACATATGTTCAGCAATTGTTAGGAGATGAACAAACAGCATGTGAATGTGGCCAGGAACAGAGAATGGAACACCTGCTAGTCTGCCCACTCCTGCCAGAGTCATGCACCCAAGATGACCTGGAAGCCGTGAATTGCCGTGCCAAAGCATGTGTGGACCACTGGACGGGACTTGTGTAGTGACTCGATAAGAAGAAGCAATTGTTAAATAGTGAGGCAATAAGGTCACAAACCGATAACCCAATTGGCAATTTGCTTAGTGATTTTCTAAGTTCCGTAGTTTTTAAAAATTCATAATCTCCTTATTAGTTATCCGACTTCACCCCTTTTTTGTTTGGCTCTGTTTTGCTTATGTTTTTTCTGCATCTATTAAAAGCAAATTATTTTTGGAACGGGCTTATCCTTTAAACTAGGGAAGAATTGGGGAGTTAAGATTAGAGTGATCAAAGATGAAGAAAATAATTGATTTGGCAACCCACTGGCTTAAAGCATGAAATGTAACATCAAACATAAATAGTTTAAAGATACTATGTCCCTGTTGCAGCCGACATTAAATTCTGTAGAACTTTGCAGGAATTATGAATATGTCATGTTTGTCCTATTTGTAAAATTTAAAAAATAGCAGTGTCATAGTATTCAAATTATGCAAGGAAATCCGGTCCTTCTAGACTTCACATGGGCATTTCTCTACATCAATAACCCACTACTTGTAATGGCCATAATTAGACTGATTGAATCCTCGTGCAGCAAAAAACGTACAACCATTCGGTAAAAGGGTATGAAAATCAAACTATTGCTTAGGTGGTTGCAATCACTTTAGTCGATTCGAGTAAAGATAGTAAAGATACTATGTCCCTGTTGCAGCCGACATTAAATTCTGTAGAACTTTGCAGGAATTATGAATATGTCATGTTTGTCCTATTTGTAAAATTTAAAAAATAGCAGTGTCATAGTATTCAAATTATGCAAGGAAATCCGGTCCTTCTAGACTTCACATGGGCATTTCTCTACATCAATAACCCACTACTTGTAATGGCCATAATTAGACTGATTGAATCCTCGTGCAGCAAAAAACGTACAACCATTCGGTAAAAGGGTATGAAAATCAAACTATTGCTTAGGTGGTTGCAATCACTTTAGTCGATTCGACAACTACTGGTCGTTATTTTCCCACTAAAAGCCATTTTCAAGCCCTTTCGTTTTGAGGGAAGTTTAAAATTAGTATTGTCTTTCAAATGCCGTTGGAATTTAACCTTTTCATTTTTTTTAAATGTAATATTCTCTCTTTTTTGTATTAAAAATAAATTCAAGATGTTTGAAATTAATGTACTTTTCTAAAAACCAAATCTCTGTTTCCCAGTATTCTCCTAAGTTATTTCGATCTTATGACACCAGGAAAACCATTATTCTGACTGAATATGGCATCCATTTTTTTTTTAAAGAATGATGTACCAAATAAACGACAAAGTGGATGATACAAAGATTTATACTGACCTTGGAATCGCCTGCTTTATTCGCAAGCACCGAGTAGAAAACATCATGCATAGTACCAGTAACTCGAGTAAGATGGATCGTAACAGATCTCAGTGATCGTGATGAGCACATGAATTCAGCCAGGTCTTCCGAAGCCGTGCGTCCACATGGTTTATCAATGATCAGATTATCCTACAATGAACATGTACACAAATAATATTGTGAGGCTAGAAACATAAACCATCAACATAATAGTATATTATCCTGATTAATCACCTTCATTGATACTGACTTTTTAATAATCGTTTTTTTCCTTCCATTTTCCGTTTGGTTCTTATTTTGTTTTCATAATCTAGATATCGATATGAACATCAAATAATATCTTAACAACATTACGTATTTTAAAGGAATTATTGTTATCCCACAAAATATAAAAAAATTGGGTTCAGTACGTTATCTCATAATAATTCAAGTAAGCGTTTTATCATATTGGTTTGAACAGTATACACTTGAAAATCCTATTGGGATTGGTGATATTAAAAGCGTTATTTTATAAACAAGGTTTCATTGCAAATGCATGCAAGACGAGTTGTACTGCAATAACAATAAATCACAACTCCTATTAACAGACTAAAGTCCTAATGCTCATTAATTCCTGTTAATAATAGTTCATTTTGTTCGTGTATATTGCAGTGTTCAAATTAAATATCATGATCGGAGTTGTACCCATGCTAGATCCATAGAAGTTGCTTTAAACATGCTCCTGATTTAAAGGAAATGTATTCTATCAAGCTTCTGGTTGAATTTGGGTGACGAGAAGTTTGTACAGTATGCATTGCCTTATTAGCGCATGTTGGGGTTCAAAGCATCGTTCGTATACACAGTATATGTATACAGTCCACGGTTTCAAACCAAACGACGTCATCCTATTACAGTCTCAGAGAATGAAATTTAAATCAAAGAGAAACTCTATCACTCAAAAATATCAAACAAAGATGAAATGTATACGTTGCTACAATGAGATGTTTATACTTTCCTTACCACATCGCGATGATTCATGATGAAAGTATGCCCTGATACTGTGTGTGCCTGCATATTAAAGTTGATTTCAAGTGTCTTGCTGGAATCAGTGGAGAGATGATCCGCCACTGATTTGGCCACTGCTTGGTCTTGGCTCTCGTATGCTACATCTACGATGAAGCCATCACCAATACGGACAGGTTGGCGCTTTTGATTCAACGCTATGAGACGAGATACGATATCCAAGCCGACCCCCTTCTGCTGGGCCGAGGTGAAGTGCAGTAGGTACCGGTATTCCACTGCTTCCTGTATGATATTCGCTATCAGCCTGTCATACTCATTACGGTTTGTGTTGTAAAGAGATGCAAGATACATTCCGGATAGATACTCCTGGAAGAGCTTATGGGGAAACTGCACTGATTGGACCACTGATTTCGGATTATTTCTTCTGTCTCGCCTCGGAAGAATTTTCTTCTCTTTGGTGAGTACACCAACTTTACAACCTACATCGATGGACTCTGGATAGCTCTGAAACTCTTCTTCTGTGAATACTAACCGTCTCTCGAGAAGTCCCTGGAAGGCAATCCACCCAATGTAAATCAGGTGTGGACGAATATCTGAACAATGATCCCCTAATTTGCCTTCAACAATACCTGAAGATGGAATGTGCTTTGATAGGTGATGATCAACCAAAAAGTCAATCATCTGATTGAAGAGCTGGGAAAATGTTTGCAGCTTGGACATTGCCTCTCGGCGCTCTCCATCAAACTCTTTCCACATGATACACAGCATGGCTGTGTATATGGGGTAGGGAGCCATGTTCTCTCTGATCACATCGTTGTTCGATATGAATCGGTTCAGATCTTCAGAGGAAGCTGCATCTGGATGAAAGAACTTGGTGATGTAAGAAGAGAGGTTTTCAGCAGAGAAACCTTCTACAGCAATGAAAGCAAACACCTTTCTGAGATCGGCATTCTTCCTAATCTCATCTGATCTCCATTGTCTCGATGTGATTAGTACTGTCCCTGACTTGAACAGATGATTGAGAGTGATCAGGGCGACTTGCTGATTGCTGTCAAGATCGACAGCAAACTCATCTAGGCCGTCCAGGACAAGAAAAACGTCATCCGGATTTGAGAAGATGTGCTTGTCTAGCTGTTTGGCTGTGACGGGATTGTTGTCAGAAAGATACGACTTCACTATCTCTCCAACAGTCTTGCCCTCTGTCTTGCGAAGGAGGATGACAAGAACCAGTTTGAAATCTTGGTAGGCTTTTCCGTGGATCCAATCCCAAGCGATCTTGGCGCAAAAAGTGGTCTTCCCTACACCACCTTCACCTTCTACCAACAACCGTTTGGGATAGGTTCCGTTGACTTTGGTCCTGAGGAGGTCATCGTAGAGAAGCGGTGTCTTGAGTTTTGTACCTTTGTCTTCTTCCATCAACGTTAGATTGGTGAAGATACGTTTGAATTCAAGTACAAGTTCACTGTTCAGTGGATCGGCTTGAATCTGGCATAGATGAATTGCCAAATAGTGTTTGACCTCTTCAGCAACCAGTTGGATTTCCTTCTCTGTCATGGACGGTATGTGATCACCAACCTGACCTGTGATGAGAATGGTGAAGAACGTTGTCTTTAACATGACTAGAAAAATATGACCAGTGTTTTAATATCACACAACAGCAGTACTACCATCAGCAGCAACAACATGGAAGAAATCACCTTGGAATTGCCCCCCCCCCTTCCCCCTCGGTTCTCTCTCTCTCTCTCTCTCTCTCTTATATTGCAGTATACAACAGTATCTATGAAACCCTATAAATAAACGTTAACTATTGCAATGAAACTCGTTATATAGTAGCCTTTAATCATGGCGGCTTTGCTGCTCTATCGATCCAATGATCGTCCTCAAAAAATAGAATAGTCATCTGATTGCACGGAAAGTCGACACTTGCGTGCAGCTTGCTGTAAGTCGCCTTTAGTAACTACCGAACCTTGTTGTTGTTGTTCAGCATTATATGGCAATCAGTCAAATTCGACTATTATCACTAACTAAATTGTATTTTCTTAATTCTAACTTTAATTCTGAAAATTGATTGACCTCTCTTTTTTTTAATTTCTTTTCCTAATGTTGGTTGTTAATAATGATAATATGTTATCGTGGTTAATATTTATAATACAACATTTAAGCTTTCTAGTCAGAATATAAACAGAATCGGCTTTAAATCGTAGACGATCGCACTATTTGTATGACGTCACTATGATTCTTAGCTGATGTAGCTATTCCTCCTCGAAGGGAACGTGAAATCCATTCAAACTTCAATTTCATTCATCATATTAGAACAAATATATTTAAATCATCGTTCATTTAAAAATTTAAGTTTGAATGTTCATGTCAAATGCTATATATTGCAAATTATTCCCAAATTGGGTCTTAATCACATCGTATAGCACGCGGAGTGCTTTAGAGTACCAGTTGCTTTGATCTATAGCCTATCCACTATCGCATGTTCTCTCAACAGGTCAATCGTTAACCGGATTGTGTATCTATCTTTTTGTGTAAGTAATGATGATGTTATGTCCCCGCCCCTTTTTTGTCCATTCTTCTGTAATTTTAATCTGTATATCATGATATTAAGGTAGGTAGAGAGAGGGTAATAGAGAATTGGAGAATGTGTATATTGTTGGAAAAGACGCATGAAAGTAATTTTTGTTTGTTGTACTCAATAATAAGAAATAGAAATAATAAAGGAGAAATCATATGTGTTTGTTTTCGGGGAATTTTAGGCATTTTTTTAGGGGGTAGGGGGTGTTATTGATGTAGGACCAAATATGGATATACCGGAACGGATATTGTTCCAACTAGATACATACGTACATACGTACATAGCCTTTACATAAACATGCTCAATGCACTTTACATTAATATAAATAAAACATAATAATTATTTTGCTCTCCAAGCGCATACACTGTAAATACAATTCATGGTTATGATTAAACTTATTAGAGTCTGTCCTTAAACTATGACTCTGAGACTCGATACGTATGTAAATATTACAGTTGGAATGTCAGATGCTAGCGGTTCTTTCTTTGCTTTATGATATTAAATCCACAAGTATGTCAATGTTACTATGGGTTTTTTAGATGCTAGTGGTTCTGTGCAGGAATTTCCTGACGTTCCTTTTTTACTTATTGGAAATTCATTTTGTATTTCATATCAACTTTAGAGTCCAAACTGCGTGTCCTTGTATTTAGGCTAGGAATGGTTTAAGAGGCATGCCACATAGTAATTTTAAAACTTTATCAATCAATTATATTTTTCCACTTTGTTTAAGAATTGTGGACGCTTTTTGTGTACTGATATATATATATTTGCAGATATCATCTTCTTTTTTTCAAACTTGCCCAAAACATTAATTTGGTGAGAGTTTAAAGTGTTGTCTACATTAACCATATTCTAAAATCGATGTGTTCGTGCAAACAAGAAGTTACTAGCAAATAATCCACTTAAAATATTGGAGAGGGCCCTTCAATACTGTATAAGTAATTCATTTTGTTTTTAAAGTAATTTCGAACAATTGTAAGAAGTTATTTGATTGCAAGGTTGCTTCGAATCATTTATGTTAACATACATATTGATTTTTAACCATAATGGCTGTACGTATTTGACATAATGCTTTTTGTTTATGTTGTTCTGTTTTTTTTTTTTTTTTTTTGTTAATTCATTTTCTAATGTTTGTGATGAGCTTCGATTGATGTTTTGAACAATCGTAAGAAGTTGGAGTTCTTGTTTTTGTACATGTATATGTTCCATCGATAATATTTCCGGTAAAATCAAATGATCTGTAGCATGATACAGTACGCAAAATAAGGGGGAATTCGAAATGTGGAAGAAGAATTTTGTTTAATTGTTTACATTGGAGAGTAAAGTTGGGTTTGTAAGTGTTCACAATGTTCCGAAGGGACATCCAGTTTGATACACATGTAAGTGTCTGTTTCCAGTATTGAAGCATGTACTGTGTTTGATAGTAAATCAAACGTTTTTGCTGTTTCAGGGTAATATGCATTCGGAATACATATACAGCTGTATTTCTATTTCAGCATGTGTATGGTGTACTGAACAAATAGGAAAGAACACAGGAGGGGAGAGTGGTCACGCCATTGAATTACGTTATGATCTACTGTACGCCATCTAATAAAGTCACCATGGAACTACAAATTCTCCTTAAGTCGCCTAGTGTTTTCATCCTTATTGGCTTAGCTCCTGGTACAGAAAATGAACCAATCAGAAACAACATCCTGACGATCGCATGGTGAAGGGCCAATGATTTTTGGTGGTGGTGTTTTTGGTAAGGATGGTCGTGTGTGTACGCATGCATATGAGTAATACTGTACCTTTCTGTACGCTATCAGCAAGCTGTACCAGCTTAATTCGGTGTAACGTGACCACCAACGCCTCCCTCGCCTCGCTATCACATACTCTCTTCCGCCATTCGTAAAGCATCTTATAGATAGCATACAGAGTGTTGCCCATCTGATCTTTCTCAAACCGACTTAGTTCAGCCTCATTGAATCCTAAAGCTAGTCCGACCTTCCTAAAATCTGATGGATCCATACTGTCAGCAAGGAGATATAGTTCGAGGTCGGTCAGGTTCCCAGGTCTAAATCATTAGACAAAAGAAAGAAAAAAAAACATATACAGCTTACATATATTTGTGAGGTTTTATACTCAAAGGAATTTCCTTTGACTATCATCTCGAGTGAATACCCTTGTTTGCATTGCATTAAAATAAGTTCCAACATTTGCTAGAATGCAAGCACTCCAAAAACATTGCAAAATAAGGACTTGTTAACATAACGGAAATACGCGAAACTTCTACTGTCACCATTTGCTTTCATTGATCAATTGGTATATTCCAATTAATATGTTTTACCAACAAATTCGTTGGCTCGTATTTTGCCAAAGTTTATAATCGGATTTAGAATGGAAATTAGTCTGAAGTTTAATGAAGTTTATCTTTAAATGTGATCTCCTACCAAGGGTCGGGCGTACCTCAATGGACAGAATAAGATCCAAAGTCGCTCTTTCATCGTGCTTACTTATCATTTGGGCCAGGGTTTTGTTCTACATCACCGGATCTCAATAGAAGTATGTTGGTCATGTCTGGACAGTCATTCCCTTTAGTTTCATCTGCTTCACCACTGGTTGTTCCTGATCCGAGGACCGGATAGATCGGGGAATCATGATACTCCGCTACTTCCTAAGAATGAAGAGAAAATTACGAATAGATGACACAATTTTAACTCTGAATACTATCTACATGTCATACTGAGATGACATTATTGTGCCACAATGTATTTCTTGCGGGGATCTTTATATCAATGGTTTCTAGTTTATTCTTAAATTCATAATACAACAATAATTAGCGCAGGCAGATGATAGAAGGGTGTACATGTAGCCATTGGACAAGGTGGGCGGGCAATTCATGATATTCTATTACTTATGGACAAAAGACGATTTTCAAAAGAATAATCAGACATTATTTGAAGGAAAAAAAGGAGAATCACGGGAGTATAAGAATTCTGTGAAAGGGTTAAGTGAAATTTTACCACTATTTACGGTTGTCACAAACGTCATACCTACACTTTGCACAGCAAATTTAAAGAAGCTCTCCTTCATAATACATCTTTTTAGCTCCAATTTTCCTAGTTACATGTTCTGGTTTAAACCCCGTTTACAAAAATAATCATTTTATACAGTTTTTATTCCGATTTATTGTTCGCATGTTTGTCTCACTGTTTTGATTCTTTGATGTTTTTATGTGAGTAGTGAGGTTCTAGGAAATGCATATCAATCATACCTTGATGGATGATGTTCTTTGGTCGGTATTATTCGTTGCATCTATCCTGTGTTTAGGTGATAGGTCCAATGATTGGTCTTCTATCCCTGACGGTGCAGAGTCTGATGTTTCCTCCTTGTCTCGATTGATACGATCTGTCTCGCCACGAACGTCTGCAGGTACATGTGAGTGCGACTCTGATGTGTCAACTTCAGGTTTGTCTGTTTTACTTATTTGAGCGGATTTCGGGGTGTATTCATGTGACATGAGATTAATGGCGATGTCTTTATTGTCCAATTCGTCTTCTACACAGGGTTGGGGAACTGGAAATGTCACGACCGTGATACCAGGGACAGGGTTGGTCTCTTTTTCAATTGAAAAACCACTGTTTTGAGCACATGAAGACTCAGAGTGAGAGACATCGTTATGACCGGGGTTGTTTACATCGCGTGGGAATCCACTCTCACTGACATCACACTCTGGGCCGTCAGATTGTGAGAGAGTCGGTGAGCTGGCGTTACCTTTGCCATTGTTGACGTCACGTGAAGGCCCTGTTTGAGCGGTATTAAGGTTGACATTGTAAGAAGATGCAGACTGACCGGTCGTGTTGCTTGGAGATCTATTCGCATCAGGAGAAGAGCCAGTGCGAGATATGTTACACTCAGGATTGTTGTTTTCTTTGGGTGGCTCAGCATTCTTGGCTTTTTTCATTAAGTTGTGAAGTTTCCTCCAAAAGTAGTGGTAGTCGTATTCTTTCCTACGACGTCGCATGAACGTGCCAATCCTGACACGCCATTCACCAAGAGACACAGGCATGGTGACATCAGGATACTGTGTTATTAAAGAGGAAAACAAAGATTAATGCAGAGTTAGTTCATGAGACGGGCAACATGACTTTGTATAAGAAAATAGTGTCACATCTTTGTACGGATTTATCTTAACATGCCATGTATGGAATACGTACTGATTTTAAATTACATAATATCTCATCTTTGAAAGTCAATTTAAATCATGTTGGCATAAATCTTTATATTCCGCAATCCCCTCGAGACAACTACCACCGGGAAAACGGCCCTTTCTAGAGGTGCAGTAACAAAAGCTTTATGGGGGGGGGGGGTAGTTTTTTAAGGGTTTATGGTTGTCGTAGATGTTTCTTTTGCGGGATGTAAGTCCGGGGTAGCCATCCAAAAAAATGTCCTGAAGCTATGGCAAATGCTAAATAATACATGATGTCAGACAAATTAGACAGAGTAAGACAGATTTACAATGGAGCATAGTGGAGAGTGGGTGTGTATTATGTGCGCCTGTTGTTTGTATGTATGTGTGCGTGTTTGTGCATGCAACACGAAGAAAAATTAATGCCGTAGATACTTCTGATACAAATGGAAAACAGACAATACATTTTCTCTTTCATGGCAAGCAAAATAATCAGAATCATTGTCTGCGTCTGGTCCATTTCGACCGCCCCCCCCTCACTCAGTGTTATTTAGGGTACGCATATGCGTGTTCCCAGCACCCCGCCTTTTGTCAGCGTAAGTCCGCTGTGTAAAGTCAATACGGGTAGACCTTTTTCTTTTGTTATACGAGCCTTTTCAGCACCCCCCCCCCCCCGCCATTTCAGCAAAAGTCCGGTGTGTAAAGTCTATACGGATAGGCCTTTTTCTTTTGTTACGAGCCGGAGATTTTGGGAACACGCATGGCATCCCTCTGCGCTTCCCGGAGTGGGGGGGGGGGGGGGGGGGGCCATTTCGAAGAAAATGCCTGTTTTTTTTTTTTTAATGCACGTGGCATGTGGAGCGAGAGTACTCTATGCAAACATCGGACGGGCATTTTGCGAACATCGCACAGGCTTCTTGCGGTGGCGCCGTACACAGCTATACGCGCAGCCGTAGCACACAGCTGCTCGGGGTTGTGTAGTGTCACCTTAACGTTTCAGGGGGTAAGGGGAATGTATGGTTTTGAGGAGGGTGCAATTAAGGCACTCGCGATGGATTGTAATGCCATAATAATGCCATGATTACTATTTTAAGTACTAATAATAATAATGGTCACATCCGCATGCATGGACCTCTGATTTTTTGCTAGCTGTGCACATAATACACCGGCGGACCATGCAAAGAGATCAATACAGTAAGGATATAACTGTCTGTGTAACTTCCAATAAGCGTGTATGCGTTATAAATAGTACATTGCTGACTGCACATATTATTCATGGTATCTTAAGTAACATCACATTCATTCCGTGTATGTAGGTTTAAACGGACTTTTGTAATCTGTAATCTGTAATCTTTTTCCAGTTATTCGATTCAATTTCAATTCAATTTTATTTCATTCAGTAAAAACAGACAACATTAAATATAACAATGAGCTGTGTATCTTAAAATACACATTAAGAACATATTGGACAAGGAAGGAAACATAATCCTTATACAAAGGTTGGAACTTTTTTATAATGAACAAATATGAAATATATTCGTAACTAAACATTATACGATACACAAATCAAGACAACAGACATACAGACAAATAAAATATGTCTAGAATTCAAATAATCAATTTGACCAAATAAATTGATTACACCTACATTTAAATACATTTACACTCGCAGAATTATGTGTTTAATGAGGTAGAGTGTTCCACAGAAAGTCCTTCGGAAAAATGATTGTGTTTTGGGTTAGTACTGTACGAGTCAATAGCAAATGAAAATTTTGAGCATTTCTAGTATTATACATGTATCTATAAATATTACAGTTTAATATAAACAATTTAGAAATGAAATCATGTATCTATAAATATTACAGTTTAATATAAACAATTTAGAAATGAAATCAGGAAGAAGATTGTAATGACATTTAAAAAAACACCTGCTTGTAATAAATATACATCCCTATATTGCAACATGTTTAATGAGTAGAATACTGGATTGGTATGGGTAAGAAGAATGATTAATAATTCTTATTGCACGTTTATGTAATTTAAACAATCTATCTTGATAAATTAAAGCAGCATTGCCCAGACAATAATAGCATAAAGTAAGGGTACACAATTTTATAGTATATCATTTTGAGAATACTTTTAGGGAGAGATTTCAATCTGAACATGACACCAATAATTTTAGACAATTTGTTGCAGATGTCACCAATATGATTAGACCAAGAGAGGTCATCATCAATAATAACACCGAAGAACTTTGCTGAAGAAACTCTCTGAATATTTACAATACCAAGTTTGATTGATGTTGATTCTTTATTTAGTTTCTTCTTTGTTATACATAGATTGACCTCATTATCTTTTTGACATTTTGTATCGAATCATCTACTGTAATCTACTGAGAATCTTTGATAGCGAAAAAATGTGTTTCAAATCCGAAATAATGAAAGTTACAGTTTACACTTAGAATTGTTTGTAAAAGAGTTCTCTTTATGTCTAATAATTATCATGAGAATTTTAACGTGAAAGCTTACCGTTCCCTAATGCTCTGCTATGTCGAAAAACATGTTAAAACGGGGCCTTCAATCTTTCCCCTCATCAGCAGTGTTGACCGTGTTAACTGAATGTATCCCAGCTACCAAGGTTCACATGTATCTTCTTCAAATTTCAGTCAAAGTAACAAGTAACAACTCACTTGAAAGGTTAGTTCTTGAACGTGTGATGAAGAAACAAAATGAGGTTGAAATACTTGTCTTGCGCACGATCAGAAACAGGTCTGAGGGGTGATGTTCATAATAATGGCTTATCCGGTATTGGCACTATATGTCGAAACACGCAATGCATATTCGCCCCAGAAAATATTCTCAATACAGATTCCGTTTGCAGAATTAATTTATTATCCATAATTCGAGTCCCATGTATAACTAACGGACAAGATACAATCACTTAGATATTGAAAAGCACAGCGGTGCATAAATCTACCTAGTACAGAAAGGTACGTGGTGTACAGAGTGTGTGTGTGGTGTGTGTTATCTTTTGGCGCACTCCAAAACGAAACATTTCACATGAAATGCTTTGCAAAGTCATCGTCATAGCCATGCAAGGTATATTTCAATACATATTTATTGCTTAGTCAGTCGGAAAAAAACATTTGTGATGCAAATCATATATTTGGCCCGCGCTAGCTACCTGGGAGAGTACTATAGATTGGGCAGCTTAACAGCGACAGAGAAAGAGAGCAATATAGAAAGAGAGAGAGAGAGAGAGAGAGAGAGCGGGGGATAGCGGGGGAGCGGGGGGGGGGGGGGGAGAGAAAAAGCAAAAAGGAGGAGGGGCAACGCCGGGATTTGGGAATCTGATCCCAGTTATTGGTAAGTTGCCGTCCCAATTATCATGAGTGAAGAATAATGAGGTAAATGCCAATATTTGTTGGTCCTATCATGGACCTCGACTGCCAACTTCAACTGTGGTGAGGTCAACGAACTCAAACTTGGATTTCGATGGGTGAGGTCCGTAACATAATGTATAGTCTTCAAGCACAGACTCCAATGTGACACTCTGCCGCACTCCTAAAGCCTTGAGCAGAGCCTAGATGTCTCGGTCTCTAGCTGTATAAGTAAGTAAAGTGCATAATTATTGTAGTCATTTTGCAGTCACTGTTACGTACAAGGGTTTGTGCCTGTGAACTGGGAAACTTACGGAATAATATTATTTAGACTTTCCCAGAATCATACAGGTTTACAGGCACATGTTTTGCAAGGGGGCTTACACCCTTTGCCTGAATATCAAATGTTCCAGGTTATGAAATATTGCGGTCGAGCCGAAAAAAACATCTTAATGTGATAAGACTTGTATTTAATCATCTGTGATAAGACACAGACTTGCAAACTCGCGCATCGATCTCACTGTCTGGATATAAGCTGATATAATATTGATAGGAATATTTCAAATTGTGGGGTGGGGAGGGGAGAGCTGCAACCACCACACCCTGTCCCCGCCCCATCGTAAAGCTTTTAGTATAAGCTTTTTTCTATTTTATGGGTTTCTCATATGGCTCTCTTTAATTTACAGATGGATAAAGAGCTATACTGACTAGCAGATCAAAAGTATATTATTGTTTAATGTAGATGTGAATTCCGTGTAAACGGCTACCTAATCTTACTTACTCCAACTGATTTAGATGAACTGTTAATAGCTGCAACCTAATCATTGCTACCGAACAACTTTTGACAATATTTGCCTTAATCAAAATAGCGAAACTTTGCTGACCGTACCTTTTGCAGTTCATCAACAATCACGTTAATCACATATTCACTGATATCATGCGTGCATATATTAAAACATGATTTTAAGACTTGCCCAAGGTTTACAAGGCATAACAACCTATATATCACATGGAAGATTTCGTCCATAATATAGATGGCAATGAACTTTAAAGTGAAATAATTGATAGGGGTTCTGCTGTTCATTTCCAATGAACTGAAATAAATTAGACGGCCTAAATTGTTTTACTGTTGCAGTATTCGTCTCTCTCTCTCTCTCTCTCTCTCTCGCTCTCTTTCTCTTCCCCTCTCTTTTAGCTCTCTATTACGCTCCCCCCCCCCCCCTCTCTCTCTCTATGGGATAATGCGTATACATCATGACGGGAAATAGACCTGAAGTGAGCAGGGGAACAGAAAAAAAGAAAGAGAAAACGGGAAACTCGGGGGAAAACCGATAAAATGCGGACAAAGAATATCGAAATTAGGAATCCATAAACATATCTATTGATATGGATCGAGCTACTCCTATTGAAGAGTCGGTCACGGTGAGTGATGTTATTTGGCACAACTTCTCGATTCTTTTGTAAAAGATTGAACTCCTCCTTTTTCCCTTCTTTTATTGGACAGGGGGCGTCTTCGTTTTAAATTCTAATACGCAGTAGATGTATAGATGAATATGAAGAATATAACACTCGATCAGATCGTATAGAGTAGGAATATCGCTGTATCATAACTGATGTCAACTCTTTCCTTGCTATCAAATTTCAATTTCTGTGTATTCTTCTTTCACAACTTAAAATAAGGAATATTATGTACGCCTCCCAAGCTTAAACTGGTACATTTTATTTCTTCTAGGCGACAATATTCTTATTATTTGTTTTGTTCTAGTCTTTAACGCCTCATGAATTGCGAAGCATCTCGGTCTGCTATCCATATTAAACAATGATATTCTGACATCGTTTAATTCAAATATCTAAATGTAAAATCTCGCATCCAAAGGCTCCATAGCTCTGCCATCCACACATCTTTCCGTTGTTGTGATACTCTCCCATTGATCTGAAGACTGATGTTGTGTCTTCATCTCTTAAGACATGGCTCTCAAAACTTCAAGTCCAATGCAATAATGTGAGTTAAATTAAATCCAAAGACCCGATACTAATTGGCAATTCAGGAGAATGACATGTATTTATGTTTTTCATATTTTGCAATTCATGATTCTTACGATATTATTCGGATACTTGCAAATCAATTTCCCTTGATGATATTCTTAATTGGTACTGAATAAAAACAAACCCATTATTATATATATTTGTGTTTATCCAAGTCAGCTCCATATTATCAGCCACTCCCAAATGTTTAAAATTCGAATGCATAGTTAATGACCTTATATTATACAATGCGATTTCTTTTAAATCCAGGTCAGTCCCATGAAATGTGGCCATTCTCAATGTTTAATTTGTACCCACTTGCACAGCGCCCTCTTCATATCCATGTTCAATGTCCTGCTTGAGCAACATGTACATGTATTCACTTCTTTTATTTTATCTACAGCAATAGGCCTATGCATGAACATAATGATTGTTGTCTCACTCCTTTCGTTTCCAATTTTAAGGTTAACACCAATGTTTTCAGTCCGTTTGAATTATACTTACAACTAATTGTCCGTTGAATCTAGAAAAGACGACAGGTTATAGTTATTATTCATCGTTTTCCTTTCTCGGCATCCATGTGACTCTTTTGGTTGGCTCCGCTATTCACTTTTTTCTTGATTTTGTTTATGCTGAATAGATAATTATTGTAATAATAATAATATTAATCACCATCATCATCATCATCATCATCACCTTTGTCATCTGCAATTTCTTTCTACTATATAAGGACTACATTTGTTCAATCCTATTTTGATAAATGAAGCATTCGGAATTTCCCCTTCCATTTACATTTACATACGTATACAAAAATATACAAAACAAACACTCTTTGAAAATAAAAGAATAAGACTATGATAACCTTAATAATCGTCAGATTTTATTGTACTGTTCATAAACATGGAAAGTTCCCATTCTGTCATAATATGTCATCATAATAATTATGTAACCAAATCTTGGCACAACACATATTCTTTACTATGATTGTGAAAGACATTGCCCAGGATAGATGCGAGCAACCCTTGAGACTTGAAAGCATTTAAAAGAAATATAGGGCAGTTGCATTCATGACCCCTCCCAGCATACAATTGAAGGGAACATACTATCACAGTATCATATTCGAATATGATAACTGTACAAAGAATCATATACACTCATAATAAAAAGGAAATGAGACATTAAACAGAAGTATCATTCAAACTCAAAACATAATATCTTACAGTATGAGTCAATAAATTCACGAGAACACTTATACAGTTATCTCATTAGCAATACTTGGTAAATATAATGAAAGAAATAATTATATGCAAATCGGAAGAGGTTTATTATGTAATACAAAAATGAATGCTAGAAATCAAATCCTCCATCAATTTTACATATCGTCACATTAATAATTACCATCACATTTTTTCTTTTATATGAATGCAGTGTATATTAATTTCGATTTAATACGATTCAATTTGATTCAATGTGGTTCCATTTGTATTTTTCCAAGGTAAAACCATTGAAATGTTACATGGGATCTTTTTTGCAAGGAATAGAAAATACATATGTAAACACAAAAACAGTAATAATCGGAATACATAAGTGATAAATATATACACAGTCGTTGACATCTTAGACATTAAAACGTAAACTAACCTATAGCATGAGCACTAAGAAAGAATAAAAGGGGAAAAGGTATGAAAGGGGAAGAATGACAGTAGATCAAGGTTAGGAGAGAAGGAAATGAGTCAGAGGAAGGAGAACAATATAGAGAGAAAGGAAAAGAGCCGATGCAGGGTAAAGAACAGAGAAGTAGGGACGGTTGTAAGAAGAAGGAGAGAATATCATGAAATGATAAAGGTATTTAAGAAGAAGATAATGAACTCCCATTTTAAAATTAGTTAACACATTCGTATATTGACATGGAAGTGTAACAGAAGACAATTACGAAAAAGATAATATAATAAGAAAGAACCGGGAAATTAGAAGGGAAAGAAGGTGAAACTGACATAGTAAGTGCTGACATATTAACTTCATGAAAAGTTTTTTTTTTTTTTTTTAATATAATATATGTAGACAGGGTATGTGATGGTTTTCGAAATGGTTGATATTCGCATATTCCATTCAAACAAAAGCTAAACTGCAATAGAAGATGGAATATCAGTTTTCGCATTAGATTACAATGTCAGCTGTAAGTACAAGACTTAATTCATACGGGCAATTTAATATTGCAATTGTACATATCTATACAATTATTATCGTTATTCAATGTGAGCTGTTACACGCACTCATGGAAAAGGGAATGAAGGATTTCAGATAGCGGTATGTTCTACACTTTGCAGACTTGAGTCGTTTACCTGATCGCATCCAACAACATTCAAGTTAGTCTACCTTATAAAGAAAAGAAATCCAGTAACAACATACAACAGAGTAGTGAGCAAAATTGTTTTAAACTAAAATAATCAGGAATGCAAACAAGAACTTGTAGAGATTACATGTAGGCATACCACAACAATCGATTTAAGATCGATGGGGATAATGAATAAGACATGACCTACAGTCAGTGGGATACAGGGGTAAATCCCATGAGCTACAGAGCATAACACGAGTCGGCGCGACGACTGTTCACGTGAATGTACATAGTATGCTATTCCAATCACATTAACTATTACATCCTCACCGGGTACCTATTTTAAAACACCTGGGTGGGGAGGAGTAATGTAGATTAAATGCCTTGCTCATTGATATGAGTGTCGTACAGGGCCTCGAACACAAGATGTTTATACATTTCCAGTCAAGTGATGAAACCACTCGACTACGACACCTCTATGATAATGATGGAAAAAGAAGCAAGGAAATTCCGTAAATTAAAAAAGAACGTTAATTGCGCTGGTTCATGATTGATAAAACTCGACAATGAGGAGAGAGAAAGAGAGACAGCTATAGAGAAGGGGGTTATATAGGCCTATATATCTGAATTAGAGACTGGAGTAACAATAATTGAATTAAACATTTGTATAATTAATTTTATTTCAATGATGTGGACAAACGTCTGACTACTTCTAAGTTCAAAATCATATAATTATTGGATCAGTAGGGGTTTCATTAAACAACATAACAATAAGGAAATATTTATACAGTAGGCTTGCGGGTGCACCATGTGAGAGAGAGAGAGAGAGGGTTGAGAGAGAGAAGGAAATATTTATACAGCGCATTATACTGCCGGTTAAATCCCTTTGCGCTGTACATGGTAATGCAGAATATTATTGGATTCTGAAAACTAATGTCAACAACAAATATAGCCATGCTCATTGAAATACACCTAACTACATATACATTGGAACATATATACGCAATAAACGAAAAGATAGATACATACAGTAAACAAATTTAAGGCACATTATATTATTTACGTTCAAATTGTCATGCAAACATTCTTGTCACTTTATATCACAATACATAAATGAGGATGAATAAAATTCATCACGTTTAAATTCAAGATAATGGTTTCTAATATATATATATATATAGTTAGTTAGTCATGCGTGCAACAAAATAGAACTAAATTGTAAATAAACGACGTACGCCATTCTTTATAATCTAATCAATATATACAAAATACTCAATTTCAGTAAACAATATTTGGCGCTAGTTAACAATATTTTGCTGATACCCAACGGAATAGATCATGCTAATTAATACAAATACTTATAGTAACACCGCCGCAACAACCACATCATCAACAATACCACAACAATAACAACAAAAGCAACGACTGCTACTACTATTACTAGTGATATCAGTGCGCTATACAATAAACAATTAGTTACATAAATACAGAAATATATCAAAAATATTAAGCTGAATGCCACATGATTTACTCTTAATAATGTTCTTGCATTACATGTAATAGTGTACAATCACTAGATGAACTTGTAGAAAAACAGCTAATTGGATATTTAAGATTATTATGCATTTATACAGCCTTAATTTATAGTTAGTCAGTAATTTATAACTTGCGTTGCAAAGACCCTCCTCTGTATGGGCACATACAATTTGGCTACGTTATTTACAAATTATCAACAGACAAAATTACCAACTCAAATATATCAGACAAGATTTTTTTTCCCTTTCAAAATAAAAATCATAAATCATAAGAACCTTTAATATGATACATGCAACAGTTCATACACAAGATATATTGGATAGAACAACTATACAGTATTTTATTTGTGAAATAAAAAGTGGTCTTCATTTGGCCTTTTTGGAAGGTCGATACAGGCCTTAATATACGAATAAATACATTCCTTCATTTCCTATCTGTGGATACAACTTCGAACGGTTTTGCCTATAACTCTTTCGCTTGTAGGAAATCACATGCTTACATCGTCAATATAAGCATATCAATAATAAAATCGTTTCTATGTTTACATTGAGAAAATCAATCTATATTTTTGGTTTAAGTAGTCATGCACACAGAAAATAAGCCTGCAAGTTAGCAAGTTTCATGACCTTGTTCGATAGTGTGTTTTTGATATAGATGATGGGGTATTAATAAATTATGATTACGTGGCTCAGAAAAGGGTAAAATAGAAACGGTCATCATTTTTGTTTTTACTTTTTGTTGGTTCGTTTATATGTTGGTTCGTTTATACTTTTTGTTCTCTGTATATATATTCATGTTATTTTTTATTTTTGCATTACCGTTTGCATATTCTGTATTTATATATTTTATTTTATTTTAACAAATTAATCTCACTTGTTCATGTTTGCCGTGTTTATAGTCTCTCATTTATAGCATCCATTTTGGTTCTGAGAAGTAATAGATGACTAATAGATAAATCATAAAAGACAATTGATTTTAATGGCACAGAAATCATTTTGACAATGCCTGTTGCACACGAGGTTGCGTTTAGATTGCTTTATTTCCTTGCTTTAACCTAGCTAGGTGATTCAGTTAGGATATAACACTCTTAATTCGAAGGGAGGTTTGCACTGTTTGATTTGCACTCACTTTTCGGTACGATATTACTCTCTTATGTTTCGTCAATGCCTCCGCCAATCGCTGACGCGGGAGGTTGTGGGTTCGAACCCCGGCCGCGTCATACCAAAAGACGTTAACAGACGGGAGTTGCTGCTACCTTGTTTGGCGTATAACAATAAGGGATAGAGCAACGTCGATCTGGCGCTGCTTAGTGGCTGCCGGGCTCACGATCAATTGGGCAAAAAGAATTTCCATTTTCGGTTTAACTTAATAAAATTTGGAGTGGACTTTAAAAGATAATTATTATTATTATTGTTATTATTATATACTCTAGGAACATACAATATCGTGTACATTCTCTACATAGCAAATGTGGTGTGTAAAGCACTGCTAGTTGCACAATTCAAATTCGAATAGAATTATTACTTATTTACTTTTCTAATAATGAATATTTTTCCATCGTACATTTAATAAAATTTCAATCATGATATTTTACAACATTTTGGCCCTTTCACAAGGTTTGAGATTTTCAGCGTGTAAATCCACTTAACACCCTTTAAAGTATATTAAATGCAAGAACAGTAAGAGTAACATTATGAAGGGAATTCAAAATCACAATCACAAGAGCTGCAATACCGATGTAAAGCATACACATCCGTATAAATCATATGAATGTCAACGTGATTCAGTGGATGAATACTGAAATCGATTGCATGACAATGGTAAAAGAAAAGGGATGATGATTGAGGCACTTTTCATTTCAGCCCATATTTCCTGTTTGTGTGCAAAGATTGTCTGCTCCGTCTGATTCGTCAGATCGAGTGTGGTGCCATCTCTACGATTAATCAAATAAAAGACTATAGTGATGGGGATAGAGAGAGAGCGAGAGAGAGAGAGAGAGAGAGGGGGGGGGGGAGAGAGAGAGAGAGAGAGGGAGAGAGAGAGAGAGAGAGAGATAGAAACAGAGAGAAGTGTAAATGTGTGCATCAACATACAAACAGCGCTACATTAAAAAATAATCACATAGAGCAGTAAACGGAGGGCAAAGAAGAGAGATTGAATATCACACAGCTTTACGTCAAACAGAACCATCTTTACAAATTTAATTTGAATTTAATTGAACTTATTTTCTTTTACAACATGAAAACGGGCACAATCTGTTAATCAGTTAATGAATACGTAGAAAACGTGTTGATACAAACATGCGCGAATAATGTAAAGAAATAAGCCAACATGTAATATAAAAAATAGTATAAATAACTTTAGTTTATCACTTCGCTAATCCAGTAACCTAAGCCTATTATGCAATAGGCACCCTTGGACATTCATGATTACACATTTCCAAAGGAATATTAATTTACATGCACGCCATTTGTCAACTCTTTGATACATTTTGCACCAATTGATGTGAGACTATAGTCGTTATTTTACCACCAAAAGCCATTTTCAAACCTTTTCTTTTTGAGGTAAGTCTTTAATAAGTATAGTTTTTTAAATGCTGTTGAAATTCAACCTTTTCATTTGTTTGACCTACAAATGGGACATGTAGAACCTTAAAGAGCATTGCAAGCCTGGAAGTAAGAGTTTGAAGGACTTACCGACGCGGTTTTCCATGCTCCACCTCCACCTCCATGACCTGATCTTTATTGCAAGCAATTATGACATCATCCACGGCCTCATCTGACCCGCATCGTATGAATCTACCAGTATCAAAATAGACGCAATACAGCATTTCTCCTTTCGTGCTCCTCGTGGTTTTTCGTATTGTTTTAATTTGATTCTACAAGATGGAAATGCTCATCAACAATTTAAAAGACCAAATGCCCCAATTTACGATTTCTCTCGTGATAGACTATTGTTAAACGACTATTCTCACTCATGGGCGAATGGTATGAAACCAATTGCAAATCATCTGAAAAAGGAATTTATGTTTATTTTGAGATATGAAAGATAAGTACTATTTAATCATTTAATATGAAAATTCTTAATATAAACAGTGTACACTTTTTTCGGAGGGGGGGGGGGGACTGAGTGTATTATGGATAGGAAAAGGGATTGGAGAGAGAACGAGAGAGAGAAAGAGGGAGAGAAAGAGAGAGGGAGAGAGAGAGAGAGAGAGAGAGAGAGAGAAGGGGGGGGGTAAAAGAAATGAAACATATCAAAGTACTCTTTTAACAAATGATATTGTCTCACCTGATAATCTTCAGATGTTTGAGGTTGTGTGGTGAACTGAAAGCTTGTAAAATCAGTTCCATCTTACTGTTGCCAATGCCAAGATCCCTGAATGTCACCTTGACAAGCTGAGGGGAGATATTCAGAAGGGCATTGAGTATTGAAGTGGGCTCCTCGTGGAAACCAGCCGGTCGACGACCATACTCATGTGTTTGAATGGTGAGTTCTGTTGCTCCTGGTAGATGGATCCTCTGGATGACGTCACAGTTGATCGTTCTCTCTGCCTCTATAGTGACCCTTTTCACACTATCAAACATCGAACCACAATCCTGCCATACTTCTAGTGTGCTAGTATCCACTGTCAGCTCAGTCAGGTTGGGGCTCGTGGTACAACTCTGGTCGTGATCATGTACATACAAAAAAGGCAATCAAAGTGCACTAGCAAATGTAGTAGGTTCGATTGTTGGTAAATATATAATGTTTCATGAAAAAAGCAACACAAATTGTGAAAATGGATTATGCTAGCCTCATGGGTATTGTAGAATATAAACAAGGATTTGTAAAAGACATAGGCCGAGCAAATGCGAGAAATCTTTTGCAAAGGCAAGTACAAGTATAAGCATGATAATCAAAGTCTTCAAAACAAATCTGTTTGGCTTTCATGCAATACAATTGTACATGTATATCATTCATTATTTCCTAATAGAGGTATGTTAAAGGTGAGTACAGTTTATAGATTCAATGAAACGGAAACCAGCCTAATTCAGCCATACGTTAGGATAAACATTAACTAAATAATTTCAAATCAGTCAAATGCAAGTATTCCGTACATCGTATATACAATAATCAAATAAAATGTAACTAGAACACATGTATCAGAATTTGAAATAGTAATATTGAAAAGGATTTTTTTTTAAATTAAAAATTAAAAATGTATATCGCGATTAGAACATTTAAACCTTTATCGCTGTATATAGCGTTAATTAATCACATTACTTGAAGTGTGATGCACAGTGGGCCGTTTAAAAATGTCCGATGCCAAATTTTACTGCAGGATTAACAGATATTTAATATGAAACATGTCTACAAGTACAAATATACCACCATATAGTTGAGCGTTTGAAGTAATGTTTCGTCCCAACAGATTCTTATTTGTAGGTGTTATAATGCATAGGCATATCGTGAGAAAGGCGGGCGAAGTAACCGTGTCCCCCATTGAAGAAAAATATAGGCGAAACAAGACATTGTATGGGTATAAAACCTTTTTTTTGCTCCTTGCCATTATGGTCATGTCGAAATGATGATGCATGTTTTACATGATTTGTATGAAATAACAATTCATTTAAACACCCAAATGCATTATAACACCTGAGAATAAGAATATAGTTATATATATTAACGCAATTTGTACTGCCCTTTCTTTCAACAATGATATAGATACATGTTATTCCTTTCCTTTTTCAAGTGTCACATTTGTTTTTTGTTATGTTTTTTTTTTTTATTAGAATCCCTTTGGAAAACATTTCGCTTTAGTTGAATGTTCCACTACGTTAACATCCGTAAATGACTAAACGATTGAAAATTGTAATGAATATCAATAAACAGATAAAGCTAACAAATAAAGATGATTATTTGTAGGGCTTGGTAATGCAGTGGCAAATCAGATGGTGACAATCAACAACAACAAAAGGGGGAGGGGGTCATTACATTTCTCAGATGCCCTCGTATTCTTTAAAGCCTCTCTTCATAATGAATTATGTATTATACTTGTTCTGTTTTTTTCCTTCTTAATCGTTTGATTGAAATGTCGTAGTTTTACAATGTTTTTAATTTCCCATTGACTCTTTTTTTTTTTTTACACATTGTTTGAATTGAGGTTGGAATATGGAAATAAATGATTTAAATTGAATTGAAAGTGTTGGGAGCCACAAATTCGACAAAAATGTGATGGCAAAATTTCACTTAAATCATATCATAATGTGAAAAAGGACTTCTGCAAAGATCCCCCCCCCCCCAACAAAAAAAAGAAAAATGTATTTGAAGATAAAAATGATCAAATAATAACATAATTGGGGTTTTCTGTTGTGCTGTTGTATTCTTTTATCAATATTTATGACATCCTCTTTTACATTATGATACAATTTAAGTGAAATCTTTCCATCAAATTGTTGGGGCCCAACAATTCAGAGGGGCTTCAATTATCTGACCAGCAACCAAAAGTACGTCTTTCCTTCGTAATTTCATAGGTCTATTTACTTTGAGTTTATTTCTTTGTAAGCGCTATGGAGTTTTGTATTTATCTTTTCTAAATATTCGATACATAGTAAGAAGAGAAAAAGCAAAGGTTTATGACATTTAAGTGCCGTTGTGGGTGGGGAGGGGGGGGGGGGGGTAAATTGCATAATTAAGGACCCATTCTTATTTTGTATAATTATGCCAGATAGTGTTTTGCCGAAGGAGGGGGGGGGGGAGGGGGGCGTTTGTCCCTATTCTCGATCCACCATTATTCACCCCGTGGAGTGATCACGTGGGGCCAGAGGATATCATTGCTGACACACAGCGCCTTGTAAACCCTGGAAAAGGAGCTGTTTGAATTCGATTATTATTATTATTACTATTATTATTATTATTAATATTTTAATTATTATCAATTATCCTCTGAGAAACACTTCTCCAATGAAAAGGGTCTCAATCTGTCGTGCAAACTTATTACAGGCTCTTGGTGTATATTTTTATATGGATTATCACCAGTTTAACCTGGCTGCATTGATACAATGTTATGCGTAATGTTGACATTTCAACAGCCCCTCCTAGATATAGTTTTGAAAGAACTAATTAAAGTGATCAATTCTTGTTCATCATAGAAGCCGCCCATTGCCATTTTTTAATATATTTGGATGAAGTATAGCTGTGAAAAATATTGTTTTTACTATCAATCTTTAATATTACGTTTGTCTGTTTTTGTATTTGACAGAAAGTTTACTTTTCGCATCAACTTCCCGAAACTTTCAGCTTTTCCTACCTGCTTCCTCTTAACGGTGTATACTTTGAACAGTAAAATCGTACAATTTCGTTTGACGATATAGGAAAGAGTGCACCTCTAGTAAAACAAAACATGTATTGATTTGCTAAGAGTCCCCAAAAATGTGATCAAATCAATACCTTTGCAGATGATGCCATCGATGACGATGTTGAGTAGAAGTCATCGTGAAACTGACTGCCGAGTGACAGCTTCTCCAGATGAGTCATCTTACAGACGAACTGAGCGAGATCACGTGATGCAGAGGGACGTTCATTGAGACTCAAATAGTTGAGCTCAAGAGTCTCAATCTGTTTTGATAGCAACATTTTGTTGAATGAATGTTAATAAAAACCAAATAAAACTATATTAAAAAATCAACAGTATGTTTGATATATATTAATATCGTTGCCACATTAAAAAAAAAAGTCTTAACACAATGGCATTTATTGTGTTTAATGATGTTTAAATCTTGACATCTGAAATGATTACTGATTGCAATAGTTCCTGAATTCCTTTGCGACCGATATACATTGCATCATGTTACAGTAGCCTTCCTCATTCATTTTGAACAAGCTCTACGTTATTCTGACATTTGATTTAAATAGCACTTTTAAAAATGAATTTTACATAATAAGAAATTTTATCGAACGAAGGGCGATATAAATGGTTTACATTCATCAGTGACATCACGAGTTCGCGGCGGCTTCTCTTCTGTGATGACCCTTAGCGGCATCTTGATAGAAAACAATAACATGCCGACACCCTTTGAGTCAGCCGCGCGGCTTCTTTCATGTACGCGTATCTATAAAAGGAATGTGCGCAATGTATGTTTCGAATTTATATATGGAATTATTTTAGCCGGGATATATTGGTTCTCACGGTGTTGGCGTGAGAATCCTCATTCACCTTGCAGATTTTTTAGAGGATGGTCATAGACATTATTCGGTGGCAAATTAATTTATTGGACTTTATTGAGGAAACATTGTAGTCGGCAACTATTATACTTCGATTCCACATCGGATTTACAGAAGGGAACATTTTAATACAACTTGGTTCTTCAGAGTAATTATATACGGCGACGGGATTTTGAATTGTGTACATTTGGAGTTCATAACTGGTTAACTTTATATTAGCTACATAACTTTGTTAATTGTATCATCGCGTCGGGAATTATAATGCCGAAGGCTAAGCAGCAATCCAGGTGGACAACTGTTGACCGAACTGGGTCCTCACGTCCACGGAGAACTGCAACTGCAACAGCTCCGCCTTCCCAGCCCGTATCAGAGCCTCTCGTCCAGGCACCGCAGCCGAACCCCGGAGTGGAGCAGCGGGGACCTGGTCCATCCGCAAGTGAGTACGATTCTAGGCCGTTGGTTTGCGCGGGTATTGATACATTAAACTCAATTGGAGGCCCTGAGCAGGCGCAGCAGGTGGGGCTTATGATCAATGCCCCTCCCTTGTTGGCAACTCCTCGGGAGGTGCTGGGGTCAGCTGTTCCTCGCGCATTGCGGGATAGAATCTGGAAAGGCGAGTTTGTTGATTTAGGGGCCTTGCTAAAAAATGTCCCCGTTCCAGACGGCAGCGCACCCACGGTTATTGCCCTGTCGGGGTCGACATTGCAGGTACAACCGCAGCGAGGGGTGCCGCGAATAACCTCAATAGAGCAATGGACCAGCGCATTTTTGGTATTTGCGTCTATATACACCGAGAAGCATATAGTTCGGGCCTTAGAGATGTTTAAGTATATGGACACCGTCCGGACGGCGGCTAGATTTGGCGGCTACGGCTGGCGCACATACGATGCGCAGTTTAGGCTGAGGCAAGCAAGAGAACCCACTAGATCATGGGCTGTCATTGATAGTGAATTGTGGCTTATGACTGCCACAGCACCATGCACGCATTCAACCCCCGCCTACTACGGTGATGCAATTCGTGAAAGCGACCCCTTCGGCCAGACAAATTAATAGTGTTTGTCCTTTTTGGATCTGCCAGTAGCACGATTTACTCACATTCTTTCAGAAAAGGCGCGGCCACATTAGCCGCTATGACCGGTTTGACGCAGGGGAAATTGAGAACACGGGGCGCTGGTCCTCGGACGCGCATAAGAGATATGTTCGTATTAGTATGCTACCTGTTGCATAATTCATGATGTATTGTACCATATTACTTCTTTAATCATTTGAGTTTAAGGAAGCGTGTTAAGAAAAATTATCAGTTATTTGGGTTGATCTATATGTTTAAATAGTATTTATAATTGACTCATGTTTATGCATGAGGCAGTTGAAGATCAATATTGTTACATTTCATTGGTGATTTTGAAACGAGTTATCAACAACAATGAGCTGCCGGAAGTTTTCCTTTTTTCTTTTCATTCCTGCTGTAGGTTGCCAGTCTCGTACAATCCTGCTCATAGGCGATTCCATGATCCACTGGTTAGCCGCCTTCGCGCATCGTAAGGGAAAACAAGGTTTGGGGTCGGCAGCCAACGTCGTTTGGAGAGGAAGGAGGGGCCTTAAGCTAGGTCAACTAAGTGGACATGTCCAATGGGTGTTGCCCGGTTCCTCTCCGTCGCACATCGTTCTGCACGTGGGGACGAACGACGTCGGGCAAGCTAAAAAAGACGAATTGTTCTTGCTTTTGGATACAACACTCGGACAATAGGCCTGTTTACTAATGATATGCGAGTGACGTCATAATCCCTCGCACCCTAGCGATTGTTACTACGTAGGGCAAGCTTTGCGTGGTGCGGCACGGTCGCCACATTGTTTTTCCATGCCCGCTACGCTATACACATACAAAGCCATTGCTAGCGACCGCGACGTTTTTTCACCCTAATTTCTACAATGGCATCGCCTTCGACATCGAGTTGTAGTTCCAGCAAGCCGTTTTCGCAGTGGACAGTGAAGGAGCTCACCGATTATTTAAGAAAGAGAGGAGTTACGACATCAGGGTACAACAAACAGAAACTAGTTCAACTTGCGACTGCTGTGGCCGATATCGCTTTGCCCCAAGACCCGGACCTTGCGAGCTTCGACTCCGCACGGTCGCTGCGGGAGAAGTTGGAGCGTGCGGGGTGCTCGTTCGACGACCCAATGAAAATCACCGGCTACACCGAGAACTTTGAAAGTATACCAGATTTCGGATTATACGACATTTTCAACTACCTGATAGTAAATAGAACTGACTACGACAGAAAGAAACTCAAAGCATATAATATGTCGATTCCAAAGTCCTTTCTTCCACAATTCTTAATCCATATTTTACACTTCTCCAGGTTCGTCTTTGGTTTGGGGAACGGGATGAAAAACACACCATTCATATGGGGTCTGTCTGCGTACCGTGAATCGCTGTTACACGTGCCGTAACAGCAATGCTTACCTCCCATTTTTGCGATATTTCGTCGGATTTCGGAAAATAAAATCGAAGATTTGTCATGTACAACTGAGAAAAACTATATTTATTTTGATTATATACCCTAAGGTTGGAAAACAAACAGTTTTAAACGAAGTTTATTAGGACGATGATCAGCCTTTTTTTCCTCGCATTCCCCACATCGCCGTATACAAAGTGTGTGTAGCAGGGCCGTAGCAGACACTGCGCTCGGTTTGTTTGCCAGAGCTTACAACCGTGTGCAAATTTAAAGGTCCGTGAATACATTAGTAAACAGGCCTATTGCACGAACATTTCCCCAATGCCCGCATCATTTGGTCGGATATTTTGCCTCGCAGGACCTACAGCGGCTTCAGTAAAGACGAGCAGCCCAAAATTGATCGGACGCGGCGAGCTCTAAACAAGCACGCCAGGCGCATATGCCGCACGATCGGGGGCAGTGCTTTGACTCACCTGGGCATCAGGCACGAGCGGCGCGAGCTGTTTAGGAATGATGGTATTCATCTCTCCGAGACCGGAAATAATATGTTTCTTCATAGCCTTATTAAGGGGTTGGAAAACATGGCATAGATTTTCGTGGAGTTTTTTGTTATTCAAGTCATAATGAAACGTAGTAATCACGTTTGTTTCGGGTAATTGGTCTATTTTTATTTAGCTCAAGCTTTGTAATTACAAAACTCGTACGTTATAGCAAAAGAGACTTATCAGGCTAGTGGTTTTTATTAAGATGTTAAGTTGATTTATTTAACGTATAGATATATATATATATACAGTATATGTTTCCCCATTTTGATGTTTAAAGGTAGTTATTAGGTTTCGGGTAATTGGTTTATTTAGCTCGAGCTTTAAAAGCATAAAACTTTTATGTAACGCGAAAGAGACTTATTAGGCTAATGGTTACGATTAACATGTTAAGTTTATTACATATATATACCCGGATTTTGATGCTGTGTATTTCAGTTAATGAAAATTACAAAGCTTTCTCATGAGCTTGGTCACAGTTGGGACCATGAACGCGTTTTTCATTGAAGACTGCTTTTGGTTTTAAATGAAAGGTAGTTATCTCGTTATTTTGATTAATTGGTTGATTTAGCTTAAGCTTTGAAATTTCAAAACGTGGGTATTGAACAGATATGGTAATTGGTTGAATGCATTATGTTCAAGTTCAAGTTCGCGTACTTTGTACATATATATATATATAGCCGTTTTGTGGCTTTGTTTTATTTACCGATTATTGCAGAGTGTTTTCATGAGCTTAGTCACAGTCGTGGCCATAAATGTGCTTTTAACTTATAGTTTTTGGTTGGAAACGAAAGGTACATGTAGTTATCACGTTATTTTGGCTAATTGGTTGGATTCAATATGTTCACGTTCAAGTTTGTGTACTTAGTTCATATATATATATAGCCGTTCGTGGCTTTGTTTTACTATACTTACTGTTATTGCGGAGTGCTTTCATGAGCATAGTCACAGTCGAGGTCATTAAGGTGTTTAATTTATTGTTTTTGGTTGAAAACGAAAGGTGGTTATCACGTTATTTTGGTTAGTTGGTTGATTTAGCTCAAGCTTCGAAATCGCACAACGTTGGTATTGAAATGAAATTAAGGTAATTGGTTGAATTCAATAGGTTCAAGTTCGTGTTCGCGTTTAAAACGCGTAGTGAAACGAAAGTAACCCATTAGAATTTAGGGTGAAATTACTATGTCAGTTTATATGCGTACATTACGCGATAAAAATATATACGCTCAGTGGCGGCGGGCGGTGCCCGTGTGGCGGAAATTGGCATTTTTGCCTCTTCGCATATATATATGTGTATGTGTATATATGTTAATATATACATATAAAGGTTATTATGTGTATTACACACTGCTGCAGAATACCCCATGGGAAGGTTGCGTTTTGGAGAATATGATTTGGATTATTTTAATTGGCCATTGTATCTTGCAGAGCTCAATATTTATTGGTTTCCGGTAAGGGCCCCGATGATAACAGGTATCCTGTTTATTTATAACATGTACCCGCCTGTAAAGTAGGCATCTTTTCGCCTGTTTAATGCAGTGGAACCGTGTGTCTTCTTTGTATGCAGAGGGGTGTTATACGTATAGCCCACTTTGTGGTACTCACAGTTAAATTCCATATGAGAAGGTAAACTCTGTTCGCCCTCTTTAATGAGGAAACAGTGTCGCCTTTTTACGGGCTGTGGGGGGTTGTACACAAGTTCTCGTCTGTTGACGGCCCTGATGCAGAGAGTACTTTGGATTGGACATGCCGGCTCCATCCAGTTTTTCAGAGCTCAATATTTATTGTTTTCCGGTAAGGGCCCCGATGATAACAGGTATCCTGTTTATTTATTTATAACATGTACCCGCCTGTAAAGTAGGCATCTGTTCGCCTGTTTAATGCAGTGGAACCGTGTGTCTTCTTTGTATGCAGAGGGGTGTTATACGTACAGCCCACTTTGTGGTACTCACAGTTAAATTCCATATGAGAAGGTAAACTCTGTTCGCCCTCTTTAATGAGGAAACAGTGTCGCCTTTTTACGGGCTGTGGGGGGTTGTACACAAGTTCTCGTCTGTTGACGGCCCTGATGCAGAGAGTACTATGGATTGGACATGCCGGCTCCATCCAGTTTTTCATGTGCAGATACTTGTATAAATTGATCAAAAGATTCGAAAATGATACCCGGGTCCTTCCCTGGGGCAGATTGGAGCAGTGTAACGTTTAAGTAAACGTATTTTATATTCAGTTGGGAAAGTTTGTGTCGTAGTTGTTATTATTGTCATGATGTTGATATTCAGGGTAACAAGATTCCATCCTCTATTAAATCTCAAGTACCCGCAAAAACGCATCCCGTTTCATTTGTTACTGTGAATGTAAGAAATTTTATCGAACGAAGGGCGATATAAATGGTTTACATTCATCAGTGACATCACGAGTTCGCGGCGGCTTCTCTTCTGTGATGACCCTTAGCGGCATCTTGATAGAAAACAATAACATGCCGACACCCTTTGAGTCAGCCGCGCGGCTTCTTTCATGTACGCGTATCTATAAAAGGAATGTGCGCAATGTATGTTTCGAATTTATATATGGAATTATTTTAGCCGGGATATATTGGTTCTCACGGTGTTGGCGTGAGAATCCTCATTCACCTTGCAGATTTTTTAGAGGATGGTCATAGACATTATTCGGTGGCAAATTAATTTACCCTCCACCAACCCCAACTTCATTTTCCTCCTTACGTTTTTCAAGTGTATTCGATAGTATGTTTTACTAAATATTATGTGGTCAGGAAGCGTGTCAAGTGATTAACATAACGGATTAATCATGTTTGTTTTTTCCCCTCAGTCAAGTAATCTTGATGTCGAAGCAATGCTTGGCAGGTTGGGGCTTTCCTGCATCACAATTAAAGGAGATTTTATATATAACAACGTTGTTGATATAGCCGAGTAACAATTTTGGTCTCAGCTCGTTATACCATATTTTGTCGTTGTTGTTAATTCGATTATATATATTGGCATTATTGTTTTGCAAGCAATACGATTTTGTAATAATGGTTTTGTTGGTCTAGGAGATAAGTTATGATTGACATGATATGTGTTTTGTCTCACAGATATAAATGCAATAATGCATGGAAATTGTTTTACATGCTTTAGGTCAAGCAATCGAATATATACGATACAGGGTAATCTCGATTAAAGGAGATTTCATATGTAACAATGTTGTTAATATAGCAGAATAACATTCCTGGTCCCAGCTCGTTATATTATATTTTGTTGTTACCTGTATTAGGTCCATGATTATATACAACGGCATTTCTGCTGTAGCATGGTAAATTTAACGGGACCAATTAAGAACCTCGTTATACCGATTTATCGCTGTATACAGTGGGTTTAACATTATTTAGTGAGTGTGTTCACGAATTAAAGGAGAATTGTATTCCCAAAGGACATGCAGGGTAATGCTATATCAAATTGAAAGTTTACTCGGATTTGGAGCAAATTGCTTGGTCGCACGAATATCTGCGGTTTTATAACGAATGGCTCCGCAGTCGTGGGCCGTGAGGGAATTTTGTCCCGGTCACGTTTCTCAGATCAGTGGTCTGAAGATCGGGTTTGTTTCGCCCTCACCTCATCCGAAAGGGGGTCACGGAGTGGCCTCGGGGGGGGGGGGGGGGGGATCTAAACACGCGAATTTTTGGAATTTGCATTGTGACATGCGGAAATTGGCATTTTTGCCTCTTCGCATATATATATATGTGTATGTGTATATATAAAGGTTATTATGTGTATTACACACTGCTGCAGAATACCCCATGGGAAGGTTGCGTTTTGGAGAATATGATTTGGATTATTTTAATTGGCCATTGTATCTTGCAGAGCTCAATATTTATTGGTTTCCGGTAAGGGCCCCGATGATAACAGGTATCCTGTTTATTTATAACATGTACCCGCCTGTAAAGTAGGCATCTTTTCGCCTGTTTAATGCAGTGGAACCGTGTGTCTTCTTTGTATGCAGAGGGGTGTTATACGTATAGCCCACTTTGTGGTACTCACAGTTAAATTCCATATGAGAAGGTAAACTCTGTTCGCCCTCTTTAATGAGGAAACAGTGTCGCCTTTTTACGGGCTGTGGGGGGTTGTACACAAGTTCTCGTCTGTTGACGGCCCTGATGCAGAGAGTACTTTGGATTGGACATGCCGGCTCCATCCAGTTTTTCAGAGCTCAATATTTATTGTTTTCCGGTAAGGGCCCCGATGATAACAGGTATCCTGTTTATTTATTTATAACATGTACCCGCCTGTAAAGTAGGCATCTGTTCGCCTGTTTAATGCAGTGGAACCGTGTGTCTTCTTTGTATGCAGAGGGGTGTTATACGTACAGCCCACTTTGTGGTACTCACAGTTAAATTCCATATGAGAAGGTAAACTCTGTTCGCCCTCTTTAATGAGGAAACAGTGTCGCCTTTTTACGGGCTGTGGGGGGTTGTACACAAGTTCTCGTCTGTTGACGGCCCTGATGCAGAGAGTACTATGGATTGGACATGCCGGCTCCATCCAGTTTTTCATGTGCAGATACTTGTATAAATTGATCAAAAGATTCGAAAATGATACCCGGGTCCTTCCCTGGGGCAGATTGGAGCAGTGTAACGTTTAAGTAAACGTATTTTATATTCAGTTGGAAAGGTTTGTGTCGTAGTTGTTATTATTGTCATGATGTTGATATTCAGGGTAACAAGATTCCATCCTCTATTAAATCTCAAGTACCCGCAAAAACGCATCCCGTTTCATTTGTTACTGTGAATGTAAAATAAAATAAAATGTATATGGAACACTTTGCAGTTTCCAAAGGATTACAGAAATAATACAAAACGGGAACGAAGAGATTCGATTTTTCATTTTGTAGGTTTTTAAATTAAACTATTTAGTCTCATCAGTATTCACAATTAAAAAGGTGTCTTTCCATCAGTAATTCCGTAGCACTTCGAATCGTCATATGAAATTTAAAGAATGGTAAATATTATTCACTATCAATCATATAATCTTCACTCTGTTTTTGTATTATGACAGAAGGTTCACTTTTAACACCCACTTACTGAAGCGATCAACTTTTCCTACCTGATTCTTCTTAACGGTGTTCCAATAGGGACAGAAAATTGTACACTTTCGATTGACAATATAGGAAAGAGTGCACCAACAGTATAAGCAAAACATGTACTGATTTGCTAAGAGTCCAACAAAATATGATCAAATCAATACCTTTGCGGATAATGCCATCGATGACGATGTTGAGTAGAAGTCATCGTGATACTGACCGCCGAGTATCAGGTCCTTCAGATGAGTCATGTTACAGATGAACTGAGCAAGATCACGTGATGAAGAGGGACGTTTCCATAGATCAGCAGAGTAGATCCAAAGAGTCTCAATCTGTTATGATAGCAACATTATGTTGAATGAATACTAATAACAACCAAATATCTCTATATTCCAGAATCAACAATTCATTACAAATTATATTAACATCGTTGCCGTATAGTAACATTGTGTTAGATAAACTCCTAACACAATATGATTTATTTTGTGTATGATAGACAAATCTTGACATCTGAAATTAGTACCACTTTCAATAGTTCTTGGCTCCTTTTGAGACCGATTCAATGGTGTTTATTCATACATGTAACTGATAGATAATGACAGAGATAATTAGTTTGTTTTTGATTAATCCCATCGAGACTGTAGGCATTGCGGATAAAGTAAATAATAATATTTTCTAGATCATGTTGATCTGTTGACTGAGGGAGTAGTGGGTAAATATGAATGAAGGACTTGGCTCCTGATCTAAATTCTAACGGAACAAAAGAGAAGAAGTCAACGCAAAGCATAGCATCCCCTCGCCGGGTACAATTTCCTTAATTGAGCAATTTTTGCATATTTAATGGTCTGTGACCTTTGAGCTTTGACGTGTTTACTCAACAACATTACTTACGTTATTGGATTTAAAAAAAACATTTTCGCGTATATCTAAGTAGGCATTTTCGCATATTTAATGAGCTATGACCTTTGTCCTTTGACCTACATACTCAGAAATTAAACATAGGCTGTATTTTGATACCATGTGCCTTCATATCAAATTTCATTAAAATCCGCTAATTATTATTAAAATTATCAAACGGAAACCAGATTTTTTTACGGAAGGACAGAAGAAAGGACGTGCGGCAGCTTTGCTACATGTATATCGCCTCCGACTTCGTCGACGAAGGGTTTAATAAAACAAGAAGGCATAACGGTCACAAACCAGTCCTCAACTACACTACTCTACATGGAAAACGTGTGCTTTTAATCGGGGGAAAATCAGGACATGCTGATAATGTTATCGACTACATCATAGTGATGGATCAATGATTGTAAGAGAAGAGGGGATTTTTCATCTCGCGGTCATGATTATTATGATCCGGTAATTTTACTGATCCTACTACATGTAAACGTCGGAATGAATGAGGGGTGGCGGAGGAGGAGGGGGGGGGGGGGTGAACGATCCACATACTGGATGTCAAGTCTTAATCTGTTATAATAGTTACATTGTATTGGATAAACAATTGCTGACATAACACTACTTAAAAATAATTGTAAACATTACATCATTCTTGAGTTGCCATCCTCATTATTTTACAAAAGCTATACGTTAATCAGAAATTATATTTAGTAAAAAAATGTTGAAAAAAATAATTGTACATAACAGAAAAGTGTGAAATAAAATGTAGATTGAAAACTTTGCAGTTTCCAAAGGGTTTCAGATATAATTCAAACAGGGACAAAGAGATTCGATTTTTCATTTGTTTAGGTTTTTGAATTTAAATATTTAGTCTCATTAGCATTCGCAGTTGAAATAGTTGTCTCGCCATCAGCAATTCCATAGCACCCCGAATAGTCATATGAATTTTAAAATATGGTTTATATATTCACTATTGATCTTAAAATCTTCCCTCTGATTTTGTATTACGACAGAAATTCACTTTTCGCATCCACTTCCTGAAATGATCAACTTTTCGGACCTGCTCTTAACGGTGTAACAAATAGGGAGAGTAAACTTGTACACTTGCTTTTGACTATAAAGGAAAGAGTACAACTCTAGTATATCCAAAACATGAAGTGATTTGTTGAGAGCCCTGAAATATACGATCAAATCAATACCTTTACAGATGATGCCATCGATAACGATGTTGAGTAGAAGTCATCGTGGTACTGAGCGCCGAGTGTCAGGTCCTTCAGATGAGTCATCTTACAGATGAACTGAGCCAGATCACGCGATGAAGAGGGACGTTTATTGAGATCTTTAGAGTAAATCCAAAGAGTCTCAATCTGTTATGATAGCAACATTATGTTGAATGAATACTAATAACAACCAAATAGCTCTATATTCCAGAATCAACAATTCATTAAAAATTATATTAACATCGTTGCCGTATAGTAACATTGTGTTAGATAAACTCCTAACACAATATCATTTATTTTGTGTATGATAGACAAATTTTGACACCTTAAATTAGTACCACTTTCAATAGTTCATGGCTTCTTTTGAGACCGATTCAATGGTGTTTATTCCTACATGTAACTGATAGATAATGACAGAGATGATTAGTTTGTTTTTGATTAATCCCATCGAGACTGTAGGCATTGCGGATAAAGTAAATTATAATATTTTCTAGATCATGTTGATCTGTTGACTGAGGGAGTAGTGGGTAAATATGAATGAAGGACTTAGCTCCTGATCTAAATTCTAACGGAACAAAAGAGAAGAAGTCAACGCAAAGCGTAGCATCCCCTCGCCGGGTACAATTTCCTTAATTGAGCAATTTTTGCATATTTAATGGTCTGTGACCTTTGAGCTTTAACGTGTTTACTCAACAACATTACTTACGTTATTGGATAAAAAAAAAAAAAAATTCGCGTATATCTAAGTAGACAATTTCGCATATTTAATGAGCTATGACCTTTGTCCTTTGACCTACATACTCCGAAATTAAACATAGGCTGTATTTTGATACCATGTGCCTTCATATCAAATTTCATTAAAATCCGCTAATTATTATTAAAATTATCAAATGGAAACCATATTTTTTTTACGGAAGGACAGAAGGAAGGACGTGCGGCAGCTTTACTACATGTATATCGCCTCCGACTTCGTCGACGAGGGGTTTAATAAAACAAGAAGGCATAACGGTCACAAACTATTGCTCAACTGCACTACTCTACATAGAAAATGTGTGCTTTTAATCGGGGGGAAATCAGGACATGCTGATAATGTTATCGACTACATCATAGTGATGGATCAATGATTGTAAGAGAAGAGAGGATTTTTCATCTCGCGGTCATGATTATTATGATCCGGTAATTTTACTGATCCTACTACATGTAAACGTCGGAATGAATGAGGGGTAGCGGAGGAGGGGGGGGGGGGGTGGACGATCCACATATTGGATGTCAAGTCTTAATCTGTTATAATTGCTGACATAACACTACTTAAAAATAATTGTAAACATTACATCATTCTTGAGTTGCCATCCTCATTATTTTACAAAAGATTTAGGTTAATCAGAAATTAGATTTAGTAAAAAAAAGTTGAATTTTTTTTGTTGTACATAACAGAAAAGTGTGAAATAAAATGTAGATAGAAAACTTTGCAGTTTCCAAAGGGTTTCAGATATAATTCAAACGGGGACAAAGAGATTTGATTTTTCATTTGTTTAGGTTTTTGAATTTAAATATTTAGTCTCATCAGCATTCGCAGTTGAAATGGCTGTCTCTCTATCAGCAATTCCATAGCACCCCGAATAGTCATATGAAATTTAAAATATGGTTTATATATTCACTATTGATCTTAAAATCTTCCCTCTGATTTTGTATTACGACAGAAATTCACTTTTCGCATCCACTTCCTGAAACGATCAACTTTTCGGACCTGCTCTTAACGGTGTAACAAATAGGGAGAGTAAAATTGTACACTTGCATTTGACTATAAAGGAAAGAGTACAACTCTAGTATATCCAAAACATGAAGTGATTTGTTGAGAGCCCTGAAAAATACGATCAAATCAATACCTTTACAGATGATGCCATCGATGACGATGTTGAGTAGAAGTCATCGTGATACTGACCATCGAGTGTCAGGTCCTTCAGATGAGTCATCTTACAGATGAACTGAGCGAGATCACGTGATGCAGATGGTTGTTTAATGAGATCATCAGAGTTGATGTAAAGAGTCTCAATCTGTTATGATAGCAACATTATGTTGAATGAATACTAATAATAACCAGTTAACTATACTCAAGAATCATTGTTTTTAAATTGTATTAATATCGCTGCCACAATGAAAAACTCTTAACACAATAACATTTATTTTTGCTTAAGATGTACATGTCTTAACACCTGAAATTAAAACAAATTTCAATAGTTCATGGCTTCTTTTGAGACCGATTCAATGGTGTTTTTTCATAACTGATAGATAATGACAGAGGTGATTAGTTTGTTTTTGATTGATCCAATCGTGACTGTAGGCATTGCGGATAAAGAAAATGATAATATTTCCTAGATCATGTTGACCTGTTGACTGAGGGAGTAGTGGGTAAATATGAATGAAGGACTTGGCTCACGATCTAAAGTCTTACAGAACAAAAGAGAAGAAGTCAACGCAAAGAGTAGCATCCCCTCGCTGGGTACAATTTCCTCAATTGAGCATTTTTTGCATATTTAATGGGCTGTGACCTTTGAGCTTTGACGCATGTACTCAATAACATTACTTACGTTATAGGATTTTTTTTTAAATTTCGCATATTTACCTAGGCATTTTCTCATATTTAACGAGCTATGTCCTTTGACCTACATACTCAGAAATCAAACTTAGGCTATATTTGAATACGATGTGCCTTCATATCAAATTTCATTAAAATCCCTTAAACATTACTAAAGTTATCAAAATGAAACCAGATTTTGTACGGAAGGACAGAAGGAAGGACGTGCGGCAGCTTTACTACATGTATATCGCCTTCGACTTCGTCGACGAGGGGTTTAATAAAACAAGAAGGCATAACGGTCACAAACCAGTGCTCAACTACACTACTCTACATGGAAAACGTGTGCTTTTAATCGGGGAAGAACCAGAACACCCTTATTATGTTATCGACAACATTATATGGTGGATCCATGGTTGTAAGAGCAGCCGCGAAGCCACTAGGGGGGGGGGGGGGGGGGGGAGGGGCACGGGGGGGGGGGGCACATGCCCCTCCTAAAATTTCCAGGATCGGTTGAAATTTTGTAGACCCCTTTTTTGACCTCGATCGATTACATGTATGTGCCCCCGAAACATCAAACTTTGGCTACGTGCCTGTGTAAGAGAAGAGGGGATTTCATCCCCCGGTCATATGATCCGGTAATTTGACTGACCCTACTACATTTAAACGTCGGCATGATGAGGGGTGGTGGGGGGGGGGGGAGCGATCCATATACCGGATGTCTTAATCTGTTATAATAGTTACATTATATTGGATAAACAATTATTGCTGACATAACACTACTTAAAAATAATTTTAAACATTACATCTTGCTTCAGTTGCCATCCTCATTATTTTACAAAAGCTATACGTTATTCTGAAATTTGATTTAGTAAAACATATTGAAAAAATATTTGTACATAACAGGAAAGTGTGAAATACAATGTACATGGAAAACTTTGCAAGTTTCCAAAGGGTTTCAGATATACTTCGAACGGGGACAAAGAGATTTGATTTTTCATTTGTTTAGGTTTTTAAATTTAAATATTTAGTCTCATCAGCATTCGCAGTTGAAATAGTTGTCTCTCCATCAGCAATTCCATAGCACCCCGAATAGTCATATGAAATTTCAAATATGGTTTATATTATTCACTATTGATCTTATAATCTTCCCTCTGATTTTGTATTATGACAGAAATTCACTTTTCGCATCCACTTCCTGAAACGATAAAATGTTTTCATACCTGCTTACTCTTAAGGATGTACCTATATACAGTGTGAGTCAAAAAACAGTTTACACCTAGAAAATTGCTAATTATTTTTAAAAAAAATCTGTAAAAAGTAGATTATTATACATCTTATGAAAGAATGTTTTATCCCAAATCATTTGGTATCATTTTTGTGTGGTATGTGTTTATTGCGAGAGTGCAAAATTCAACTTGCGCCAAAGTTCCTTATTTGATGTTTGAATAAAACAATTGGGATTTGGGTATTAATTCGGTCTTTGCAGATCCAAATAACATCCCTAAGAAAATTAATCATGTCACACATATCAAATATCAACGAACATTTGTGTGCGTGTGTGCGTGTGTGTGTGTGTGACTTTGCTCCTGCAAAAAGCATATGCAATGCATTTAATTTGATACATTCAATTCATTCTCTCACTCCTCTAAAATCCTAACGTAATATATGCCGTAGGCATCACTTTGGCGCAAGTCAATTTTTGCACTCTCGCAAACAATGCCTCCTGTTCATCCAAGCGTGAACACATACCACACAAAAATGATACCAAATGATTTAGGATTAAACATTCTTTCATGAGAGGTATAATAATTTCCTGTTCATAGATGATTTTTTTAAATAATTAGCCATTTTCAAGGTGTAAACTTTTTTTTTACTCACACGGTATAGGGAGAGTAAAGTTGTACTCTGGCGTATGACTATATAGGAAAGAGTACACTTCCAGTATAACAAAAACATGTAATGATTTGCTATGAGTCCAACAAAATATGATCACAACAATACCTTTGCAGATGATGCCATCGATGACGCTGTTGAGTAGAAGTCATCGTGACACTGACCGCAGAGTGTCAGGTCCTTCAGATGAGTCATCTTACATATGAACTGAGCGAGATCACGTGATGCAGAGGGACGTTCATTGATATCAACAGGGTAGATCCCAAGAGTCTCAATCTGTTATGAAAGCAACATTATGTTGAATGAATACTAATAACAACCAAATAAACTATATTCAAGAATCAACAACTTGTTTTAAATTGTAATAATATCGTTGCCACAATGAAAAACTCTCATCACAATCACATTTATTATGTTTAAGATGTACAAGTCTTGACACCTAAAATTAAAACTAATTTCAATAGTTCATGGCTTCTTTGAGACCGATTCAATGGTGTTTTTTCATAACTGATAGATAATGACAGAGGTGATTAGGTTTTTTTGATTGATCCAATCGTGACCGTAGGCATTGCGGATAAAGAAAATGATAATATTTCCTAGATCATGTTGACCAGTTGACTGAGGGAGAAGTAGGGAAATATAAATGGAGGACTTGGCTCACGATCTAAAGTCTTACAGAACAAAAGAGAAGAATCAACGCAAAGCGTAGCATCCACTCGCAGGGTACAATTTCCTCAATTGAGCATTTTTTGCATATTTAATGGGCTTTGACCTTTGAGCTTTGACGCATGTACTCAATTACATTGCTTACGTTATTGGATTTTTTTTTAATCGTGTATATTTACCTAGGCATTTTCTCATGTTTAACGAGCTATGACCTTTGTCCTTTGACCTACATACTCAGAAATCGAATTTAGGCTATATTTGAATACGATGTGCCTTCATATCAAATTTCATTAAAATCCCTTAAACATTACTAAAGTTATTTAAAATGAAACCAGATTTTTTACGAAAGGACAGAAGGAAGGACGTGCGGCAGCTTTACTACATGTATATCGCCTCCGACCTCGTCGACGAGGGTTTAATAAAACAAGAAGGCATAACGGTCACAAACCAGTGCTCAACTACACTAATCTACATGGAAAACGTGTGCTTTTAATCGGGGGAAAACCAGAACACCCTGATTATGTTATCGACAACATTATGTTGTGGATCCATGGTTGTAAGAGAAGAGGGGATTTCATCCCCCGGTCATATGATCCGGTAATTTGACTGACCCTACTACATTTAAACGTCGGAAATGAGGGGTGGTGGGGGGGGGGGGGCGATCCATATACTGGGTGTCTTAATCTGTTATAATAGTTACATTATATTGGATAACAATTATTGCTGACATAACACTACTTAAAAATAATTTTAAACATTACATCATGCTTCAGTTGCCATCCTGATTATTTTACAAAAGCTATACGTTATTCTGAAATTTGATTTAGTAAAACATATTGAAAAAATATTTGTACATAACAGAAAAGTGTGAAATAAAATGTACATGGAAAACTTTGCAAGTTTCCAAAAGTTTCAGATATAATTCGAACGGGGACAAAGAGATTTGATTTTTCATTTGTTTAGGTTTTAAAATTTAAATATTTAGTCTCATCAGCATTCGCAGTTGAAATAGTTGTCTCTCCATCAGCAATTCCATAGCACCCCGAATAGTCATATGAAATTTAAAATATGGTTTATATTATTCATTATATCCTGCATCAAAAATTCGTTGGCTTTTGATTGGTTGAGAGCTTGTCACATGACCAGAAATATTTGACCTATTTTTAGAAAGTACTATATGAGAGTAATATTTTGGTTTACTATTTGGGAGTTGAAAAAAAAGTGTGAATTTTTTTTTTTAATTGAACCAATTTTTTTTTCTTCAAATCTTAATTTAATGAAAACAAAATATTTTAAATCTTTTTAGATAAAAATTGACATTTTTTTTGTTCTAAATTTTTTTTTCCCAACATTGTTTTTTTTTTTTTTTTTTTTTAATAATTTTTTGATGCAGGATATAAAACAAATATACCATGCCTTCCATTCGAGGTACTGGTTAAACTATGGGCCTCGGTGACTCCAAAAGTACCATTTGCTTCGGGGCTGCGCCCCTCAGCAAATAGTACTATTGGAGTCACCTCTTGCGCATAGTTTTAACCAGAACCTCTCAAGGCAGTGTATATTTGTATACTATTGATCTTATAATCTTCCCTCTGATTTTGTATTATGACAGAAATTCACTTTTCGCATCCACTTCCTGAAACGATAAAATGTTTTCATACCTGCTTACTCTTAACGGTGTTCCTATATACAGTGTGAGTCAAAAAACAGTTTACACCTAGAAAATTGCTAATTATTTAAAAAAAATCATCTGTAAACAGTAAATTATTATACATCTTATGAAAGAGTGTTTTATCCCAAATTATTTGGTATCATTTTTGTGTGGTATGTGTTTACGCTTGGATTAACAGGAAGCATTGATTGCGAGAGTGCAAAATTCGACTTGCGCCAAAGTTCCTCATTTGATGTTTGAATAAAATAATTGGGATTTGGGTATTAATTCGGTCTTTGCAGATCCAAATAACACCCCTAAGAAAATTAATCATGCCACACATATCAAATATCAACGAACATTTGTGTGCGTGTGTGTGTGTGTGTGTGTGTGACTTTGCTTCTGCAAAAAGCATATGCAATGCATTTAATTTGATACATTCAATTCATTCTCTCACTCCGCTAAAATCCTAACGTAATACATACCGTAGGCATCACTTTGGCGCAAGTCAATTTTTGCACTCTCGCAAACAATGCCTCCTGTTCATCCAATCGTGAACACATTCCACACAAAAATGATACTAAATGATTTAGGATTAAACATTCTTTCATGAGAGGTATAATAATTTCCTGTTCCTAGATGTTTTTTTTAAATAATTAGCCATTTTCAAGGTGTAATTTTTTTTTTGACTCACACGGTATAGGGAGAGTAAAATTGTACTCTGGCGTATGACTATATAGGAAAGAGTACACTTCCAGTATAACAAAAACATGTAATGATTTGCTATGAGTCCAACAAAATATGATCACAACAATACCTTTGCAGATGATACCATCGATGACGCTGTTGAGTAGAAGTCATCGTGACACTGACCGCAGAGTGTCAGGTCCTTCAGATGAGTCATCTTACATATGAACTGAGCGAGATCACGTGATGCAGAGGGACGTTCATTGAGATCAGCAGGGTTGATCTCAAGAGTCTCAATCTGTTATGAAAGCAACATTATGTTGAATGAATACTAATAACAACCAAATAAACTATATTCAAGAATCAACAACTTGTTTTAAATTGTAATAATATCGTTGCCACAATGAAAAACTCTCATCACAATCACATTTATTATGTTTAAGATGTACAAGTCTTGACACCTGAAATTAAAACTAATTTCAATAGGTCATGGCTTCTTTGAGACCGATTCAATGGCGTTAAGTCATAAATGATAGATAATGACAGAGGTGATTAGGTTTTTTTGATTGATCCAATCGTGACTGTAGGCATTGCGGATAAAGAAAATTATAATATTTCCTAGATCATGTTGACCTGTTGACTGAGGGAGAAGTAGGGAAATATAAATAGAGGACTTGGCTCACGATCTAAAGTCTTACAGAACAAAAGAGAAAAAGTCAACGCAAAGCGTAGCATCCACTCGCAGGGTACAATTTCCTTAATATTGAGAATTTTTGCTTATTTAATGGGCTGTGACTTTTGAGCTTTGACGTATGTACTCAACAACAACTTTTACGTTATTGGATTTATAAAGAAAAAACATTCTCGCGTATATTTAAGCAGGCATTTTCTCATATTTCATGAGCTATGACCTTTGTCCTTTGACCTACATATTCCGAAATCAAACTTACGCTAAATTTGAATACGATGTGCCTTCATATCAAATTTCATTAAAATCCGTTAAACATTACTAAAGTTATTAACCGGAAACCAGTTTTTTTACGGAAGGACAGAAGGAAGGACGTACGGCAGCTTTACTACATGTATATCGCCTCCGACTTCGTCTACGAGGGGTTTAATAAAACAAGAAGGCATAACGGTCACAAACCGGTCCTCAACCACACTTCTCTACATGAAAAACATGTGCTTTTAATCGAGGGTAAACCAGAACACCCTGATTATGTTATCGACAACATTATGTGGTGGATCCATTTTTTAAAAAGTTTTTAAATTTTAAAAAATTATTCTCATCAGCATTCGAAGTTGAAATAGTTGTCTCTCCATCAGCAATTCCATAGCACCCCGAATAGTCATATGAAATTTCAAATATGGTTTATATTATTCACTATTGATCTTAAAATCTTCCCTCTGATTTTATATTATGACAGAAATTCACTTTTCGCATTCACTTCCTGAAACGATGAATTTTTCCTACTTGCTTACTCTTAACGGTGTACCAATAGGGAGAGTAAAATTGTACTCTTGCGTTTGACTATACAGGAAAGAGTACACCTCCAGTATAACAAAAACATGTAGTGATTTGCTATGAGTCCAACAAAATACGATCAAATCAATACCTTTGCAGATGATGCCATCGATGACGATGTTGAATAGAAGTCATCGTGATACTGATCTACAAGTATCAGGTCCTTCAGATGAGTCATCTTACAGATGAACTGAGCGAGATCACGTGATGCAGAGGGACGTTCACTGAGATCATCAGAGTCGATGTAAAGAGTCTCAATCTGTTATGATAGCAACATTATGTTGAATGAATACTAATAATAACCAATAAACTATACTCAAGAATCAACAATTTGTTTTAAATTCTATTAATATCGCTGCCACAATGAAAAACTCTTAACACAATAACATTTATTATGTTTAAGATGTACTAGCCTTGACACCTGAAATTAAAACTAATTTCAATAGTTCATGGCTTCTTTTGAGACCGATTCAATGGTGTTTTTTCATAAATGATAGCTAATGACAGAGGTGATTAGGTTTTTTTGATTGATCCAATCGTGACTGTAGGCATTGCTGATAAAGAAAAATATAATATTTCCTAGATCATGTTGACCTGTTGACTGAGGGAGTAGTGGAGAATATGATTGAAGGACTTGGCTCATGATCTAAAGTCTTACAGAACAAAAGAGAATTACTCAAGAAGGCAGAGCGGTCACAAACCAGTCCTTAACCACACTACTTCTCAAGGAAAACGTGTGCATTTAATCGGGGAAAATCAGAACACCCTGATTATGTTATTGACTATATTAAAGTGATGGATCCATGATTGTAAGAGAAGAGGGGATTTCATCCCGCGGTCATAGGATCCAGTAATTTTACTGACCCTACTACATTTAAATGTCTGATGAGTTAGGGCTGGTGGATGGGAAGGGGGGGGGGGGGCGATCCATATTCGTTGACAATAAGCCGTAGACGAAAGACCTCATGCATGGCTGATTGCGAACGAAACGGCATGTTGCTATGGCAGGCACCCGGTAAAAACGAATTCGTTTAATAAAATTATGGAAATGCAAGCACTACTTTAAACAAACAGAACTTGGTCATTCCTTGCTCATTTCTTCTGATTGAGGTGTCATATGAAAGGGCAGGACCTCAACTTTCTAGAAATGTGATTTTCTCTTTGAAATTCAAATACCGTCCGCCAAATGACTTTTTGGTTTCCTCTCTTCAAATTCATTCCAATCACTCATGCCTGAAATATGCATCATTTGAACTGCAGCAAATGAAAAAAGGAGGATCTAAGCTTTCAAAATATGTGTCATTTAGTAATTATAAATGTGACTACGTTATGATAAAAAAACGATAATTCTCGGTTTCGTTTTTTCTGGGACGCACTGTATAGGAAATAGTACACCTCCAGTATAACAAAAACATGTAGTGATTTGCTATGAGTCCAAAACATATGATCTAATCCATACCTTTGCAGAAGATGCCATTGATGACGATGTTGAGTAGAAGTCATCGTGATACTGACCGCGGAATGTCAGGTCCTTCAGATGAATCATCTTACAGATGTACTGAGCGAGATCACGTGATGCAGAGGGACGTTCACTGAGATCATCAGAGTTGATGTCAAGAGTCTCAATCTGTTATGATAGCAACATTTTGTTGAATGAATACTGATAACAACCAAATAAAACTATATTCAAGAATCAACAATTCGTTTAAAATTGTGTTAATATCGTTGCGTCAATGAAATACTCTTAAAACAATAACATTTATTTTGTTGATGATATACAAGTATTGACACCTGAAATTAGTACTAATTTCAATAGTTCTTGGATTCTTTTGAGACCGATATAATGGTGTTTATTCATAACTGATAGATAATTACATAGGTGATCAAAAGGTTTTTGATTGATCCAATCGATACTCTGGGCATTGCGGGTTAAATTAATAATAATATTGTCTAAATCATGTTGACCCGATGCCTGAGGCAGTAGTGGGGAAATATAAATGAAGGTCTTGGCCCATGATCTTAATTCTAACAGGACAAAATAGAATAGAACAAGAAGGCAAAACGGTCGCGAGCCAGTTACCAATCACACTACTCTTGAGAAAACCCTTTCCTTTATTCCTTGGAGAACCTGAACACCCTGATAATGTTATTGACGACATTATAGTGGGGGAGCTATGATTGTAAGACAAGGGGGGGGGGGGGGGGGTTCCTTTCCCGGGCATACGATCTGGTAATTTTACTGACCCTAATACATATTCACATCGGAATGAGTGAGGGTGTGGTAGGGGTGGGGGATGATCCACATACTGGATCTCATAATCTTCACTCTGATTTTGTATTATGACGGAAATTCACTTTTCGCATCCACTTCCTGAAACGATCAACTTTTGCTACTTGCTTCTCCTTAACAGTGTTCCAATAGGAAGAGTAAAATTGTACACTTGCGTTTGACTCTATAAGAAAGAGTGCACCAACAGTATAACAAACATGTCGTGATTTGCTAAGAGTCCAACAAAATGTGATCAAATCGATACCTTTGCAGATGAAGCAATCGATGACGATGTTGAGTAGAAGTCATCGTGATACTGACCGTTGAGTGTCAGCTTCTTCAGATGAGTCATCTTACAGATGAACTGAGCGAGATCACGTGATGCATAGGGACGTTCACTGAGATCACCAGAGTGAATGTTAAGAGTCTCAATCTGTTGTAATAGTACGACATCATGTCGGATACACAATTGCTGACATTACTATACTGAATTATGTATAACATTAAATTTGTTTTGCTTCCACTAAAAGCGTTATTTTTTTCCTAATTGTTTTTTCTCAACGGCGTACTATTTTATACAGTAAAATCATCCAAATTAGTTTGACTATCGAAATGAGTAAACTTCCAATGTATCCCCACACCCGTCATCTCGGCCGTGTAATATCCCATTAACGCGACTATTTCATGCATCTCCTCTGTCCCGTAATGAGCAATATATTTGTCCCTGATATGCATTCGAAAAACAAATTATATAGCGTGAATCAATTATGCAGAATTCTTAATTCAAAGCATTCTTCAGAAGACTCTATATTCTTGTCTCTAGACATGTATGGACTCTTGAAAACGATACAATATTGGAGAAATACCCTCCTTTATAAAAAGTAAAAATATTAATTTTAGTTTATAAAACTTTAAGATGCAAACGTAAATTTGCATTAAGTATACATCTGTAAATTACATATTTATGAATGTTAAACTGTACAAGCATAGAAGGAATAGATTCATTATAAGGATAAAGGAATGGGAAAGAGGAAAATAAAGCAAGTGTTTGAGTGTGTGGCAAAGAGAGAGGGAGAGAGAAACAGGGAGCAAGTTGCTTTTGCACCAGCTTTTCGTTGTTAAGTGAGTTCCTATATTTTGGACCGTGTTTCAGGACGAATACGAGTGAAGGGAAGGTGGAAATGATTGGATTGTCTGGTTGGGTATTGTAATAATGGTTTGTACAGATATTATACAGTGCGTCCCAGAAAAACGAAACCGAGAATTATCGATGTTTTATTATCACTTAATCACAATTATAATCAATAAATGACACATATTTGGAAAGCTTATAGATCCCCCTCTTTCATTTGATGCAACTCATATGATTCCTTTCCCACGCATGAGTGATTAAAAGCAATTTGAAGAGAGGAAACCAAAAAGTCATTTGGCGGGCGGTATCTGAATTTTAAAAAGAAAATCAAATTTCTAGAAAGTTCAATTTCTGCCCTTTCAAATGACACCTCAATCAGGAAAAATGGGCCAGGACTAACAAAGTTTTTTTTGTTTAAAGTAAGGCTTGCATTTCCATAATTTGATAAAACGAGTTCGTTTTCACTGGCTATCTGCCGTATTAACAAACAGAGTTGACAAAAGACTTAACTCCGTTTCTTTGACGATCAGCCATGCACAAAGAAGACGAAAGACCTTATGCATGGCTGATCTTCAACGAAACGGAGTTAAGTCTTTTGTCAACTCTGTTTGTTGCTACGGCAGGTAGTCAGTGAAAACGAACTCGTTTGATCACATTATGGAAATGCAAGCATTACTTTAAACAAAAAGAACTTTGTTATTCCTGGCTCATTTTTCCTGATTGAGGTGTCACATGAAAGAGCAGAAATTGAACTTTCGAGAAATGTGATTTTCTCCTTGAAATTCAGATACCGCCCGCCAAATGACTTTTTGGTTTCCTCTCTTCAAATTGCTTTTAATCACTCATGCGTAAAATATGCATCATGTGAGTTGCATCAAATGAAAGAAGAGGACCTAAGCTTTCTAAATATGTGTCATTTATTAATTATCATTGTAATTAAGTTATGATAAAACATCGATAATTCTCAGTTTCGTTTTTTCTGGGACGCACTGTACTTTTAAACATGCTTAGTTAAAAAGTACATTACATCACGACAATAGGTACTGGAAAATTACGAGTTTCAAATAAGAAAAGTTAAGCTGTGTGATTTAGATTTGTTATGAATTATTCTAATAGCTATCTGTTTTAAAACAGTTATTGTATTGGTAGGGTTTTAATAGTGTTCTCCAGATCCTTTATCGAATATTCCCAGACTATTGCAACGGTTGCCATAATAGTCACCTTTAAGGAGAAAATAAATGACATGAGTGGATGAATATCAGCGATGAAAATAACATTTTGCAATATAAAAGTGAATAGAAACTTATGCAAAGAGTCAATCTATGGTTATACAATTCGGCCATCACTAATCCAAAAGCATAATCTTCTCGTTTTTTCGCAAACAATGTTATTTATAATGCTAAATGTATTACTCATTGCGGATATAGTATAGAAAATAATATTGCTAGTGATATTCCTTTGTCTCGCAATGTATGGTCAACAAGGGATCTGAAAGATCACAACGTTTCTCTGTCGCTGCTGCACTTCGTCACGTGATAAAATAAATTGTTGTTGTTGTTCTTGGGTTTTAAGGCTGACCAATCTAAAATAAATTGTACGCAAGCGTATTTTATACTCTACGGGTGGACCGGGTGGACCGGCGGTCAAATAATTAGAACAATAACGGACAAGGCCTATTGGTCGAAGCACACGGGTGCTCAACCAATCAACGGGCCGCTGGATCGATGTGGGGCGGCTGGACGGGTAGTGTCATGGCGGCGCACAACGCATTCAAAATAGACGTATTAACCCTCCGTGTGTACCAATGTCAGGCTACGGGAAAGACACGGAGTCTCGTCATGCTACACACCCTTTAATATAGTGGTCCGGGATTTCCTAAAAGAGTAGGGGGATCTTTTTGCCGGGGAATAAGATTCGTAAATCACACTGACTCTCTCGTATTTTTGCGATCGGGGAGAAACAAAAATCATTATAAACATTGATATCTTGTTTTCTTCCTCGATCCTTTACCATTCACTAAAGTTAGGGCAAGTCCACTAAAAAAATAACTTACTTTCAATAAAAGCAGAAATATTGATAGTAATATGTTTTTGTGTGGATGCACTAATATAGAGTAATTTGTTTCAGTTAATTGATGAAAATTAAAATTTTGATAAACTATTTATATAAAAATCAATGATTATGAATTCATTCAGAAAATAGTATCAATTTTTTCAAAGTTCATGAAAGATTTTGTGAAATGCCATGCACGCAATATGATCCAAATCAAATCACATAACCTGGTCAAAGGAATGGGAAAATCAAGGTTTGGTGGATAAAAAGGGACACGAATGGGATAACATATGTTAAGCAATTGTTAAATAGTGAGGCAATGACGTCATAAACTGATAACCAAATTGGCAATATGCGTAGTGGTTTTCTAAGTTCCGTAGTTTTTAAAAATTCATAATTTCATTATTAGTTATCCGACTTTACTCAACTTGTTTTGGCTCTGTTTTGCTTATGTTTTTCTGCATCTATGAAAAGCAAATTATTTTTGGAACGGGCTTATCCTTTAAACTAGGGAAGAATTTGGGACTTAAGATTACTGATTAGAGTGATCAAAAATGAAGAAAACAATTGATTTGGCAACCCAGTGGCTTAAATCATAAAATGTAACATCAAACATAAATAGTTTAAAGATACTAAGTCCCTTTTGCAGCCAACATCAAATTCTGTAGAATTTTGCAGGAATTATGAATATGTCGTGTTTGTCCTATCTGTGAAATTTATACATTAGCAGTGTCATAGTATTCAAATTATACAAGGAAATCCGTTTACTTGCTAGACTTCACTGTCAGACACTATTGAGTGACTGACTGATATATTTTTTTTCTTTGGTAATAACGTACCTAAAATGAGCTGTAACGGGAACATGGGCATTTCTCTACATCAATAACCCTCTACTTGTAATGGCCATAATTAGACTGATTGGATCTTCGTGCAGTACAAAACGTACGACCATTCGGTAAAAGGGTCTGAAAATTAGACTATTGCCTAGGTGATTTCAATCACTTTAGTATATTCGACAACTACTGATCGTTATTTTCCTCTAAAAGCTATTTTCAAGCCCTTTCGGTTTGAGGGAAGTTCTAAATTAGTATGGTCTTTCAAATGCCGTTGGAATTTAACCTTTTCATTTGTTTTTAAATTTAATATTCTCTCTTTTTTGTACTAAAAATAAATTCAAGATTTTTGAAATTAATGTACTTTTCTAAAAACCAAATCTCTGTTTCACAGTATTTTCCTACGTCATTTCGATCTTATGACACCAGGAAAACTATTATCCTGACTGAATATGGCATCCATTTTTTAAAAAGGATAATGTACCAAATAAACGACAACGTGGATGATACAAAGATTTATAATGACCTTGGAATCGACTGCTTTATTCGCAAGCACCGAGTAGAAGACATCATGCATAGTACTTGTGATCGTCACAGATCTTAGTGATCGTGATGAGCTCATGAATTCGGACAGGTCCTCTGAAGCCGTCCGTCCACATGGCTTCTCAATAATCAGGTCATCCTGCAATGTACATGTACACAAATAATATTGTGAGGCTAGAAACATAAACCATCAACATAATAGTAAATTATCCTCATTAATCACCTTCATTTATACTGATTTTTTTTAATAAGCCTTTTTTTTCTTCCATTTTCCATTTGGTTCATATTTTGTTTTCATAATCTAGATATCGATATGAACATCAAATAATATCTTAACAACATTACGCATTTTAAAAGAATTATTGTGATCCCATAAAATATTAAAAAATTGGGTTCAGTACGTTATCTCATAATAATTCAAGTAAGCGCTTTATCATATTGGTTTGAACAGTATACACTTGAAAATCCTATTGGGATTGGTGATATTAAAAGCGTTATTTTATTAAACAAGGTTTCATTGCAAATGCATGCAAGACGAGTTGTACTGCAATAACAATAAATCACAACTCCTATTAACAGACTAAAGTCCTAATGCTCATTAATTCCTGCTGATAATAGTTCATTTTCTTCGTGTACATTGCAGTGTTCAAATTTATGATCGGAGTTGTACCCATGCTAGATCCATAGAAGTTGCTTTAAACATGCTCCTGATTTAATAAAATGTATTCTATCAAGCTTCTGGGTGAATTTGGGTGTGACGAAAAGTTTGTACAGTATGCATTGCCTTATTAGCGCATGTCGGGGTTCAAAGCATCGTTCGTATACACAGTATTTGTATACAGTCATGTGTTCAAACCAAACGCCGTCATCCTATTAAAGTCTCAGAGAATGACATTTAAATCAAATATAAACTCTATCACTCAAAAAGATCAAACAAAGATGAAATGTATACGTTGCTACAATTCGACGTTGAATATTTTCCTTACCACTTCACGATGGTTCATGATGAAAGTATGCCCTGATATTGTGTGTGCCTGCATCCTTGTGGTGATCTTCAGTGTCTTTCTGGACGTAGGAGATAGATGATTCGCCACTGATTTGGCCACTTCTTGGTCGTGGCTCTCGTATGCTACATCTACGATGAAGTTATCATCCAACCTAATTGACGCTAGGAGACGAGATACGATATCCAAGCCGCTCTCCTTCTGCTGGGCCGAGGTGAAGTACAGTAGGTAGCGGTATTCCACTGCGCGGGGTATGATATTCGCTATCAACATGTCATACTCATTACGGTTTGACTTGTAAAGGGATGCAAGATACATTCCTGATAGATACTCCTGGAAGAGCTTATGGGGAAACTGCACCGATTGGACTAATGAATTCGGAGTATTTCCTCTGTCTCGCCTCGGAAGAATTTTCTTCTCTCTGGTGAGTACACCAACTTTACAACCTACATCGATGGACTCTGGATAGCTCTGAAACTCTTCTTCTGTGAATACTAACCGTCGCCCGAGAAGTCCCTGAAAAGCAATGCGGCCGATGTGAATCAGGTGATGACGAGTATCTGAACAATGCTCACTTAATTTGCCTCCAACAAGACCTAAAGATGGAATGTGCTTCGATAGGTAATGATCAACTAAAAAGTTAATCATCTGATTAAAGAGCTGGGAAAATGTTTGAAGCTTGGACATTGCCTCTCGGCGCTCTCCATCAAACTCTTTCCACATGATACACAGCATGGCTGTGTATATGGGGTATGGAGCCATGTTCTCTCTGATCACATCGTTGTTTGATATGAATTGGCTCAGATCTTCAGAGGAAGCTGCGTCCGGATGAAAGAATTTGGTGATGTAAGAAGAGAGGTTTTCAGCAGAGAAACCTTCCACAGCAATGAAAGCAAACACCTTTCTAAGATCGGCATTCATCCTAATCTTATCTGATCTCCATTGTCTCGATGTGATTAGTACTGTCCCTGACTTGAACAGACGATTGAGAGTGATCAGGGCGATTTGCTGATTGCTGTCAAGATCGACAGCAAACTCATCTAGGCCGTCTAAAACAAGAAAGACGTCTTTCGGATTCGAAAGGATGTGCTTGTCTAGCTGTTTGGCTGTAACCGGATTGTCGTCTGGAAGATATGACTTCACTATCTCTCCAACAGTTCTGGCATCTGCCTTGCGAAGTAGGATGACAAGAACCAGTTTGAAATCTTGGTAGCCTTTTCCGTGAATCCAATCCCAAGCGATCTTGGCGCAAAAAGTGGTCTTTCCTACACCACCTTCACCTTCTACCAACAAGCGTTTGGGAAACCTTTCGTTGACTTTGGTCCTGAGGAGGTTTTCGTAGAGAAGCGGTGTTTTGCATTTTGTACCTTTGTCTTCTTCCATCAACGTTAGATTGGTGAAGATACGTTTAAATTCAAGTACAAGTTCACTGTTCAGTGGATCGGCTTGAATCTGACATAGATGAATCGCCAAATAGTCTTTGACCTCTTCAGCAACCCGCTTGATTTCCTCCTCTGTCAAGGACGGTATGTGATCACCAACCTGACCTGTGATGAGAGTGGTGAAGAACGTTGTCTTTAAATTGACTAGAAAATATGGCCAGTGTTTTAATATCACACAACAGCAGTACAAGCATTAGCAGCAGCAACAACAACGGGGAAATTATGTAGCACAGTATCGTATCATCAGAATAAATAATTTCCTAAATCTCTATCTATATTTTCGTTCGGATCAGGGGCAACAATTTTTCTCCGAGGGGCTCTCACATTGTGTAATGTATTGACGTTGTACCTTGAAATCAGTCTTCCAGGAAAGGATTACTTAGGTCAATGGTAGAATGTCCATCCCTTTGGTCGAAAATTAAGGTTTGGAGCAATCTTATCCTGCGCAAAGTGTCATATAAAATGTGCATGATCTTGTACATTTCATAACTAAACAAGTTAAACGATTGTCATCAGTATTAAGCGCCTAATAAATGTTATGTATTATTATTATTATTATTACTCTTAAGGTACGCTCCTGGTTTGTTAGGCATACCATTCATCACGTTGCGTGTGTACGCATGTATATTCCCCGTGTCCACACACACATTTCATCGTTAAGCTTTCCCTAAACAGTATACCGTTTTGGGATAGCCATACGATGAAATTGTGTTTGTGTACGCTTACTAACGATACGTCGCAGTGGCGGATCCAGGGGGGGGGGGGGGGGGGGGGGGGGGGGGGGGCCCGGGAGGCCCGGGCCCCCCCCTTGAGAAAAAAATCATGTACAATCACGTGATTTTTACCTTTTTTGGGGGTTGGGCCCCCCCCCCCCCCTGGCGCTCAAGGGGGGGGGGGGTGCAAATTGAAATTTTTTTGAGGATCAAAAAAAAAAAAAATGTGCTCACTACCCCCCCCCCCCCCCCCCCCCCCCCCCCCCCCCCCCCCCCCCCCCCCCCCCCCCCCCCCCCCCCCCTGAGCGACTTTTCGGCCGGCGCGATTTTCAAATTTTCGGGAGCAACAAAAAAAAAAAAAAAAAAAATTGAGGATCAAAAAAAAAAAATGTGCTCACTACCCCCCCCCCCCCCCCCCCCCCCCCACTGAGCGACTTTTCGGCCGGCGCGATTTTCAAATTTTCGGGAGCAAAAAAAAAAAAAGTTGGGCCCCCTCCCCTAAGAAATCCTGGATCCGCGCCTGATACGTCGTATAAAGAAACGTCGTATAACGAAACGTCGTATAACGAAACGTGGGCCTGGGCATCGTTTCGAACTAGAACTCTATAAAGAATCACGGAATGTTTTGGGTGTGGACGTATGGTCGAACTAGAATAGAATAACTGGGCGGGGCTTAACCCTAAAAAGGCCGGGCTATTTGAGGTCTTAGTACGGCCGGGGGGGGGGCATTATGCCCCCCTCCCCCTATAAGATCTCGGCCGTGAAGCGGCCGATCTCCGCGAAAATTTGCACGTATGTCAAGTGAAAAATTCACTCATTTGCATATTTATGGTAATTTATGCAAATAAGGTCCAAAAAATCACATTTTTACCCATAAATCATATATTATTCATATTTAAGCATTCTTTTTCACTAAATATATTCATTAGACCATTCTGAATAATATTACGACAACAAAATTAGGAATTGCCAGCTTATTTCTTATGTAATCTCTTGTTTTCATAATTTCTTATGTATTTCATTGTTTTTTAACGTATGTATTTTATTGTTTTTGTTGTTTTATTTTATTTCTTACTACAATTCAACTATTTTGACCCCCAAGACAACCACCTAAACTTTAAACAAGACCCAATAACCAATGTTTGATCTATTTTTAGGAAAAATGACTTTTCCTTATGTTTTGTACACAAATCACGAAAATGAGCGATTTTGGGCTGACATGCAAAGACAAAAGGTCACGTGACCTTGTAACCGTAGGTCCGATTTTCAAAACAAATATTTTTAAAGTTGCACAAGACTCAAAAGAAAAAAGTCAGCGAGCGGCGGGGCGCCATCGATATGCGTTACTGAACAATCAGAAAAATCGTGGAGGGGGGCATGATGGCCCCCCCCCCCCAGCCTTATTAGGGTTAAAGGTATTACAAAGTTTTGGCATGGGGTCATGAATTTGGTTCAAATGAACATATTGGAAGCATATACTATCCTACAATATTCAGTGATTTTTGTCGCGGTTGAAACCGAGTCTAAAGTAATGAAATTGTAAATAATTAACTCTTTATGTTGTATAGCTCCCTCTTAAGGTCATTATATTAATTAAGCTATAAAACAATGTTTCTTGACTAAAATCGACCGATTAGCTATTTCTGTTTGGAAATTATATATAACAACTACATATTCTGAGATTTTCATGGTCGCAGCTACCATTTTACGGCCGTATAGGCGCTATTTTAAATTTTATCAAAATTTACCGGGAGCACCGGTAAGTTTTTATATTCAATTTTTCTCGAAAACAGAAATGTTTTAGGGGCTAAATTTTATAGTGCTTATAATACATTCACATGGGCATTCAAATATACCAAAATTGTAAAGAATCACTATCCACCCAATTTTCACAATTTCCCAAAACTTTGTATTACCTTTAACATGACAGCACCCGAAAGTAGACATGACTTCTCATTTCCGCTTCCGTTTCATGACCGCAGTCAGGGGCGTCGCCAAAGGGGGGAGGGTGTGGGGGGGTGCGACACCCCCCACCTGTCAGGATATTGTCGGTAAAATTGCGCTGCCGTTGGGAAAAAGAGAAAAGGGGGAGGGGAAAAAAGAGAGGGAAAAAAGAGAGGGAAAGGGAAAGAAAAGAAAAAAGAAAAGGAAAAGAAAGGAAAGAAAGGAAAAGAAAGGAAAGAAAAGAGAAGAAAGAAAGAGAAAAAAGAGGGAGGAGAGGAAAGAAAGGAAAAGAAAGAAAAGAAAGAAAAGGAAAAAAGAAGAAAAAAGAGTGAAAGGGAGACAAAAGAAACGGGGGATGAAAGAGAGGAGAGAGAGGGGAGGTAAGATTCTGAGAGAGGAGGAGTGGGAGTAAATAAGAGAAAGGGGTTGTTGGGTGGAGTGGTCTCGTCGAGGGAGCAAGAAAGACATGGGCAAATTTGTTGCTGTGTCGGGTCAGCTGTGTCGGTATTCTAAGTTTCAATTTCCTATAATATCAGCTAAAGAAATCAGAGGTTTAAAATTTTCGGGGAAACCAAATTCAAACAATGATTAAGAGTCAACAACGGTACGACGAATCGTCTTCTTTCTCTAATAATTTAATGAAACGTCAAAGCTTCCGCGCTTCGCGCGGGAGGGGGAGAAACTGAATTCAGACAAGGATTAAGAGTCGAGAACAGTACACCGAAAAGTCTGCTTTTTCTCATAATTTAATGAAACGTCAAAGCTTCCGCGCTTTGCGAGGGAGGTGGGGGGAACTGAATTCAGAAAAGGATAAACAGTCAAGAACGGTACAGCAAATCGTCTTCTTTTTTATAATAAATTAATGAAACGTCAAAGCTTTCGCGCTTTGCGCGGGAGGGGGGGGGGGGACTTCATTCAGCCAAGGATTACCAGTCGAAAACGGTACAATAAATTAATCGTCTTCTTTTCCTAATAATTTAAGGAAACGTCTAAGCTTCCGCGCTTTGCCCATCACCCACACCCCCTAATGAGCGCGCTTTTAAGTGATTCTCTTGCCCACCAGCGCTCCTCCCTAAAATAAGATCCTAGCTCCGCGCCTGCATTAAAATATATAGCTATGATGGTGACTAAATTGAAGAATTAATTCGTATATTTATGTCGTCGAGGAAAATGACAAATTTGCGCATATGCAAGTACTATTGATAGTCCATAGGAAAAACAATTTAGCCTTCGGCCCCAGGTTTATAGGGTTTAATTTGTAGATAATGGACATTTAATTTTGTCGGTAATTGGTGGCTAGTTTTGTCGGTAATCGTTGGCCTCTACACCCCCCCCCCCCCCTCTGAAAAAGGTCTAGCGACGCCCCTGGCCTCAGTAGCAAACTGCGCACATATACGATGTTTCGCTGATAGAGTTTCGGATACTTGTTCTTGTGTGTGTGGACGCCCGGTTCGCTATACGATGATTCTTTATACGACGTTTCTTTATAGATTTTCGGGATAATTCTTTTTGTGTACGGACACGCTGTATGTGTAATACTGTACCTTTCTGCACGCTATCAGCAAGTTGTACCAGCTTAATTCGTTGCAACGTGACCACCAACGCCTCCCTCGCCTCGCTATCACATACTCTCTTCCGCCATTCGTAAAGCATCTTATATGTAGCATACAGAGTGTTGCCCATCTGATCTTTCTCAAACCGACTTAGTTCAGCCTCAGTGAATTCTAAAGCTAGTCCGACCTTTCTGAAATCTGATGGATCCATATTGTCAGCAAGGAGATATATTTCCAGGTCGGTCAGGTTCCCAGGTCTAAATCATTAGACAAAAGAAAGGGGGGAATAATATACAGCTTAAATATTTGTGTGAGTTTTTATAATCAAAGGACTTTCCTTTGATTATCATCTCGAGTGAATACCCTTGTTTGGATTGCATTGAAATATTTCTCCAACATTTGCTAGAATGCAAGCACTCCAAAAACATGGCAAAATAAGGACCTGTTAACATAACGGAAATACGCGAAACTTCTACTGTCACCATTTGCTTTCATTGATCAATTGGTATATTCCAATTAATATTTTTTACCAACAAACTCGTTGGCTCGTATTCTGCCAAAATTTAGATCTCGCGATGGGTTAAGGCTTCAGTTTATAAGGCTCCGGATTTAGAATTGAAATTAGACTGAAGTTTAATGAAGTTTATCTTTAAACGTGATCTCCTACCAAGGGTCGGGTGTACCTCAATGAACAGAATAAGGACCAAAGTCGCTCTTTCATTGTGCTTACTTATCATTTGGGCCAGGTTTTGTTCTACATCCCCGGATCTCAATAGAAGTATGTTGGTCATGTCTGGACAGTCATTCCCTTTAGTTTCATCTGCTTCACCACTGGTTGTCCCTGAACTGAGGACCGGATAGATCTGGGATTCATGATACTCCGTTACTTCCTAAGGATGAAGTGAAAAATTACGAATAGATGACACAATTTTAACTCTGAAAACTATCTACATGTCATACTGAGATAACATTATTGTGCCACAATGTATTTCTTGCGGGGATCTTTATATCAATGGTTTCTAGTTTATTCTTAAATTCATAATACAACAATAATTAGCGGAGGCAGATGATAGAAGGGTGTACATGTAGCCATTGGACAAGGTGGGCGGACAATTCATGATATTCTGTTACTTATGTACAAAAGACGATTTTCAAAAGAATAATCAGACATTATTTTGAAGGAAAAAAAGGAGAATCACGGGAGTATAAGAATTCTGTGAAAGGGTTAAGGGAAATTTAACCACTATTTACAGTTGTCACAAACGTCATACCTACACTTTTCACAGCAAATTTAAATAAGCTCTCCTTTATAATACATCTTATTTAGCTCCATTTTTCCTAGTTACATGTTCTGGTTTAAACCCCCGTTTACAAAAAGAACTGTTTATACAGTTTTTATTCCAATTTATTGTTCGCATGTTTGTCTCACTGTTTTGATTTTCTTTCTTTGACATTTTTATGTGAGTAGTGAGGTTCTAGGAAATGCACATTAATCATACCCTGATGGATGATGTTTTTTGGTCGGTATCATTCGTGGTATCTAGCCTGTGTTTAGGTGATAGGTCCGATGATTGGTCCTCTATCCCCGACGGTGCAGAGTCTGAAATTTCCTCCTTGTCTCGATTGATGCGATCTGTCTCACCACGAACGTCTGCAGGTACATGTGAGTGCGACTCTGATGTGCCAACTTCAGGTTTGTCTGTTTTACTTATTTGAGCGGATTTCGGGGTGTATTCATGTGACATGAGATTAATGGCGATGTCTTTATTGTCCAATTCGTCTTCTACACAGGGTTGGGGAACTGAAATTGTCACGTCAATGGTCCCAGGGACAGGGTTGGTCTCTTTTTCAATTGAAGAACCACTGTTTTGAGCACATAGAGACTCAGAGTGAGAGACATCGTTATGACCGGGGTTGATTACATCGCGTGGGAATCCACTCTCACTGACAGTATCACACTGTGGGCCGTCAGATTGTGAGAGAGTCGGTGAGCTGGCGTTACCTTTGCCATTGTTGACGTCACGTGAAGGCCCTGTTTGAGCGGTATTAAGGCTGACATTGTAAGAAGATGCAGACTGACGGACCGTGTTGCTTTGAGATCTATTCGCATCGGGTGAAGAGCCAGTGCGAGATGAGATGTTACACTCAGGATTGCTGTTTTCTTTGGGTGGCTCAGCATTCTTGTGTTTTTTAATTAAATTGTGAAGTTTCCTCCAAAAGTAGTGGTAGTCATATTCTTTCCTCCGACGTCGCATAAACGTGCCGATCCTGACACGCCATTCACCAAGAGAGACAGGCATGGTGACATCAGGATACTGTTTTATTCAAGAGGAAAACAAAGATTAATGCACAGTTAGTTCATAAGAAGGTCAGCATGACATGCCATGTATGGAATATGTATTCATTTTAGATTACATAATATATCATCTTTTGAAGCCAATTTAATGCATGGTGCTTTAATGTAAAACGACCCTTTCTAGAGGTGCAGTAACAAAAGCTTTATTTTTTTTTTCGGGGGGGGGGTAGTTTTCTATGGGTTTATTGTTGTCGTAGATGTTTCTTGTGCGGGATGTAAGTCCGGAGTAACCATCCAATAATGTCCTGAAGCTATGGAAAATGCTTAATATTTTCAAATGCATCATGTCAGACAAAGACAAGTAGCCATTGAGTGGGAATGTATTATGTGCCCGCGTTGTGCGCGTGCTGTGTGTATGTGTGTGTGCGTGTCTGTGCATGCAACACAAAGAAAAATTGTTGCCGTTGATATTCCGATACAAATGGGAAACAGAAAATACATTTTCTCTTGCAAAAAACAAGGGGGGAACGATATTTATTTTATTTTATTTTTGCTAATGAAGGCACAAAAAGAAGATTTTTTTTTCCCCCTCGACCCTACCAGCGGCCCTAAGGCGGGCCCCTGCATGCTTGTCTGATCGTTATAAAATGCCTAAAAACCCTGAGCTTCTGGGGGCTCCGCCCCAAGACCCCACGCCAATTATTAACCTGCCAGTGTCACAAATAAGGTATGAAGTTATGCTCATCTGACGATAATTTGATGTATAAAACCCCGAGCTTCTGGGGGCTCCGCCCCCTGGCCCCAACAACAATTTGTGTCTTGCCAGTGTCACAAATAGGTATCAAAATATGCTCATCTGACCGTAATGTAATGCCTAAAACCCCTGAGCTTCCGGGGGCTCCTCCCCTGGACACCAGGCCAATTCGTTACCTGCCAGTGTCACAAATAAGGTATCAAAAAATGCACATTTGACGAATTATTTAATGTATCAAACCCCTGAGCTTCTGGGGGTTTCGCCCCCAGGATCCCACACCAGTTTGTGTCCTGCCAGTGTCACAAATTTATATGGTATCAAAATATGCTCATCGGACAGTAATTTAATGCCTATACGCCTTGAGCTTCTGGGGGCTCCACCCCTTGACCCCGCTGAGAGACGTTCGTTGGGGCCTGCATGTAAGAGTGGGGTGATAGGGATTTTTTTTTTGTCTACCCCCCCCCTGCAAACTTGTTTGCCCTGCCGGAGTCACCATTACGTACCAATATTTGCCTCGCATAATTTCAAATAAGGGCCCCACCCCCCCCCCCCAAGAAATCCTGGATCCGCGCCTGGATGGCCACAACGGAAAGTACAGCTATATCTGCATCTGGTCCATTTCGAAGTAAATCGCTGCGTGTTTTTTTAAGGTCTGTGGAGCGATAGTACTCCATCCAAAAATCGAACGGGCATTTTGCGAACATCACACAGGCTTCTTGTGGTGGTCTTGCAGTGTGGCGCCGTACACAGCTATACGCACCAGGCGCGGATCCAGGGGGGCCGAGCGGGCCTTGGCCCCCCCCCCCCGCAAAAAAAAAAAAAAAAAAAAGGAGAGAGAGCGAAGGTAAGAAGGGAAAGGGAAAGAGGAGAGAAAGGGAAAAAAAGAAGAGGAAGAAGAAAAGATCGGGGGGGGGGGGCAAAAGGACTTGCCTCCCAGGCTGTTGCCCCCCCCCCCCCATCAAAAAATAAAAGAGAAGGAAGGAAAGGGAAAGAAAAAAGGAAAAGAGGAGATACAGGGAAGGAAAAAAGAGGAAGAAATAAAAGAAAAGAAAAGAAGTGGGATATCAGTTGCAACTTTCACGCCAACAACTTGTGGATCGGGGGGGGGGGGGGCAAAAGGAAGGAAGAGAACGTAGGAAAAAAAATGAATTTAGACAAAGATTAAGAGTCGATAACGACACAACAAATCGTCTTCTTTCTCTAATGATTTAATAAAACGTAAGCTTCCGCTTAGCGCGGGAGGGGGAAAACTACATTCAGACGAGGATTATTTTTTGGGAACGGTACAACAAATCGTCTTCTTTCTCTAATAATTTATTGAAATGTCAAAGCTTCCGCGTTTCGCGGAAAAGGGAGGGGGAAACTCGCCCCTCCCTGCACCCACCAACCCCAATTACGTCACTGCTGGTCACCATTACGAACCAATATTTGGCTCGCATAATTTCAAATTTTGCCCCCCCCCCCCCTAAGAAATCTCTGGATCCGCGCCTGATGTATATACAACGGCAACAGTTTCAATATAAAATGTAAGTTCTTCTTACTTAAATCATTGGTCTGGAAACAATTATTTTCCCATTGTTTTGTATTGTATTACATTTTCACTGACAATGAATTCACATCGTAATGCAATTTTCAAGTTTCCCAGGCTTATTTAGGAGAACAGAAGATTGATATTGTTAAGTTGTACGATAACATCACTCACTTTGATTTGATTGGAGATATATCTCATTAAAAACAGAGTAAAGACTATACGGTATCAAACAAACCTACACCATTAAACTTCAAGCTCACTCACACATGATTTATTTCGACACTTTCAAGGCTACTTATTATTTCAAGTCCATGTATATACAAAGGGCAACAGCTTCAATATTAAACTTAATTAAATCATTGGTCTGGAAAATGTTATGCCCATTGTTGTATATGATTCAGCATTTTTTCCATAACGATGAAAATACATTGTATAATGCAATTTTCAGGAAAACCATACTTGTCATTACTGTTATATTTGTTATATGATACTAAAGCAAATCGTTTCGCTTATCGATAAGATAAATATATGTGAAGTACGTGTCAAATAATGAAATCATTACGTGCTATTTTTAACCGGACTAGACATTTGAAATGTATAAAAAATGTATACACTATTGACAGCAAGCAAGTTTTTTAAACAAAGAATTCAGAAATTGAACAACATTGCACATTTTAGTCCACACGGCATGCTCTACACCCTTAGTTGGACTGTAAACAGTTGTTTTCTTAAGTCTTCCATATAAATATAAATTTTAAGGAGGTCAATAATCATTATGAAAACACCACTTTCGTAAGGTTGACACATCAATATATATTGTGCACACATGTAACAATGTGATAATATTTTTTCTTGGGGGGGGGGGGGGGACGGGAGGAGGGAAATCCAAAAAGGGACTTATTTGTGAACATTAATATTAATAGGTCGCTTCACAAAAGGGGCATACAAAGTCCTTTTTTGTGGATAGTTTTTTGAGCAAAACACAAAATAGGTGGAGCCAACGTCCACACAGGTCACATCGCACCCATGGAGGTTTTAGCCCGAATTTACAAAGGAGGTTTGTCGACAAATCTAGGTTTATGTTCTTCATATGACGCGTTTCGATGCGTTTCAGACCTAGGTTTAGACAAACCTTTGTCTGAAACGCGTCATATGACGCACATAAACATAGGTTTGTCAACAAACCTCCTTTGTGAATTCGGGCCTTTGTGAATTCGGGCCTTTGTGTCTGTGTCCTTCCCTGGCTTTTCACACGACACATTTTTTTTCCAATGTCTTTTACGAGATGCCCCACATTCCGAGAATTTATTCTCTTGGACACAGCAAGAGCGTTCTGCTATTGAAAGCGAAATGTGCGAGTCAGGGGCGGCGATCCCGGGGGAAGGACGGGGTACACGTCTTCCCTCAATTTTCTTAGGGGGGTCGTCCCCCATGGATAATTTGAAAAAGTGCACACCAACAAAATGTATAGCAAATACTGTCTAAAGACTGCAACACACTTTAAGGCTCTGGTGGGCCCAAGAGTACAGCGTTTAGACTAATAGAAATGCTAAAATCTTCTCGCTCGGTCGCTACGCTCCTTCGCATAATATCCTAAAAATATGCAAGTAAATATTGTAGAAAATATGTATTATGTTGGTATAACGTATGTACAGTTTACACTGTATGTTAACAAGATTAAAAGTTATAGAAATAGATCAGTGTTCCAAAAATGAATATTCAGCTTGCTCTTTTAAGAAGTCCCTTCCTGCTCAGTACTTACTAAAAATTTGCCTAGTAAATATTTACAACCCTTCGGACTGCACACTAGATATCGGCAAAGTAAAAGTGAAGCGTGAAAAAAAGTATATTGCTTGTTTTTATGCTGTAGTTTTGCTAAAGAATGTAATTTTGTAACACAACAAAACTTCAAAACCTGTGAGGGGTTTACATATAAGACTTATCATACAGCTTTATAGGGGTAGTCCCTTCCGTCACCTCCGCCTCTTTCACTGGCGTACTGATGGGGGGGGGGGCAGTAACCCCCCAACCCCAAAACAATTTAAACATGGTTATTTTTAATTTGATACCAGTGATTTACAAGTATTGCTAAAATGGCAGTATTTTTCCATGAGCTCCCGGGGGCTCTACCCCCTGGAACCCACCAAGGGCCCTAAGGTGGGCCCCTGTTTGCTCATCTGGCCGTAATTAAATGCCTAAAGTCCTTGAGCTTTTGGGGGGCTCTGCCCTCTGGACTCCACCAAGGGGCCTAAGACGGGTCCCTAGATGCGTAATTTGGTGCCTAAAAGCCCTGACCTCTTCTCTTCCGTTATGTACTGTATTTCTTTGTCTTGCTTTCTCCATATCCTCTGCACTCTCCTTATGTATTTTTTTGTTTTCCCTTTTCTATTACCTTCCCTTCCCTGGGTATACGTGCTTGCACATGTACTATATATGGCTAAACAGTTGTGTAAAACAAAATATGCGCGAACGGTCAAGGAGTAAGAAGAAGGCAAAAAGAGAACAAAGACGGCATCCATGGAAGCCAAGTGAGAGTGTCCACTTTTTTCGCTTTTACTTTTACCCTTGCATTCTTTCCTGAATCAGAGTTTTCTCACACCTTGTAGACTCGTGCAGGTTATGATCGTGTGTGTGTGTGTGTGTGTGTGTGTGTGTGCGCGTGTGCGTGTGTGTGTGTGTGTGTGTGTGTGTGTGTTTGTGTGCGTGTAACTAAATAACGTATACAATAGCTTGGCAATTCTCATGGTTATGAGCAGGGGCGTAGACAACGGGGGGGGGGGGGGGGGATGTCATGTACAATCATCCCCCCCCAGGTTTTTGGGAATGATATTTGCTTACTTAATAAGTCATAATGATGATAATAATAGTAATAATAATAATGATTTCAATTATAATATTAAAAATAATAATAATTATAATGATGATAATAATAATCCTCATCATTATTGCAATTGTGTTTCTTGTTAGCCGCATTCACACGGTGAAAGCCAATTCTAAAACAGAATAGAAAATGAATGTGATACAACAGTATACATAATAATTCGTGACAGAGAGTACCATACTACTATCTTTATAACAAGTATTATTCAAACAAACATATATAATTATGTATAATCATGAATTGTTCAACTTCATGCTCCCACTATATGACTATTGTTACACTAATACTGATATCAGGACTGACTGGTATACATTAGTTTGTTGTTAAGTTTGCAGCAGCTACATCTTTTCTGTATTGTTAACTATATATTTATTTTTGTTTTATTTAAGATGCACTTTGTTTTGTGTTCATTTAAAGTATGTTGATTGATGCATGAAGACATAAGTTTGAAATGTTTAAAGAAGTTTGTTTCATGTAAAGCGCAGTGTGAATTTACCCTGTCTTGAAATGCGAGATAAAAGGAACCTATTAGTATTAGCATTATTATTTTTATTAGTATTATTATTATTATTATTATTATTATTATTATTATTATTATTATTATTATTATTATTATTATTATTATTATTATTATTATTATTATTATTATTATTATTATTACTATTACTATTATAAGACTGAGATCAAATAGAAGTAAATAATGCCCTAATTTGAAACGATGCAATGCCGTTATGGTTCAGATTTCTTCACAAACTTACAAAGCAGTATTGTTACTCCATGGATCATAGTGATACTGTTTATGTTTTTTGTATCTGTATGTTAATGAGCCGCCAGCCAATATCCATCTATGGATACTATGCCTGTTTCTTTGAGGTAAAAAAAACAAAGTATGTACGTATTCATTATGCTTTATAATGAACAGACATATTGTTCAAAGTTTAATCGTTATTTGTTTGTTGTTTATGTGTTCTATTCACAAATGGCCACAGAGGCTGTTTTCATTCATAACCACATACCCCTATCAAGACAACAAAGACTATACCTGCGTGTACACAGTTGACATTGGTTTTTTTTTCTGAAGAGGTGTAACAGCAAAATTCACAGAGATAAATAAATACGTAGTGTGGTTCAATATGCAATACTAAATAGTCCAGTCCATTCTGTATTCCACGGTGTGTAGATCTTGTCGATGTATGTCTGTCCATTCAAGGCGTAGTATATGTGTGTGTGTGTGTGTGTGAGTATGCGTGTGTGTGTGTGTGAGTATGTGTGTGTGTGCGTGCACGCTTGTGTGTGTTATTTTACCTCATTAAGTATGCATCAGATTGCACGATTTCAAGTTCAAAATTGCAAAAGCTCCCTCCCTCCCACACCCTCCCCCCGCTCGGTCGCTTCGCTCCCTCGCTCGGGCGCTTCGCGCCCTCACTAGCGTTGGCAGCCCAGTCATCCCCCAGGTGTACGAACCTGTCTACGCCACTGGTTATGAGATACAATGTGAAAGGAAATGAGAGCAAGGGTGTCGATTTGTATCCGTGGTTGGGGGGATGATATGTGCCAAAATATTTTCGGCAATGGATCAAAGCAACCAAGAGGTAGAAGCGTGTGGCAGGTTGCACCCCATCCCCAAGCGCGTAGCCAGGATTTCATTTTAGGGGGGGGGTAGTGAGCACGCGAAGCGCGCTCCCTAGGGGGTTGGGTGCAGGGAGGGAGGGGGTTTCCCCCCCCCCCCATTCCCCCGCGAAGCGCGGAAGCTTTGACGCTTCATTAAATTATTAGAGAAAGAAGACGATTCGTTGGAACGTTCTCGACTCTTAATCCTTGTTTGAGTCAAGTTCCCCTTCCTCCGCGCGGAGCGCGGAAGCTCTGACATTCCATTAGACATTTAAAGGAAGAAGACGATTCGATGTACCATCCTCGACTCTTAATCCTTAATGTTTAAACCAAGTTCCCCTTCCTCCGCGCGTAGCGCGGAAACTCTGACGTTTCATTAGATTATTAAAGAAAGAAGACGATCCGTTGTACCGTTCTCGACTCTTAATCCTTGTCTGAATTCAGTATCCCCACCCCTCCTACGCGAAGCGCGGAAGCTTTTACGTTTCATTAAATTATTAGGGAAAGAAGACGATCCGTTGTACCGTTCTCGACTCTGAATTCAGTTTCCCCCCCCCCCCTCCCGCGCGAAGAGGGTTAAGCTTTGACGTTTCGAATAATTATTACTCAATTATTTGACGGTTCAATAAATTATTACTCTTAATCCTTGTCTATATTCATTTTCGCTCATCTCGCGCGAAGCGCGGAAGCTTTTCCGTTTTATTAAATTATTAGAGAAGGAAGACGATTCATTGTATCGTGTCCTTGTCTGAATTCAGTTTCTCCCCATATACGGTTGTCTCATTTATTTCGTAAATATGTATGTATTATGAAAATGAGATAGCATAATGTGTATATTGATGGTCATCTTGCGAGTTATAACCATGAACTACTCTCATCGGGCTCTCATCATTATTATTATTTTTTTATGGTGAATTATTGGGGGGGGGGGGATGATTGTACATGAATGAGAGAATAATGGTCGCGTAGCTTAAATCAAAGTTCCCCATTGGAGTCCTCTCTTTTGGATATTTTTGCATTTTGTTTTTGTAAGAGGTGTAGCGCCAGAAGAAAGAAGAGGAAGAAGAAAAGAAACGGGTGAAGAACGAGATCGGGGGGAGGCGAAACGGCCTTGCCTCCCAGGCTGTTGCATCCCCCCCCCCCCTCCAATAAAAAAATAAGAGAGAAGGAAGGAAAGGGAAAGGGTAAGAGGAGATGATTTTTCCTCACTTTTTAGTAAATTATACGTTTGTTGGAAAATGACAAATTCCTATATTTACAGCTAGGCAAAAAATATGATTCTTGAGAAAAGTTAGGGCCCGGGGATCGGCTGGAATCGCAAGCCTCGAGCTCCCCCCCCCCCACCCCACTTTTTTTTTTTAAAGGTATAGTAACGAGAAATAAAGAGAGCAAGAAAGAAAGAATAGTTAACTAGCTGCTTATCTGACCGAAATTAAACGCCTAAAAAAACCTGAGCTTCCGGGGTTCTGTCCCCTGCACCCCGCCTAGGGCCCTAGACTCCACTGGATGCTAATCTGACGGAAATGTAATGCCTAAAACCCCTGTTTTTCTGGGGGCTTCGCCCGCTGGACCTTACGCCAATAATTGTCCTGCCAGTGTCATAAATAAGGTATAAAAATATGTTCATCTGACCGTAATCAAATGCCTAAAACCCCTGAGCTTCCCGGGTCGGACAAGGTATCAAAATTTGTTTATCTGACCGCAGGCGCGTAGCCAGAGGGGGGGGGGGGTAGAACAAATAGAGAGGAGAGGAAAGGAAGAGGACGTAGGGAGAAAAAGGAGCAGACAAAAAGCATCTTTGAAATTCAGACAAGAATTAAGAGTATAGAGAACGGTACAACGAATCGTCTTCTATCTCTAATAATTTAATGAAACGTCAAAGCTTACGCGCTTCGCGGGGGGGGGGGGACTGAATTAAGACAAGGATTAAGAGTATAGAGAACGGTACAACGAATCGTCTTCTATCTCTAATAATTTAATGAAACGTCAAAGCTTCGGCGCTTTGCGGAGAGGGGGGCTGAATTAAGACAAGGATTAAGAGTCGAAAACGATACAACGAATCGTTTTCCTTCTCCGATGATTTAATGAAACGTAAAAGCTTCCGCGCTTCGCGCAAGAGGGAGGGAGGGGGGGGGGGGGGGGACTGAATTAAGACAAGGATTAAGAGTCGAGAACGCTATAACGAATCGTCTTCTTTCACTAAATATTTTAATGAAACGTCAAAGCTTCCGCGCTTCGCGGAGGGGGGGAGGGCTGAATTTAGACAAGGATTAAGAGTCGAGAACGGTACAACGAATTGTCTTCTTTCTCTAATACTTTTAGTCCTGTAGAAATTTTTCAGACCTGGAAAAGTTGATAAGTACAAGGTTTTTTTGTTGATTCATGTTCTAGATGGGTATTGAAGTAAATTCAGCTTGGTTGCCAGCTCGGCAACCTTGAGCAACTTTTTGTATAGCCTAATCAGCATAATCATCTAATTATGTGCAATATGTAATAATGTTGCTAATCTCAATCCAGGAAGCCTGAAAACATTAATGTGTCGTCTTTCAAAAGTGATTTACAATGATGCATTGCACCTTTTTCAGGCTTTATAGATAAACAATGACAATGAAGTCCATATATTGAACATATCCTAATTTGCTCATTATGCTAATTAAGATATTTAAGACAATTGCATTACTTAAAAATAAAAATTGGTGTCATAAATGAATTCCTCGTCATAGAAAACCCTTGAAAAGTCGTATTATCCATGTTTTCAGGCTTCCTGGATTGAGATTAGCAACATTATTACATATTGCACATATGATAATTAGATGATTATGCTAAAAAAAAGTTGCTCAAGGTTGCCCAAGGTTGCCAAGCTGGCAACCAAGCTGAATTTACTTCAATACCCATCTAGAACACGAATCAACAAAAAAACCTTGTACTTATAAACTTTTCCAAGTCATGTACATGGTCTATGGTACCGTCTACTGGACTATTTAATGAAACGTCATATATAGCTTCCGCGGTTTGCGGAGGAGGGAGGGGGAAACTCGCCCCTCCCTACATCCCCCTGCATTATGTCAATGCTGGTCACCATTACGTACTAATATTTGGCTCGCATAATTTCAAATTTGGGCCCCCCCCCTAAGAAATCCTGGATCCGCGCCTGATACGCACAGCCGTAGCACACAGCTGCTCGGGGTTGTGTAGTGTAACCATGGAGATCTCCATGGTGTAACGTTAACGGTTCAGGGGGTAAGGGGAATGTATGTATGAGGAGGGTGCAAGTAAGGCACTCGCGATGGATTGTAATGCCATTGTAATGCCATGATTACTATTATAAGTAATAATAATAATAATGGTCATAACCGCATGGACCTCTGATGTTATGCTAGCTGTGCACATAATACACCGGCGGACCATGCAAAGAGATCAATACAGTTAGGATATAACTGTCTGTGTAACTTCCAATAAGGCAGGTTTAAACGGACTTTTATAATATGTAATTTATTTCCAGGTATTCGATTCAATTTCAATTCAATTTTATTTCATTCAGTTAAAAAGACAACATTACATATAACAATCACCTATATATCATAAAATGCACTATTTAAGAACATATTGGACAAGGACATAAAAAAACTGAATAGATTTCAACCTGAAAGAAACATAATCCTTATATAAAGGTTGACCATTTTTTATAATAAAAAATATAAAACATATCCGTTAATAAACATTATACAATACACAAATCAAGACAACACACATACAGACAAATAAAATATGTCTAGAATTCAAATGATCAATTAACCAAAAGAAATGTATACCTACTTTTAAATACATTTACACTAGCAGAATTATGTATGTATTGAGTTAAAGTGTTCCACAGAAACGGTCCTTCGGAAAATATATTGTGTTTTGGTTTAGTACTGTACGAGTCAATAGCAAATGAAAATTTTGAGCATTTCTAGTATAATAACTATAAATATAATAATAATAATAATAATAACAATATTTATAAAGCGCAACATATCCATCTCTAGAGATGGTCAAGGCGCATACAAATAACTTTAATAAATTAATATTCAATATACTTAACATTAAAGTAATATTTAATGTTAAATATTGCAGTTTAGTATAAACAATTTGGAAATTAATTAAATCAGGAAGCAGATTGTAATGACATTTAAAAAAAAAACATGCTTGTAATAAATATACATCCCTATATTGCAAAATGTTTAATACGTAGAATATTGGATTGGTATGGGCAAGAAAAGAAGAATGATTATTAATAATTCTTATTGCACGTTTTTGTAATTTAAACAATCTATCTTGATGAATTAAAGCAGCATTGCCCCTAGCCTTTTGACAAGGCCTCATGACTCTGGCTAAGCGGCTGAGATGAGTCTAGATACCCGGAGTGAACGCGCGACCGAGTGACGGAACGTCACGAGGCCTTTTGGAAAGTGGGTTTCACTGCTCCACATGAATTATTCATAGATACATATTAGCATGCCAATACGCCTACTTTGGATTCATTGACCAATCAGAACGGCGATCTCCCAGTTGCCTTCGTTCGTGATTCGTTCAATATCGAAGCATGTAAGAAAAGGTAAAAAAAACGTACATACATTTTGCTTTTGAGTTGAATATATGAATGATAAATACAAGATATCACATTTAAATCTATTTTACATGCAAAATTGCAATAAATTAGGAAGCAACTAATGATTTGAGCTAAATATTGTAAATGACATGATTGGACATTCCCTGTTTGTAAAATGAACTAGTCCAACTCATTTTCGTTTGATGTTGTAGTTTTAGGTTTAGTCCTTTTGTCCAAGCAATTGCTTTACGTCATTCGTACTACGTAGAGTTTACTCTGTGCATGATGGATGATAGTGTTGACAAAAAATTGCGACGTCTCGAAGAAAGGCAAATTAACACGTGCAGTTTATTTACATTTGGCAGGTTGACGATGTTTTGGTTGCTCTCAAAATTGTGACTTCTCGAAGAAAGGCAAATTGGGTCCATGCTTTCACTAGTTTGTGACTACGTAATTTTTTCATGATGAAAATGATTTCTACATAACTTTTCACAAAATGTCAAATTATCATGGAAGAAACTCCCACAAAGCTCGTTTCAGTGTTGGATAGTTCTTCAAATTCTAAGGAAACTTCACGGCAGCAGCCTCCTTCAACAAGTGCTTGCTCCGCGGTCTCAGAGCATGATACAGTGAGTACGACTAGGTTTAGTACACAGCTATTACTACTAGCTAGTGGTAGTAGTAGTAGTACAAGATCATCATTTCGTGTGTGTTGTGTATGTGGCCGAGAACTTGTGACTTTCAGGAAATAAAATACACACAACTAACTAAAGAGTTAGCACAAAAGATTTCAGTTTTGGCTGGCCTAGACAAAAGCATAGATTTATCTGCTTCTGGTTCTGCTAGGAAGATCTGTATCTCCTGTAAAACGAAGGTTGAAAAAGCAGCAGGAACGGCCACCATCTTGAAACATGCCTTCCATTGGCAGCACGAGGAGAACTATCAGTATCAGGCAGTTTCAGCTTCAGTCTCGGCACCCATTGCATTGTCAAGGGTAGAGTATAACAATGAAGCCAATACAGGCAATATTTCCATCTCTTCGGGCAAGTCTTCCACTCCATCCGTGCGGAAGAAAAGGATGAGCAAGACATGTGAAAGTCCTGTGGTTTCACTAGAACGCACAGCAAAAATCCAGAAGATCACAGCAGCAGCCAGTACCCGAAAGAAACTCAATTTTTCAACTGGAGCATTTTCATCAGCAGTAAGTTTATCAGATTGCCTTACAAAATAAAGCACAGAATAAGTAAGCAAATAATTATAGCAATTTTTGTATCATATACAATTTTCACCAATTTTGAAATTTTAATTCCAATCAAATATTTCAATATTCAAATAAACAGTCTATACTTGCCAACTTGCATAACAAATTTATCTGGTACCTTAGTTCATTAAATTCAAATCAGACTTGATGGTAAAAGTTGATCGTGTTTGTTCTATATGTTTTTTTCCAGCACTAAACCATCAACAAGAAGAAGACTTGGGACTATGACGATTAGTCCACCACTTTGCTGTTAGATCTATATAAAATATAGTTGTATGGTTATGTTTTCTGTATCATCTGTAGACATAGTATATTACTAGCATTGTTTGCCACGTGATGAATGATTTGTTTTTTTCTATCCTTTCAGCCTGCAGATGCTGCAATACAGACAACTGAATATGGGATAAGAGACATACACAAATATGTCGCTGAAGAGATCTCCAAAGAGTGTTCAGTATTGTGTAGTTCTGCAACACCGTCTTCCATTTGGGATTCAAGCAAAGAAGCATTAGAGGTTAGTATTCAAATGAAGAAGAGTGTGACTTTCAATTAGTAAATATAATAATTAATACAAAACTTAAAGCTCAGATTGAAAAGAAAAAAATTGTTTTGCAGTAGTGATCAAGGTGAAAGAAATCCAAACCACATTGATAAAGGCCACTGGTCTGGACAATTCGCACTGGCGTTCACTGAGGTTTTCGCGATTAGTCTCTTTTTAGTCGCTCGGCGTCTATCAGACATGTGGCCTTGTTTAAAGGCTAGATTGGCCCCCGCGTGCGTTTATTCAATTTCGCCTTCTTTCACTTCTCATGTTATTCTTCGTTATAATCCTATCATTTTTTAATCTTTCGTCATGTTATTCTTTGTTTACTTGCTATCATTTCCTCTCTCTGTTTTTCTAATGTCTTTCTTCGTTTTTCCATCTTTCATCTTCTCTTCTATCTTTCCATTGTCTATTTTTCATCGTTTTCTCTTTCTGTCTGTCCTTATGTTATTCTTCGTTTCTTCCCTCTATTCTGATGTAATTCTTTGTTTTAATAATAATAATAAAATTCCGCTAATATAGCGCTTAATACAAATGTCTCTAAGCGCTTTACAGAAATACTATTACCCCGGTCGTTGGATTCAGTGCTTGCCCGCACAATACTGTGTGCACAATCTCCACTCCCTACGGAGCATTCCAGCCAGGCGTTACATGACGCTCAAAAACTGTTTGACCAACAATGACGGTCGCATCCTACCGGGTACTCATTTTAACACCTGGGTGGAGAGTAGCAAATATAGGTTAATATCATGCCAAAGGATATTAGTGCCGTGTCGGGATTCGAACCCTCGACCTTCGAATCTCCAATCAAGCACCTTAAAGGTAATACAAAGTTGTTGGTATAGCTAGGGTCATGAATTTGGTTCAAATGAACATATTGGAAGCAAATGCGATCCTACAATATTCAGTGATCGTTGTCGCGGTCGAAATCGAGTCTAAAGTTATGAAATTATAGATAATAAACTCTTTATGCTGTAGAGCTCCCTCTCAAGGTCAAGATATTAATTAAGCTATAAAACATTTTTTCTTGACTAAAATCGACCGACTAGCTATTTCCATTTGGAAACTATATATTACAACTACATATTCAGAGATTTTCATGGTTATGTACGCAGTTATGTACGTACGGCCGTAGGCGCAATTTGAAATTAATCAAAATTTAACGGGAGCACCGGTAAATTCTTATATTCAATTTTTCTCGAAAGCAGAAGTATTTTAGGGGCTAAATTTTCTAGTGCTTATAATACATCAAAAGGGGCATCCAAATATATCAAAATTGTAAAGAATCACTATCCACCCAATTTTCAAAATTTCCCAAAACTTTGTATTACCTTTAATATTTGCAGGCACATGTCCTTGCACGGTCTGCCGTTATATTTGCAATGTTTTTTTGCCCAACGGGGAGGGGGGAGAGGGTGTTGAAAACAAAAATTGCTCACTACCCCCCCCCCCCCCCCCCCCATTCCCCAGCCCCGTTGAGCACAATAATTGCAAACGATACGTCATGCTGGTTTATTTTACACGTTTGACGGGAGGTTTTTTCATAAACCGGGAGAGTGCAGGAGATTGCGGGAGAGCGGGAGGAAGGGCGTGGTGGCGGGGGTTTGAGCTACGATCGAGCTACGAGCTTGTGGGACGGCGGGAGAATGAGCGTGGTGGCGTACGTGAGACTCCCTCCAAATGCAGGAGGGTTGACAGCCCTGTATTAAATGGTATCATAAGTAACATCACGCTCATTCTGTGAAAAAAGATTTAAACAGACTTTTAAAAATCTGTAATCTATTTCTGTAGTAATTATGTCTTATAATGCATGATCTACTATGAACGCATTGACGTATCTGACGTCATAATGTATACGCGTACAACTTAGCCCGCTCATATTTAATTATGGCGGTGCCGGTGTGGTAGGCGATTTGTTCCGGGTTCCGCGGAACAAATCTACTGGATCGACTCGTTCGCAGATACGTTCGAAAGCCGCCGTTCTTATCCGACATTGGCCGAACGTTTCTGCTTATATAATCGCGTATATTTTTATTACTTGTGTCGAATAAACATGGTAAAAATAAATTGTAGCTTTATCTTGATACTTTTGTATTTATTGTTGGAATGAAAACCAATATTATTTTTTTTTGAAATATTACTTAATAATAAGGTTTATAACCTCGTACGGAATTACCCGCGCGCGGTACGAAAAATAAATAAATAAATAACCTACTGACTAGTATATGCGCATAGAGTACATGTATATCATATGCATGCACGCACGTGCATACTCGGCACGATACATTGCGACACAGCATGCTGATCTGGGCGCGAACTCGATAACGTCAACGTGAATTTCGACAGCATCGACCTTCAGCATTGTCATCGTAGTCGTAGGTCAACCTCGTAGTCGTACGTATGAGCGATAGTCATAAAAAATGGCAGATGAGCAATTTGTTGATGATTGCAGGAACATCGAAAGGTTTCTTGCGAATAGGAGTTATCCGGAAGGGATGAGTGACAACAAGAAGAGGGGGCTCCGAAAGAAAGCAGCCAACTTCAAGTTGAGTGTGACACATGATGGGCTCACAGAATTAGTCTATACAGGTAAGTTATGCATTGTGTTTCTGAAAAATTCCTAGGTAATAATACCCTAGATCTATATCTTGATATCACATACGTACAACTGAGTACGAGTACGACTATGACTGAGTATGAGTATGACTACGAGGTCAACCTATCGATAGATCGACCTCGTAACCGAACTCAGTCAAGTGGGTATAGTCATAGATCTAACGTTAGATCTAGACTAGAGGAATCTAGTAGATCTAACGTTTAACTTGGACCTCTATGATAATATGCTTATGCCTGGCTTATTAATGGGTGTCTATTTTGCACTTGAAAATCATTTTCTTTGAAATCCTTAACTCTTAAGTTAAGTCTAACGTTCATTGTTTAAAACTAGAAGTCTCAAATAGATTTAGGCATTCCGGACAATGTCAGACTATATTTGATCAGTTTCATGTCAATTCTCTTTTTGCTACCAAAACTATAACCCAGCTTTAACATTCCTAATCTTTAATTGTCCTACTGGGGACTGAATATTAATGAGTCAGAACTAAGAGCCCTGGGGTATTTGTTCCTAATTCATCGTGTCTTCTCCGCAGAACCAGAGATGGCAACGTGGTGTAGTCGCTTCCCGGATAGAGGTAGATGTTACGGGTTCGAATCCCTCCTGGGTCCAAGATTTTTTCTGACTTTATTATCCCTCTGGAGGGATACTTCCGTAACAAATGTGGTTTCCATTTGATAACTTAAATAATGTTTGACGGAACTTCAATAAAATTTTATATGGAGGTACCTGGTATCAAAACACACCTCAATTTCGATTTCGGCCTATGTAGGTCAAAGGTCAAAGTTCATAGCTCATGAAAATATGCGAAAACGTGGTTTCCGTTCGATAACTTTTGTAATGTTTGACGGATTTTAATGAAATTTGGGATGAAGGTACACGGTATCAAAATACAGCCTTAGATTAATTTCGGTGTATTCAAGTTAAAGGTCGAAGGTCATAGCTCATTCAATAAAGTAGTAAACATTCTGTTCATTCAGTCCCCAGATGTTAGTAATTTCATTCCATAAAGTAGTAAACATTCTGTTCATTCAGTCCCCAGATGTTAGTAATTTCCTTGCCTAGTAATAAATCTAATGGAGGTATAAACTTGTTCTGACTATACATAGGCCATTTGTACCCTGCGAGGGGGATGCTACGCTTTGCGTTTCCTTGTTTTCGTTCATATGCAGATCGAGCATCCGATCTAACACAATGAGAGTTACAGTAAAAATTCTTTCTTAAGAAATCGTCTCGTGAAGCTTTAACATTCCAAGCATGAAGTTGTAATAACTATTGACGTAGCTACATGTACCTTATGATATTGATTGAGAATTAGGCCATATTAAAGAGAAGGTTGAGTTCTGGGAAGAGGTGAAAAATAATTTGTGAGCATTACTCATTCTATTTATGCAAGTGTGGAAGAACATCAGTTGAGACATTTTCCCTGAAAAGCATGGCTCTTCAAATGCCTTCATATTCTAAGTATGCATGTAACATCGTAAAAATCGGGGGCCGGCTTTTTACGCCACGTGTTCGTGTAGTCCCATATACATCTTTCTGTGCAAGTGTTTGTAGCTTTACCAAGACTTGACCACATTTCTTACCATTTTGATGATTCCAGAACCTTGCAATACACACAAATTCTTGTATGCTAGATGATCAACCTTTTCTGGTCGGTTCCACACCGTTTCTTTCACAATGCAATCGCATGACCAGAACTCAACTTCATCTTTAAGTTTATTATAAGAAATTAGAGAGAAGATTGATAAGGTGACTGAAGACCAGACCCAGGCGGCCGACGACTGGCTCCATGAAATGAAATTGGTTTAAACAGTAATGAACACATTTAGAAAATAACAAGGTGCTTGCGACCAAGCCAATTACCTTGTAATGAAATAGGCACATAGACCCATGTGCACATGTTTGAAACAGGGACGGTAGTAGAATTGCGTCTTTAAAAGGGAATCTCGTATATATGCTCGTTATAACGGGAGTAGACTGTGTATATGATTCCCTAAATTCCTTCACATCTCCCCTTTCACATGTCCCTCTTAGGTACCTTCCCCCTTATAAAACCACCTCTCATTTGGGACCCTTTGAAATAAAATTTAAATTTCCCCCCTGCCCCCCCCCCCCCCCCCCCACTAACTTCTTTTTTGCTGCGTTACGTGCATGCAGGCTCATGGTTTCTTTTTTTAATTTTTTATGGATGATCAGTTAATCACAAGTATTTCCTTACACCACTCTAACTGGCTTCACAGTTTCTACATCGAAAGCACATGAGAATAAAGATAACCACTCCATGCAGGCCAGTTACATGGGCAATGAGATAATTATCTGAAATTTCAGAGTATTCTAATTTAAAAAAAAAAGGGAAAGAAAAAAGTGTAACTTACAGATGGGACACCCATCACAGATTCAAAGGGCATGCTTACAAGGGAAATGCATAAAAGGTACAAGGGCCACTTTGTCAAAGTATAAGGTGCACGTAGCAACTGTGACAATTGATATTAAAATGGCACTTGGAATAAGTAAGGAAAGGGTGCGCACTACAGCGGCGGATCCAGGATTCGAAAATAGGGGCCGGGCGCAGCCCGAAAATTTGAAAAACGGGGGGGGGGGCAGGCGATAGTTTTCTGATATTAGGCCTACATGTACGTGAAAATGTACGTGAAATTAGTGGTTTCCAAACAAGGGGGCGCAACAGATATGCCACTGTATGTAGCGGAATGGGGGGGGGGGGGGGGGGGGTATAGACACACTATGCTATGGCTCTGTTTAACACTAACTTTTGTCGCCTAGTACCAAGGGTTGAAAATTCAACAAAATATGTCGGGTTTTTCTTTTCTTTCTTTTTTTTTTATTCTGCCGGACACGTCTTTTACTTGAGGAATTTTCTTTCTCTTCTTTTCTTCTTTTTTTTTTTTATTGGTCCTTCTTAATTATCAGCTCGACCACTCATTTCTTTTTGTGTTGACCCCGCCCCCCCCCACCCCACCATGCATCTCTTTCATTTAAACTACATGTACATCATGCATGCAGCCCACATGCATAATTAGATTCTGTGATGAAGCCCGGTAATAGGTGGTTGACGTAACACGATATCATATAAAGCAGCATTCAAACCAAATTAGAAGGCCTGATTAGAAAACACCCCGACATCTGCTTTTACAGGCAAACTAAGCCTATGGCAACAACTGCCCTTTTTGCTAGACCATCCAGTCCCCGTCGCTTCGCGACGGCGCTGTCTATAGTTACTGTTTGTGGTCAATCATTGGCCGCAATTATCAACATTATTTGAATCTGCATTTCTATACAAAGTTCTCAAATTGGCAATCGTTGGTGTAGCTAATTTGGAGAAGTTTGATTGGTTGCAAAGGCCGACCAGAATAGTTCATTTTGCTTTAGGGGTGTACCATGGCGTGTATTCAATAATACGTGAGCACGCACGCTCTCCGATGAGATTCGGAACGGATCGGCGGCTAAATATCCCGCCGATTGGTTCCACGGAATGAATCGCCTGGCCGGAACCGATCGCCTGTGACTAGCGGAACGAATCTACGAATCCGGAACAAATCGGCGGGTACATATCCAGGCGATCGGTTCCGGAGGAACCGATCGCCTGCACGGAACAAATCGCCTATGACAGGCCCATCCAGTTAATAACTGGATGGCTTGATTCCAAAAGGAGCTAAATCCATATTTTATCAAAATGGAGTTATTTGTTTTAAAATAATGTTATCCTACATGGGGACAAAATGCACTATATCACATTCGAAAATTTCACCAGGAAGTATGAACAAATTTAGGTACAATATCATGTTTCATTCCAAAAGGAGCTAAATCCAAATCGGTTTCATTCCAAAAGGAGCTAAATCCACTTTGGGTACTTCTGAGGAAATCACCTTTTTTATTTCTCCACTTTCCCTTTAGCAATGTACCTTCATGTTGTTATATATGTTAAAGGTGTCGCCCTGGACCAATAATATATGATAAGAAAAAAAATCTACCAGTTATTTGGGATTTTTACTAAATTTGTAGATTTTGTGGATTTAGCTCCTTTTGGAATGAAACATGGATTTAGCTCCTTTTGGAATGAAACGGATTTAGCTCCTTTTGGAATGAAAATGTGATATGTTGTTTACTTTCTTTTCAAAAGGTGTTTTTTGTTGCGATTTCACTATTATTATTTAAAAGGAAAGGTTTGCTAATAGATTTGAATACATTTCAGTGACTTTTTTGAGAAAATATGAAATTTTCCAGGTACAATATCCTGTTTCATTCCAAAAGGAGCTAAATCCACGAAAACAAAAATTCTAAAAAATTATTAAAATCAGGGAAAACTGGTAGATTTTTTTTCTTATCATATATTATTGGTCCAGGGTGACAACTTTAAAATATATAACAACATTAAGGTCCATGGCTAAAGGGAAAGTGGAGAAATAAAAAAGGTGATTTACTCAGAAGTACCCAAAGTGGATTTAGCTCCTTTTGGAATGAAACTCTTCTTATGTTGCCGCGGTGTTATTCACCTAATAAAACCATAACGTTGATGTTCGAATATTATACCAAAGTGTGCTCGGACTTATTAATGCTTGTTTGACAATTTCCAGTTACTTGTTGACCTCATTGTCATTTAAACATTTGATATAGAATTATAATAGAAATAACATCTACTCTAATGAGCATGATGAGGTGAGCAGCTTTAATGGCGAAAAAAAACAAATTTCAAATCCCAAATAACAGAAATTACAATTCACACTTAGATTTTATCGTTATGACTTATTTTTAATATTCTTATGAAAATTTAAAAGTGAAAGCTTACCGTTGCTTAATTTTATGCTATGTCCAAAGAAAAACACGATAAAACGGGGCCTTTAATGTCCCCCCTTCCCCCCCCCCCCCCTTCCCCCCCCCCCCATCAGCTTTGTTGACTGTGTAAACTAAATGCTTCCCAGCTACCATTTACCAAATTTCAGTCAAAGTAACAGGTAACAACTCACTTGAAAGGTTTGTTCTTGAACGTGATGAAGAAACAAAATGAGGTTGAAATACTTGTCTTGCGCACGATCAGAAACAGGTCTGAGGGGTGATGTTCATAATAATGGCTAATCCGGTATTGGCACTACAGTTCGAAACACGCAGTGCATTCGCCTAAGAAATTATTCTCAATACAGATTGCGTTTGCAAAAATATGTTATTATCCATGATCCGAGTCCCAAGTAAAATCAGCGGACAAGAAACAATGACTTAAATAATTAAAGCACAGCGGTGCATCAATAATAGTACAGAGACGTTGTTTAGAGTATGTGTGTGTGTGTGTGTGTGTGAATAATATATTCGCGCACCCCGAAACCAGGAAGCGGTTACAGCTTCCTGCCAAAACGAAACCTTTCACAGGAAAAAATATACTCATCGTGATGGCCATGTAAGCATATATTTCAATACATATCTATTACTTCAGCTTGAGCTCCTTTCACACCGGCCCAAACGTATAGTTGCGTAGTGTTGCGATCCGACTACGACGAGTGTACACTGCCCTACGCTGGTCTACGTAGCTATACGCTGAGGCACAAAAAGGGGTAGGCCTACGCGAGATGGACGCAAACAATTACAGGTACGCAACGGTAAGTAAACCTACGTACACGTTACACCAGGCCTACGTAAACGTATGCAACCCTACGCCTGCTATACGCAATCGTATAGGCCTACGCGTAGGTACGACAATTGCATACGCCGTAGGTACGCGGAGCTTATGCACAGGATACCTAATCGTACGCCACCCTACGCATAACCAACGCAGGTATATACGCCGAAGCAACATTTGTGTTATGAATACGCAGCCTAATTTCGGCGTTCTTGGTACGCCACACTACGCAACTATACATTTTGCCTTTTGCCTGAATTTTCCAGCTTAAAGGTACTATATGTCCCATTTGCAGGCCCAAAAAATGAAAAGGTTAAATTCCAGCGGCATTTGAAAGATAATACTAATTTAGAACTTCCCTAAAAATAAGGGTGCTTCAAAATGTCTTTAAGTGTGAAAATAAGGACTATTAGTTGTCGAATCGACTTAGGAGCTATAGAGCCAGTAAGTAATAGTCTTAAGTTTCAGACCAATGTACCAAATGGTCGTACGTTTTATGCTGCGCAAAGATTCTATCAGTTTGATTTTGGCCATTACAAGAAGTGGGTTATTGATGTAGACAAATGTTCATGTACCCTTTACAGCTCATTTTATGTATGTTATTACCAAGGAAGAAAAAAAAACAGTCAGTCACTCAATAGTGTATGACAGTGTAGTCCAGCAACTATCTCCTCTTTTCCTTTCTTCTTTCCCTTTCCTTCCTTCTCTCTTATTTTGTTGGTGGGGGGGGGGGGGGGGAGGCACCAGCCTGGGAGGCAAGGCCCTTTCGGCCCCTCCGATCTCCTTCTTCCCCCTTCTTTTCTTCTTCCTCTTCTTTCTTTCCCTTTCTCTCTTTCCGTTTTCATTTCCCCTTTTTTTTCTTCTCTCTCTCTCTCTCTCTCTCTCACTTTTTTTTGCTCGGCCCGCTCGGCCCCCTGGATCCGCGCCTGCTTTAAATTGTTCCTAGTGTGTTGATTACAATCTAATTTTTTACCAGTTTGAAAATGTCTTACATAGCACTTGACGAGTGCCAGAGTCATGCAAAATAAATAGTCTGTAAAGACTATGAGATTTGGGTTTGAAATAATGCTGCTCCAGAGAAATGTATTTATATGCATTTTGAGAAGCGCTGGACAATTACCTAAAACTGACTTCCTTTGTGGAAATCAGCAACCGCACTGGCGTTGCATAAATTATGATTAAAGGGAAATGTGTAGTAATGAGGAAGATAACGTGCTATAGTATTTGAACGAATGTGGGTTCATGCATGGGATCGTCTTTTGCTATCGAATCCTGATTGTCCACGGGGGTTAGTGTCCTCGGGAGGTAATTGTCCTCGGGGGTAGTCGTCCTCGGGGAAATTCTCCGAGGGGGGAGGGGTTTCCGGTGGTAATTGTCCTTAGAGGGTAGTTGTCCTCGGGGTGTAATTTTCCGGGTTGTAATTGTCCTAGAACCGTTTGCAAATCTGTATCTTATATCATCTGATTTTTTACAGATGATTAAATAATGAATATACCACATTAAAGCGCTTTTTTCCCGGCTCGATCGCAAAGGTCTTAAAGATGCTTTCTCCCTTTTTGAATATTATGATACTCTTAACGTTTAAATTTCACAGATAGGACATACATGACATATTCATAATTCCTGCAAAGTTGTACAGAATTTGAGATTGGCTGCAAAAGGGAGATAGTATCTTTAATGCCTTTGCGATCGAGCCGGGAAAAAAGCGCTTTAAAGGTACTATGTCCCTTTTGCAGCCAACCTCAAATTCTGTAGAACTTTGCAGGAATTATGAATATGTCATGTATGTCCTATCTGTGAAATTTAAACGTTAGCAGTGTCCTCATATTCAAATTATGCAAGGAAACCCGTTTACTTGCTATTCTTCACTGTCAGACACTGTTGAGTGACTGACTGGCTTTTTTTCTTCTTTGGTAATAACATACATGAAAAGAGTTGTAAAGGGTACATGAGCATTTGTCTACATCAATAACCCACTTCTTGTGATGGCCAAGATTAAACTGATTGAATCTTTGCGCATAAAACGTATGACCATTTGGTACAATTGTCTGAAAATCCAGACGATTACTTTTGGGCTCTATAGCCCTAAAGTCGATTTGACAACTAATAGTCGTTATTTTCCCACTTGAAGACATTTTCAAGCCCCACCTTTTTTAGGGAAGTTCTAAATTAGTATTATCTTACAAATGCAGTTGGAATTTAACTTTTTAATTTTTTTTGGCCTGCCAATGGGACATAGTACATTTAATGTGGTATATGCATTTTTTAATAATCTGTAAAAAATCAGATGATATAAGATACAGATTTGCAAACGGTTCTAGGACAATTACACCCCGGAAAATTACACCCCAAGGACAACTACCCTCTAAGGACAATTACCACCGGAAACCCCCCCCCCCCCCTCGGAGAAATTCCCCGAGGACGACTTCCCCCGAGGACAATTACCTCCCGAGGACACTAACCCCCGTGGACAATCAGGATTCGATAGCAAAAGACGATCTGACACATTGAGAGATGGCTACTAGACCATAAGATCCCATGCATGAACCCATATTCGTTCAAATACTATAGCACGTTATCTTTCTCATTACTACACATTTCCCTTTAATCATAATTTATGCAACGCCAGTGCGGTTGCTGATTTCCACAAAGGAAGTCAGTTTTAGGTAATTGTCAAGCGCTTCTCAAAATGCATATAAATACATTTCTCTGGAGCAGCGTTATTTCAAACCCAAATCTCATAGTCTTCACAGACTATTTATTTTGCATGACTCTGGCACTCGTCAAGTGCTATGTAAGACATTTTCAAACTGGTAAAAAATTAGATTGTAATCAACACACTAGAAACGATTTAAAGCAGGCGCGGATCCAGGGGGCCGAGCGGGCCGAGCAAAAAAAAGTGAGAGAGAGAGAGAGAGAAAAAAAAAGGGGGAAATGAAAACGGAAAGAGGAGAGAAAGGGAAAGAAAGAAGAGGAAGAAGAAAAGAAGGGGGAAGAAGGAGATCGGAGGGGCCGAAAGGGCCTTGCCTCCCAGGCTGGTGCCCCCCCCCCCCCCCATCAACAAAATAAGAGAGAAGGAAAACAAAGGAAGAAGAAAAGAAAAGAAGGGGGATATCAGTTGCAATTTTTCCGCCAACATCGTGTGGATCGGGGGGGGGGGGGGGTTCAAATGTCCCTTGCCTCCTACCCCTACCCCCCCCCCCCCCCCCCCCCAGCAAACCTAAAAGAGAGAGAAGGAAGTGAAGAGGAAGGGAAAATAAGGAGAGAGGACAACTAACCACCGTGGACCATCAGGATTCGATAGCAAAAGACGATCTGACACATTGAGAGATGGCTACGAGACCATAAGATCCCATGCATGAACCCATATTCGTTCAAATACTATAGCACGTTATCTTCCTCATAACTACACATTTCCCTTTAATCATAATTTATGAGGGGGGGGGGGTGTTCAAAAACAAAAATTGCGTACTACCTCCCTCATTCCCCCCCCCCCCCCCCAGCCCCGTTGAGCAAAATAATTGCATACGATACGGTATGCTGGTTCATTTTACACGATTGGCGGGAGGTTTTTTCATAAACCGGTAAATTGCAGGAGATTTCGAGAGAGCGGGAGGAAGGGCGTGGTGGCGGGGGTATGTGCTACGAGCTACGAGCTTGTGGGACGGCGGGAGAATGAGCGTGGTGGCGTACGTGAGACTCCCTCTAAATGCAGGAGGGTTGACAGCCCTGTATTAATCATGGTATCTTAAGTAACATCACGCTCATTCTGTGAAAATAGATTTAAACAGACTTTAAAAAATCTGTAATCTATTTCTGGAGTAATGCATGATCTACTATATACGCAGTGACGTATCTGACGTCATAATGTATACGCGTACAACTTTGCCCGCTCATGATCATGGCGGTCCCGGCCCAGCCAGTTGTGTTGCCGGTGTTATTCACCTAATTAAACCATAACGTTGATGTTCGAATATTATACCAAAGTGAGCTCGGACTTATAAATGCTTGTTTGACAATTTCCAGTTACTTGTTGACCTCATTGTCATTTAAACATTTGATATAGAATTATAATAGAAATAACATCTACTCTAATGAGCATGATGAGTTGAGCAGCTTTAATGTCGAAAAAAACAAATTTCAAATCCCAAATAACAGAAATTACAATTCATACTTAGATTTTATAGTTATGACTTATTTTTAATATTCTTATGGAAATTTAAACGTGGAAGCTTACCGTTGCTTAATTTTCTGCTATGTCCAAAGAAAAACACGATAAAACGGGGCCTTTAATGTCCCCACCCCCCCCCCCCCCCCCTGCCCCCCCCCCCCATCAGCAATGTTGACTATGTAAACTAAATGCTTCCCAGCTACCATTTACCAAGGTTCACATGTATCTTCTTCAAATTTCAGTCAAAATAACAAGTAACAACTCACTTGAAAGGTTTGTTCTTGAACGTGATGAAGAAACAAAATGAGGTTGAAATACTTGTCTTGCGCACGATCAGAAACAGGTCTGAGGGGTGATGTTAATAATAATGGCTTATCCGGTATTGGCACTACAGTTCGAAACACGCAGTGCATTCGCCCAAGAAATTATTCTCAAAAGAGATTGCGTTTGCAGAAATATGTTATTATCCATGATCCGAGTCCCAAGTAAAACCAGCGAACAAGATACAATGACTTAGATAATAAAAACCACAGTGGTGCATCAATATACTTAGTACAGAGACGTGGTTTAGAGTATGTGTGTGTGTGTGTTGTGTATGTGTGTATAATATCTTCGCGCACCCCGAAACCAGGAAGCGGTTACAGCTTCCTGCCAAAACGAAACCTTTCACAGGAAAAAATATACTAATCGTGATGGCCATGTAAGCATATATTTCAATACATATCTATTACTTCAGCTTAAGCTCCTTTCACACCGGGCCAAACGTATAGTTGCGTAGTGTTGCGATCCGACTTCGACGAGTGTACACTGCCCTACGCTGGCCTACGTAGCTATACGCTGAGAATTAAACATATTTAATTTTTTCGCGTACTTTCGGCGTATCGACACTAGATGCAAAACTTACGCATTTCCTACGCAAGTTTGCGCACCACTACTGTACTCCATGCCTACGCAATAGTAAGCTACCCTACACCAGTCCGACGAAGCAGTAAAAGCGTATACATTAATTAAGGCGTCCTAGATCCTATTTGCGCACACAGTAAGCAATTGTGCGCAACCGTAGGCAAACCTACGTACATGTTACGCCAGGCCTACGTAAACGTACGCAACCCTATACGCCTGCCATACGCAATCGTATAGGCATACGCGTAGGTACGACAACTACATACGCCTTATGCACAGGGTACCTAACCGTACGCCAGCCTACGCATAACCAACGCAGGTATGAACGCCAAAGCAACATTGTGTTATGAATACGCAGCCTAATTTCGGCGTTCTTGATACGTCACACTACGCAACTCAACACTTTAATGTGGTAAAACTATTACTTAATCATCTGTAAAAAATCAGATGATGTAAGATACAGACTTGCAAACGGTTCTAGGCCAATTAGCCCCTGGGCAATCACCCCCGGAAATTTAACCCCCGGAAAACTACCCCCCAAGGACAATTACCCTCGGAAAAATATCCCCGGAGAATTACCGCCCGAGGACAACTACCCTCCGCCCCCCCCCCAAGGACAATTACCAATCGGGAAATTACGCCCAGAGGACAACTACCCTCCAAGGACAATTACCCCCGGAAAATTACCCCAGGGACGACTACCCCTGAGGACAATTACCCCCCGAGGTCAACTACCCCCGTGGACAATCAGGATTCGAAAGCGAAAGACGATCTGACACAATGAGTGATTTCAAATTGGGTGTTTAAGGATGGTGTTAGTGTTTAATAAACACTAACACCAGCCTTAACACCGAAATTGAAATCAGCCGGTGTTAAGGCTTTGACCTCTGAATATCGTCAACTTCCGGTAGCTAGTGTTATCGATTTTGCAAAATTGTCGTCTGCTGAACCGACCTTTGTGGCTGGTGTTAATATTTTACGTACAAATGTCCTATTCACTAACACTATCCCCTAGGGATTAAGCAAATGTTGATTTCCAGTTCGGTGTTAGCGTTGTACCGCACAACAGTCAACGCACGAACGACGCCAATTTATTGTCTGACGATCAGATACAAATATGTGAAACAGGTAATTCATATATTCTTTTGTGTAAAATGAGTTATTTTATAAGACCAGAGAAATAGGTGTAAATTTATTTTTATACTTTTCATGATATCTTTAGTTTTTATGTACTATTTTTAAATCATCATCGTAAAATCAAGTATGTGGTGACGTCACAGCTGGTGTTAAGCTATCGATTTTGATATCGGTATCGGGCTCTTAATTTCATCAGCATATTTTTCGCTCGATTTAAGAGCTCTTGACTGCTCTTAACACTAACACTAACACCCAACTTGAAATCACTCATTGAGAGATGGCTACGAGACCATAAGATCCCATGCATGAACCCATATTCGTTCAAATACTATAGCACGTTATCTTCCTCATTATTACACATTTCCCTTACGTTAGCAGTGTCCTCATATTCAAATTATGCAAGGAAACCCGTTTACTTGCTATTCTTCACTGTCAGACACTGTTGAGTGACTGACTGGCTTTTTTTCTTCTTTGGTAATAACATACATGAAAAGAGTTGTAAAGGGTACTTGAGCATTTGTCTACATCAATAACCCACTTCTTGTGATGGCCAAGATTAAACTGATTGAATCTTTGCGCAGCATAAAACGTATGACCATTCGGTACAATTGTCTGAAAATCCAGACGATTACTTTTGGGCTCTATAGCCCTAAAGTCGATTTGACAACTAATAGTCCTTATTTTCCCACTTGAAGACATTTTCAAGCCCCACCTTTTTTAGGAAAGTTCTAAATTAGTATTATCTTACAAATGCAGTTGGAATTTAACTTTTTATTCTTTTTTGGCTTGCAAATGGGACATAGTACATTTAATGTGGTATATCCATTATTTAATCATCTGTAAAAAATCAGATGATATAAGATACAGATTTGCAAACGGTTCTAGGACAATTACACCCCGGAAAATTACACCCCGAGGACAACTACCCTCTAAGGACAATTACCACCGGAACCCCCCCCCCCCCTCGGAGAAATTCCCCGAGGACGACTACCCCCGAGGACAATTACCTCCCGAGGACACTAACCCCCGTGGACAATCAGGATTCGATAGCAAAAGACGATCTGACACATTGAGAGATGGCTACTAGACCATACGATCCCATGCATGAACTTCTTCTGCGGTTGCTGACTTCCACAAAGGAAGTAAGTTTTAGGAAATTGTCCAGCGCTTCTCAAAATGCATATAAATACATTTCTCTGGAGCAGCGTTATTTCAAAACCTAAATCCCAAAGTCTTCACAGACTATTTATTTTGCATGACTCTGGCACTCGTCAAGTGCTATGTAAGACATTTTCAAACTGGTAATCAACTTATAATCAACACACTAGAAACGATTTAAAGCAGGCGCGGATCCAGGGCGGCCGAGCGGGCCGAGCACAAAAAAAGAGAGAGAGAGAGAGAAAAAAAAAAGGGAAATGAAAACGGAAAGAGGAGAGAAAGGGAAAGAAAGAAGAGGAAGAAGAAAAGAAGGGGGAAGAAGGAGATCGGAGGGGCCGAAAGGGCCTCCCCCCCCCATCACCCCCCCCCCCCAAAAAAAAAAAAATCGATACCGGTGATTTAAAAATGTTGCTGAAATACAAGTTAGACTGTTCGTAGATGACTGCCTCCTCTACCGCCAAATCGGGAAGCAACAAGACCATCACATCCTACGAGATGATCTTCCAGCCCTAGATGCCTGGGCAAAGAAGAGGGGCATGTGTTTTAACACAAAGAAGTGCTACACCATGAGCATCTGCAGCAAGTCATTCCTTCTTTTACCAACTTAATAGCAACATCCTGAAATATGTCCAAAATATCCGTTACCTGGCAGTCACAATCTCAGAGGGCTTGAAGTGGGAGAATCAAACGAATTCGTTTTCACTGGCTGCCTGCCGTAGCAACAAACGGAATTAACAAAAGACTTAACTCCGTTTCGTTGACAATCAGCCGTAGACGAAAGACTTCATGCATGGCTGATTGTCATCGAAACGGAGTTAAGTCTTTAGTCAATTCTGCTTGTTGCTACCGCAGGCAGCCAGTAAAAACGAATTTGTTTGATAAAATTATGGAAATGCAAGCACTACTTTAAACAAACGGAACTTTGTCATTCCTTGCTCATTTTTGTCTGATTGAGGTATCATATGAAAGGACAGAAACTTAAGTTTCTGGAAATGTGATTTTCTCTTTGAAATTCAGATACCGTCCGCCAAATGACTTTTTGGTTTCCTCTCTTGTAATTCATTTTAATCACTCATGCGTGAAATATACAAAGAGTTGCATCAAATGAAAGAGGAGGATCTAAGCTTTCCAAATATGTTTCATTTATTAAGTATAAATGTGACTAAGTTATGATAAAACAACGATAATTCTCTGTTTCGTTTTTTCTGGGACGCACTGTACATACAAAGACAAATATACAATCAGCTGATTAAAAAAGTTACAGAGAATGTGTAAATGAAATCTGTTTACATCCTAATTTCCTTGTTGTGCCATTGTTTGGGAGAGAGGCTGTAACGCGTACTCATCTGCCCGCAAGGTATTGTTAAATTTATAAGAAATGTAATTTCTGTTTTTTATACTCGGTGGCAAAACTGCGGGGGAATTGGGCAACCTTCGCCCCCCCCCCCGCCCCCACATCGAATTGAATAATTTGAAAAGACTGAAATGAACTTCATAACTAACTAAGTGGATGAAAGTTCATGAAATGTTATGTAAATAGTAATTTGGAGAGAAGCTCGTATTATACGTCACAGTGTTACATTTGTCCTATGGGGGTTATTGTCCTCGGGGGTAGTTGTCCTCGGAGGGGGGTAATTTTCCTCGGGGGTAGCTGTCCTCGGGGGGTAGTTGTCCTCGAGGGGGGGGGGGGTAATTCTCCGTGGGGTAATTTTCCTGGGGGTGATTGTCCTTGGGGGTAGTTTCCCGGGGTGATTGCCCAGGGGGTGATTGTCCTGATACGCATGCAAACTCGTGCATCGATCTCGCTGCCTATGTATATAAAACGCGTGACGGTTTCCCCAAATATTGATAATTTCGATAGGCATATCTCAAACTCTCATGCGGGGAGGAGGGAGCTGCAACCACCTCCCCGCCGCATCGTATAAAGCTCTTGGTATACGCTTTTCATATGGTTCTCTTTGATTTACTGGTGGATTAAGAGCTACACTGATTTAAATATCAAACGTAAATTCTTGTTTAACAGCCACCAAATGGTACTAACTCAAACCGATTTAAACGGACTGTTTACAGTTACAACCTAATAATTTCTGCCGAACAATACTGATAGATGTATGAGGATATCGGGGTTAGTGTTACATTGTCTCAAATTTATCCTATTATCGTTTTCACTGGCGCCTTCTCTCCTCATGTTCACTTGTTTTTTCTTAGTTTGGAGGGGGTACTAAAAAAAACCTTTTTAGGAGGGAATATTTCTCCATAACCAATGATTTGTTTATGCTGACCGGCGTGACCGCTCCTTGAAACAACTCCTTGTTATGACCAGTTACGACTATTAAGATTTCTTGTGATGGTTATTGTTAAACAGATCGGTCCCGAGACACACTTAATGATCATGTCTGATTGGTACACGTCTGTATAACCGAATTGCGAGCGCCTACATGTTCACACACACACACACACACACACACACACACACACACACACACTCACACCCTCGTTTCCCCTTTCCTCTCTTTGTGTGCGTTCGTTCGTAGGCTGGATTTAAGAGAAGGAAAACCCTGGAAAAACGCAACACCATGAACACATATTGTTACCTTGTTTACGCAGCTGGGCTTATGATTAAAAGTAAATAATTATGATCAATGGTAGATCTGTAAAGCGTATAGATGAGAAACATGTTCTTGTAAATATATTCTGCATGAAGAGGAGAATTTCTGTGGAAGCTTGTCCTAAAAGGTTTGAATAAACTGGAACCAACCAACCTTATACTTGAAAATGAAATAAAAGAATACTATGATATCATACTTTAGTTTTCTTTAATTCTCACCAACTTACCACCTATAACCGAAAAATTCCGATAACAATTATGAATCCATCATTGAATGAATTATTAATTAATACAAATATGACTATCATATTTATTTATTTCTTGTCCTATTGACTCTATTTTGCCTTAAACATCTCAACATTTTGTTCATCTTATTTTTTTCTGCTTTTATTGAACTTATTACAAGGGTTGGATCGCACTTTGGACTTGCTGAACTAGATTTTGCCACAAGTTTAATAATAATAATTGTGATTTATAATTATAGCGAATAATAATCATCGATGACAATCCTCTATGCGCTGTACATTATTATATTCATACAACTTACATTATTAGGCCTACATACAAATTATAGATAATTACATTACAATCAAATGATATTCTACTACCTCAAATAATAATTTCTTTGAAAATAGATTTTGACAGCAGTCTTAAACATTGCAAGTGAGTTAGTTTTTCTTATTTCTAAATTTTGTAGAGAATTCCAGAGTACAGGAGCGGAGACCGTCTGTCACGGTATGTTTGTTAGTCCCTTTTAGTAGGCTTATAAAACAGAAAGAAGACATTGCGAGGATGATTTCAGGTTGCGCTTTGGTGTGTACTGACGAACGAGTGTTGAGAGGGCGTAATTCTGAGCTTTAAACCATAAAATTAATATCTCAAAAAGTGCACGTTTTTCAACTGGTAACCAATAGAGATCTAACAATATAGGTTAAATTGGGTATCTATCAAGCGAGGGCCTGTTATGAGCCTTGCTGCTGTGTTCTGGATTCTCTGAAGATGATTCGATTGCTTTTGTGGTAGACCATTATAAAAGAGCATTACAATTATCAACATGGAATATGATTACGGAGTGAACAAGGATTGCAATAGATTTATGATTAAGATAATTCCTTATCTGTCCAATTTTGCAAATGGCCGAGACAGCTGATTAACAACTCTTGGTGATGTGATCTGACATTGACAGATGCCTGTATGTCCTGCTGTCCATGATAAGTGAAATTTAGCATGTCAATGGTATTGGCCTCTTATTCATTTTGCGTACAGCCACAAAATCACACAAATTGTAGATTCTGGAAAGGGAAAACATGGACATTGATCGTGTTGGATGGATGTTCATATGTTCGTGTATTTACCAGGTGGAATTCTGTATTTTCAGGGTGGTTCACTCTTTATCTGAATCCCGTTGTGTACCCGTTTTGTAAGTGTGGGTTATACAAAAATGGATGCGTTTATGCGTGTATGTAGGTATGCCTCGTGTGTCATTAATGGGTATCCTATTTCATATTTTTCTTAATGCTTTATTTTATTTCAATGTAGGCCTACATTCAATTTAGTTAATGTGAATAGGAAAGGAAAGAATCATTGATGTTGCTGGTCGTAATAAAATTATAGCTATTATGGCATGATGTTTTTTCCTGATTACTCTCATACTGCATTGTCTCATTTTCCTTGTGTTGAGAACTCAAAAAACAAAGTTGTCTTTTTTTTTTCGTTTTCTAGAATAACATAAAACTAAGCAAATTTTTTTCGTGTTAAAGGTACACTGTCCCATTTGCAGGCCAACAAAATGAAAAGGTTAAATTACAACGGCATTTGAAATATAATACTAATTTAGAACTTCCCTAAAAAAAGGGGGGCTTGAAAATGTCTCTATTCGCGAGATTAACAACCTTGACCACTTCAAAGCTAAACTCAAAACTCACATCTTCCTTCAGACATTTAAATGCTAACTTTATTGGAGGAGCTCGCGCCTTTGAATGTTTTTGAAACAGATAAATGGCGCCATACAAATACTGTGAATCATCATCATCAATAGTGTATGACAGTGAAGTCTAGCAAGTAAACGGGTTTCCTTGCATAATTTGAATATTTGGACACTGCTAACGTTTAAATTTCACAGATAGGACATATACATGACATATTCATAATTCCTGCAAATGTCTACATAATTTGATGTTGGCTGCAAAAGGGACATAGTATCTTTAAGGAATGTGTAATTCAAGATAGAAATAATGACTTTCTTGCCCCGTGGCTACTTTAATGAATTAGATAATGTCTAGAGCAAAACAGACTATAGTTAAACATTGAACATCAAGATATGCATTATTTAAAGAAAAATAAATCACAGTATTCATCTGTCCTTTGACAATGTTTTGTCAATGTATCCCCGAAATATTGCGTCAGGAAGGAAGAAGATTAGTATGCGATATTGAAGTTATGTCCTCCTACTTATGCTTAACATTTTCCTTGAGGAAATAAGATATTTCATGTTAAAGAAACCTTTTGCACCCGAGACTGGAAGTAAAGTGTGTCTACAATAGTGTTTTAGCGTTTGGGCAGGCGCGGATCCAGGGGGAGGCCGAGCGGGCCTTGCCCCCGCCCCCCCCCCCCCCCCCCGCAAAAGAGAGAGAGAGAGAGAGAGAGAGAAGGAAAAGAAGGGAAAGGGAAAGAGGAGAGAAAGGGAAAGAAAGAAGAGGAAGAAGACAAGAAAGGGGAAGGGGATCGGGGGCCGAAAGGGCCTTGCCTCCCCGCCCCGCCCCAAATTAAAACAATAAGAGAGAATGAAGGAAAGGGAAAGAAAAAGAGAAAGGAGGAAATAGAGGGAAGGAAAAAAGAGGAAGATGAAAAGAAAAGAAGGCCAAAAGGCACTAGGCTCCCCCCAGCCCCCGCTAAAAAAAAAAGAGAGAGAAGGAAGGGAAACGGAAAGAGGAGAGCTAAAAGGGAACAAAAAAAAAAAGGAAGAAGAAAAGAAAAGGGTGAACAGAAGGGGGAGATCAGTTGCGGTTGATCCCGCCAACAACGTGTGGATCGGGGGCGAAAGGCCCTTGCCTCCTCCCCCCCCCCCAACAAACCTAACAGAGAGAGAACGAAGGGAAGGGAAAGGGAAAGAGGAGGGAAAGGGAAAGAAGAAAAAAAGGTAAAGAAGAAAGGTAAGGTAGATCAGTTGCGATTTTGTATGCGTTTGTTGGAAAATGACAAATTCCTAAATTTACAGTCAGGCAAAAAATATGCTTATTGACATGTCAGAGCCCGCAGAACCGCGGGGATCGGGAGCCTCGAGTTCCTCCCTCCCCCCCCCCTACATTTTTTTTGGAAAAAGTATATTAAACAGAAATAAAAAGAAAGAGAGCAAGAAAGAAAAAAAAGTGAACTGCCAGTGTCACAAAATAATGAGGTATCAAAATATGCTTATCTGACCGTGATTAAATGCCTAAAACCCCTGGGCTTCGGGGGCGGAGCCCCCTGAACCCCACGCCAATTAGCGACGTGTCACAATAAGGTATCAAAATATGCTGGGCCCATGCCAAATAATGTCCTGCCAGTGTCACACATAATTATAAGGTATCAAAAAATGCTCATCTGACCGTAATAAAACGCCCCTGAGCTTCAGAGGGCTCTGCCCCCTGGACCCAACCAAGGGCCCTAAGGCGGGCTCTTGATACTCATCTGACCGTAATGTAATGCCCAAATTCCTTGAGCTTCTGGGGGCTCCGCCCCCTGAACCCCACGCCAATTAGCGATCTGTCACAGATCAAAATATGATCATCTGACCGTAATTAATTGCCTAAAACCCTTGAACTTCCAGGGCTCTCTCCCCTGGACCCCGCTTAGGGTCCCAAAGCGGACCTTGGATGCTAATCTGACGTTTATTCAGCGCCTAAAACCTCTGAGCTTCCGGGGGCTCCGCCCCCTCGACCCCACCAGGGGCCCGCCGTAGGGCCCCTGAACCCCACGCCAATTAGTGACCTGTCACAATAAGGTATCAAAATATGCTGGGCCCCATGCCAAAAAAATGTCCTGCCAGTGTCACAAAATAATAAGGTATCAAAAAATGCTCATCTGACCGTAATTAAACGCCTAAAACCCCTGAGCTTCCGAGGGCGGACAAGGTATCAAAATATGCTCATCTTACCGCAGGCGCGTAGCCAGGGGAGGGGGGGGGGGCGGTGGGGGCGGTCGCCCAAACAAAATGCCGGCCAAAAAAAAAAAAAAAAAAAAATCGTTAACAGAATCGTCTAACGGCTTTTGACTAATTCCATCACATGTTCGTCAAAAGGGTGGATTTTGAAAAATGACATTCGGAAAAAACTGAGTTTGAATTTTCTTTTTTTTTTTCTTTTTTTTTTCTTTAAGTACATCTGCACCTGGTAATCATAAGGGAAAATCAAATTCTTCCCGAAAATCAGGAGTAAAAAAAAAAGATTTTGTATTGCCCTTTGCGCCCAACCTAAAAATCTTGAAATCAACGGTGGAGTTTAAAAAAAAAATATAAGGTTTAATGAATAAAAAAAAGTATGTATTCAAGCATTCAAAACTGAGAAATATCAGCTCAAAGAGGGAGGGGGAAAAAAGACCGCCCCAAAATATGACCGACCGTCCCATGTTTTGGCACCTAAAGGGCAATAAAACATCTTCTTTTTTTAGGCCTCATTGTTTACATTCAATTTGAGAAGTGCAAGCCCTCATCAGATTGTCTCCCAGATCACTGTCAAGACTCATCCCTGCTCATGATGTACAACTTGCAATGGACTATAAGTATTAAGTGACAAGAACACCACATAACTTAAATTTTAGACCAGACGTTAGTACCTACACGTAAGTGCTAACGTCATATTCGCTCGTCGTCAGAGCCTTTGCATGAGGTTAATCATGAAATCATTCAAGCAAATTAAGTGTTGAGTGCTGGTGTGATCTTGATAACTTGACCAGTATAACGACACTCTTTTATGTGCTATGTTGTTCAGTTCTTGTTGACTGACAGTCTCTGGAACTCCTATCTGTGCAAACGGTGATGAACTCCACGACCAGGATGGACCTCTGCTGCACTATGAAGGATTATGAGCTCATTGGAAGTGAGGCACCCTAACCTTCTCCATGGTAGTCTGCTGTTCTGCAGCACATCTCCAAGACATTTCAGATCCTGTTAACTGACAGTCTCTGCCGTTTCCATTCTGTGTAACTTTGTGATAAACTCCAGGATGTACATCTGTAGTCTAGACTCCTTTGAATCATGAGTTCGTTGGAAGCCAGGGACGTTCTGCAGCACATCTCCAAGACATTTCAGATCCTGTTAACTGACAGTCTCTGCCGTTTCCATTCTGTGTAACTTTGTGATAAACTCCAGGATGTACATCTGTAGTCTAGACTCCTTTGAATCATGAGTTCGTTGGAAGCCAGGGACTCCAGCCTTCTCAAGGGTTGTCTGTTGCTCTGCAGCACATCTACAAGGCATTTCAGATCATGTTAACTGACAGTCTCTGCTGTTTCCATTCTGTGTAACTTTGTGATAAACTCCAGGATGTACATCTGTAGTCTAGACTCCTTTGAATCATGAGTTCGTTGGAAGCCAGGGACTCCAGCCTTCTCAAGGGTTGTCTATTGCTCTGCAGCACAGGTGTCTAGCTCTATCAAGATCCTCTCATCCATTTTCTTCTGTTCCTCAGACATCTTCTTATCCAGTGCCTGTTGGGAAATTTTAAGAAAAAGTTATGATAGTAAGCAAATAATCACCATCGTTGAAAGTGATGGGACAAACTATCACTTCCGAGGCGATCTGGATGTAGCTGTCTTTCCGGAGGAAAGATAGCATATAGTACATTCAGATCGCCAAGGAAGTGATAGTTTGCCATCGCCTGAAACCAAAAGGTGATTATTTGCTTTATATTCCACATCGGAAACATTTCACTTCTTCCGTCATTTTAGAGCAACACATCATCAATTAACAGCTAGCAAACGGTGTACGATACGTACACAAGAAAGTGTGTTGCACTGTGTAGATAGTACTACTATCTACACAGTGCAAGAAACTTTTCTTCTCCCATCAATGATCGGCGAACTATTTTTCATCACATGATTTACTTTTGACCAATCGTAGTGCAAGATTCTTTGTATGTGGAATATAATAACAATTATAATATAACCAGATTTGTTAGTACCGGTATCTTTTCCCAGAGGAAAAAGGTGCTTGTATCACCCTGGCTTAATAAACTTACATGATAAGGTGCTCAAGCATTCCAAGGAATACTTCCTACTGGTAAGGACAAAAATAGACTTTAGGCTAAGATCTTCAGAAGACCGAGGCAGTAAGCTTTACATTTCAAATGAAACACTATCACACCTCTTTCTCCTTCTCATTGGCAATCTTGGTGCGTGGTACATTGTGAGGTTTGCTCTGGCAATCCTGAATGGCTGCTTGGTGTCTCTTCTGCATCTGATACTTCTGGGCTGAAAGCAATTAAACATACTATTTACCATTCACAATGACCTGTGAAAATGTAATTTAAAGTCCTGTCAGCAGCAAAAAGATATTGAAACAAGTATGCATCCTCAGTGAAGTTTGTTTCCTAATCAAGCATTTGTTATTCTTGTCATAGAATATATAAAGACAAGAATATCATTCAAAGAAATGGTTTTCCTCAGTATGAATTACAATAAGAACAATACATCAGACTGGATTCAGGAGCTAAGATTTCTATAAGTACTTTCAAGTGTGGTAAACTATGAAAGACAAACTCTAAGAAGAAATGTTGATGTATAGTTTGAACTAACGGTAGTTGGTTCCCTCAGACCACCCCCTTTGGTGCTGCAATTCCACTACACTCAATTATTGTTTAAAGTCAATGAGTGACATTCTCATAAGTTAAGCCCGGACTAAGTCCAGACTAAACAAGAATGTTAGTTCACACTTCTATGGAATGCTAGGTTTCATCTTCCTCCTTCAATATTCATGACAAAGATAATCTACCAAAGACTTTGTTGAAATTCAGTTCATACTCATATTATATTTTTCTTCCCATTTCATTGCGAATTAATTTTTTGGACACTTTTGATGGAAGGATTAAAATAATCTGTATAGGGTAAATGAGTTGGCAACAGGCACTCCATAAAAGTGTGGACTAACTTAGTACGCGCTAACTTAGTATGCGCTACTGGAATACCACCCAATGTTTTAATCGTATTCTCCTTATATTTATGACTACTGTGAAGCCTTGCTCTCTGTTCCATCAGCTTTCTCTCCATCATCTGTTGTATCTCAGAGAGATGTTGTACAATTCACAAACACAGTGCCATCCAATAGAGACAGAGCAAGATTGGATACAGTCGTGTATGGCAGAAGCTGCTGGAAATTCCTGTTCATGAGAAAAGTAAGAAAATGTTGTTATGTATTACTTGTATCAGGTAATGTAAAACAATCTTTTTGCAGCACCATATAACTCAAATACTGACAGCCCATTGATATATAATGAGAGTTCTAAACTGTCAACAATGACGAATTCCTAAACTGTGTTGCACAAGTAAACAAAATACGTAACTTACCAGGATGTAAATGACATGAGTGAAGATGTAAGATTAAACGATTCTCTTCCAATTCTTGATTATGACTTTGATAAACAATATGTAAATAATTGCAAATATTATTTAGAAGATGAATTCAAAGAGTCTATAGATCCAAATTTAGTACAATTTAGTGCTATACACTTTAACTCGAGGAGTATGGCCAAAACTTTTGATGAAATTTCTGCCTACCTTTAATAGCAGCCTTCCTTTATATGTTACGGCTATTGGTATAACAGAGACCTGGCTGAATTCAGAAAACGAAAATTGTTACATGTTGGATGGATATAACTTTATTAATAACAGAAAAGTCGGTAGGGGAGGAGGCGTGGGAATATTTTTAGATCAAAAGTTGTGTTATAGATTGCGGGATGACCCGAATCCCACGTGTTCTTCATGTGAAACTGTATTTTTGTAATTAATATGTCTCGAGTAAAAAGTATAGTAATTGGTGTAAATCTACAGACCCCCGAAACCCAACTTAGATCAATATATGACATATTTTGATAAATTATTGTAAGAACTTTCCAAGGAAAATAAACAAATCTATCTCCTTGAAGACTATAATGTTGATTTACTTCAAATAGTATTATTACTCTAATGAACATAATTGCGTCACACGGCTTTTACATTCAAATTAACCTTCCAATTAACCCGTGTAACCAACTCATCTCTTTCTATTATTGATAACATATTGACGAATGATATTAATATTACTCCAGGTGTTTGGTGTTCTTCAATTACTGATCACATGCCAATTTGCTGCTATAAGAGAGGTGTCTATAAAAATGATTCAGAACAATCCTATAATTACAGGAAAATCATTACAGGAAAGAAAAATAATTGTTGAATTAAGTAACGTTGATTGGGGTGACGTACTAAGGTGTATGGATGCTGATAAAGCTTATACTTTGTTTATGAACTAATTCCTCAAATTGTATGATAACAATTTTCCTCTTATATCAACAAAAAAAGAGAAGAAAAAATAAGAAACCGTGGGTTACCAATAAAATATTGAAATTTATTAAGAAAAAGAATAAATGTTTAAAAATATTTTGTCAAACTACATGGACAAGTGATGGGAGAACATTTCAAAAAAATAGAAAAAAAGTTATGAATGCCGTTCGTAGAGCTCGTCAAGAATATCATAAGAACTTGTTGCGATTGAATCGAAATAGTATTAAAAAGACCTGGAAAACAATTAATGAATTATTGGGCGAAAAGAAAAGTCAAATTCCAATTTTTGTCAATGTAACGGAAAATTATTTACTGAGCCTATTGAAATAACAAATCAGTTCAATAATTATTGTATTAACTTTGAAAAAAAACTGTTTATTGACGCAGTACCACAATCTATTCATTCTTCTCATTTTTATTGTCGAACAAGTGTTGTTGATTCCATCTTTTTATCACCTGTACAAAATTACCCATATATTAATTTGGTTAGAGTTTAAAGTGTTGTCTACAATTTCGCCCCAAAGGTAATTTGCTGGGTTTTTTTTTAAATAAAGGGCTAGGTTTCTCACTCCCATGGTAATTGATTCTTATTAAAGATATTTCTTCAGTTTGTAAACATCAATCTAAGGATGTTAACCATATTCCAACATGTATGTGCTCGTGCAAATAATCCACTTTATACAGATACGAGAGGGCTCTTCTTACTGTATATGTAATTCGTTTGATTTTTAAAAGCAATTTCCAACAAGTGTAAGAAGTTATTTTTTTTGTGTTGACTGCAAGGTTGCGTCGATACGCAACATACATATTGATTTGTAATTATAACTGCTGTATGTAATTGACATAATGCATATGTTTTTGTTATTCTTGGCGGGTTTTTTTCTTGTTCATTTATTTTTCTAATGTCTGTGCTAAAGCATGTCCTGTATGTGCAACTGCGAATGATATTTTGAACAATCATACAAAGTTGGAGTTCTTTTTTTTAATGTTCCATTGATAATATTTTCGGTAATATCAAATAATCTGTTGCATGATTCAGTACGCATAATAAGGAGGAAATGGAAAGGTTGAAAATCTTATATTTTTCATTGTTCACATTTGAGCGTAAAGTTGGGTTTGTAAGTGTTCATGGTGTTCCGAAGGGTCATCCAGCTTGATATACATGTAACCCCCTCTATTTTAGCTCTCTATTACGCTTTCTCTCTCTCTCTCTGTATGGGATAATGCGTATACATTATGACGGGAAATAGGCCTCAAGTGTGCTGGGGAACAGAAACAAGAAAGAGAAAACGGGGAACTCGGGGGAAAACCGAGAAAATGCGGACAAAGAATATCGAAATTAGGAATCCATAAACATATCTATTGATATGGAGCTACTCCTATTGAAGAGTCGGTCACGGTGGGTGATGTTATTTGGCACAACTTCTCGATTCTTTTGTAAAAAATTGAACTCCTTCTTGTTCCCTTCTTTTATTGGAAGGGGGCGTCTTCGTTTTAAATTCTAATTCGCAGTAGATGTATATATGAATATGAATAATATATATATATATATTATGACATTCGATCAGATCGTATAGAATAGGAATATCGCTATATCATAACTGATTTCAATTGTTTTCTTGCTATCAAATTTTCTTTTCTGTGTATTCTTCTTCCACAACTTAAAATAAGGAATATTATGTACGCCTCCCAAACTTAAACTGGTACACTTTATTTCTTCTATTGGCGACACTATCTTCACATTAGTTTCGGTTCTTGTCTTAAACGCCTCATAAATTGCGAAGCATCTCGGTCTGCTATCCATATTAAACAATGATATTCTGACATCTGTTAATTCAAAAATCTAAATGTAAAATCTCGCACCAAAGGCTCCATAGCTCTGCCATCCACACAATCTTTCCGTTGTTGTGATACTCTCCCATTGATCTGAAGACTTATGTTGTGTCTTTGTCTCTTTAGTACCTGGCTCTCAAAACTTCAAGTCCAATGCATCAATGTAAGTTAAATCCAAAGACCCGATACTACTTGGCAATGCAGGAGAATGAAATGTATTTATGTTCTTCATATTTTGCAATTTATGATTCTTATGATATATTATTTGGATACTTGCGAATGAATTTCCCTTGATGTTATTCTTAATTGTTACTGCATAAAAACAAACCCATTATTATATATATATATATATATATATATATATATATATATATATATATATATATATATATATATAAATATGTGTTTGTCCGAGTCAGCTCCATATTATCAGCCTCTCCCAAATGTTTAAAATTCCGATGCATTGTTAATGACCTTATATCATACAATGCGATTTCCTTTTAATCCAAGTCAGTCCCATAAAATGTGGCCACCTCAATATTTGTACACACTTGCACAGCGCCCTCTTCATATCCATGTTTAAGTTCAATGTCCTGCTTGAACCACAACATGTACATGTATTCAAACTCGCGCATCGAGCTCGCTGCCTGAATGTAAGCTGATATAATGTTGATAGGCATATTTCACAACAATTTTCGCGCTCATACTAATGAACTCTTTCTCGCAAATAATTTTTTGAAGATTCATGACTTATTTTCCTATAACTTGGGTATATTTATGTATACACTAGAAAAAAATGAATTGCCACAAGTTCTCTCAAATATGTTTAACAATAATACTAAATTTCATAGTTACCCCACGAGAATAGCAAAATGTTATCACCTACCAAAGCCAAGAACGCAATTTTCCAGCAGGATTTTCACTTTCACTGGCCCAAAATATTGGAATGCCCTTCCTGGCACATTACAAGAAAAGCCCTCATTAAGTGGTTTCAAAAATGCCCTCAAGAACTTTTTGTTGCAAACGAATCAGAATAAGTAGTTCCCCTCTCCCTCTCTGTCTCTTTCTTTGTCTCCCTCAACCCCCTCTTTCTGTCTTCTTTTTATCTTCCTGTATGTCTTCCCCCTTTTTCTGTTTTTCACTCTCTCATTCTTATATTCTTTATTTATCATCGTCATCTTGTCATTCTGCTAATGTTTCTGATTTGTTTTTGTCTCGTTAATTGTTTGTTTTTCTATTGTCTGTCATGTTTTTTTTTTTGGGATTCCGTAATTTTTCTTCATAATTAAGTTATAAATGTATAAAGTATAATTATTATTGTGCGAACCTACATCTAACAAGCTTTGCTTTCAAGTAGGTTCGTTTTTTTCATTTCTTGTAATTAAATCATTTTGCATTACAATGACTAAAAAACAATGTCAAAGATATTTCAATGCTTATTTCTGTTATACCATTACGTTTATTATTGTTTTGTTATTGTTTATATTATGTGAAAAAGAAATGGAAAATAAATTCGCTCTGTATAGAGCTATTATATATATTTCAAATTTTAAGTTGGGGAGGGGTGAGCTGCAACCACCACATCCCACCCCGCCACATCGTAAAGCTTTTAGTATAAGCTGTAATGGGTTTCTCATATGGTTCTTTTTATTCTACTGATGGATAAAGAGCTACACTGTTTAGCAGATGAAAAGTATAATATTGTTTAATAGAGATGAGAATTCGGTGTAAACAGCTACCAAATCTAACTGTTTATAAGTGCACCTAATCATTGCTGCCGAACAAAGTTTGACAATATTTTGTCTGAAGCAAAATAGCGAAACTTTGCTATTCCTTTGGTAGTTCACCAACAATCACGTTTATTTATTTCTTTCAACAGGGAAGTTTCATTCAGTACTACTGGAAGCCAGTGAATCTGCTTTTCATGAAAGTCCTGGATAAAACAATGACAGAATTTACATTTTCGGTTTAACTTAATAAAATTTGGAGTGGACTTTAAAAGATTATTAGTAGTAGTAGTAGTAGTATAAAGACATAAGTATAATAATACAACAAATAAAAATTGTACATACATGTTAAATATCAAAATAAACATATATCGTTTTAAAAATAAGACTATTTCATAGTTAAGAACCTATTCACTGATATCGGGCGTGCATACATTAACAAAAATAACTAAAAGACTTGCCCGAGGTTTACAAGACATACATGTAACAACACTTACATTACATGATAATTTTCGTCTATATAGATGGCAATGAACTTTGAAGTGGCATAATAATTGTTAGGGGTTCTACCGTTCATTTCCATGAACTAAAATACATTAGATGGCCTAAATTGGTTTATTGTTGCAGTATTCCTTTCTCTCTCTCGCTCTCTCTCTCTCTCTCTCTCTCTCTCTTCCCCTCTCTCTGTAGCTCTCTTTTACCTTCCTCTCTGACTCTCTCTCTCTCTCTCTGTATCGGATGATGTTTAAAAAGGAAGAGAAAATGGGGAACTCGGGGCAAAAAACGAGAAAATGCGGGAAAAAAATATAGAAGTTGCGAATCCATAAATATATCTACTGATAAGGAGCTAATCATTTTGATGAGTCGATCAAGGTTAGTGATGATATTTTGGCACAACTTCTCGATTCTTTTGTAACAAATTGAACTCCTCCTTTTTTCTTTTCTTTTTTCATTGGAAAGAGGGCGTTTGCGTTATTAATGCTTGTACGCGGTAGACGTATAGATGGATATGAAAAATAATATATAAAAATATTCATTATTAATCAGATCGTATGAATATCGCTATATCATTAATGATTTCAACTGTTTCTTGCTAAATTTTCTTTTTCTGTGTATTCTTCTTCCCCCAATTAAAAATAGGGAATATTATGTACGCCTCCCAAACTTAAACTGGTACACTTTATTTATTCTATAGGCGACACTATCTTTACATTAGTTTCGGTTCTAGTCTTGAACGCCCCACAAATCGCGAAGCATCTCGGTCTGCTATGGCCATATTAAACAATGATATTCTGAAATCGTTTAATTCAAATATCTAAATGTAGAATCTCGCACCCAAAGGCTCCATAGCTCTGCCTTCCACACATCTTTCCGTTGTTGTGATACTCTCCCATTGATCTAAAGACTGATGTTGTGTCTTCATCTCTTAGGACATGGCTCTCAAAAGTTCATGTCCAATCCGTCAATGTAAGTTAAATCCAAAGACCCGATACTAATTGGCTATGCAAGAGAATGACTTGTATTTACGTTGTTCATACTTTGTAATTCATGATTCTTACGGTATATTATTTGGATACTTGCGAATGAATTTCCCTTGATGTTATTCTTAATTGTTACTGAATAAAACAAACCCATTATCATATTGTTATGTTTGTTTTCTCCTAGTCAGCTCCATATTATCAGCCACTCCCAAATGTTGAAAATTCAAATGTATTGTAAATGACCTTATATCATACAATGGGATTTCCTTTTTATCCAAGTCAGTCCCATAAAATGTGGCCATTCTCAATATTTTTTTGTTTTAAATGATATTTTATTTCCTTCCTCACAATTTCACATAACAAGAAATTCACATAACAAGAAATTATCAAGATAAGCAATATAAAACAAGATCTTTGATACAAGACATTTCATTAGTTACATCAATCAATGAACATAGAGAAAAAAAAAGGAAAAAAAAAAAGTCTTGCATGTAACAGTGAATAATCAAAATCACAGTAGAGGAAGGTTTAAAATTACATATTACCATCCTATCACAACACTCTCACACCCCCCCCCTCCCCTCTAGCCCACCCACACCACCTTTCACACACATAAACACACATACAAACACAAACACACACTGCATGCAACCTGTTCCCTCAACTCACACCACACAAACTCTTAACCCCCCCCCCCCCCCCTAGCCCACCCATCTCATCATACCCCCTTCACGCCGACACACACACTGCATGCAACCTGTTCCGGTTTGTCCACCTGTACACGAGAGAGAATTAATATACTAATAATAATAATAATACCCACATCCATTAAAGTAAAAATGCATCGATTTGTTCCCATTTCTGTAAGTGCATCCCCAGTTTCCCCTTTTTGAAGGCTATTTTGTATTCCTCGTCTCTGTAATTTTTAAGCATATGTAGTGTTTTCTGTACAGATGGCAAAGTTCCTTCTTTTCTAGAAATAAAAATGATATACTTTACTAAAAATATGATACAATTTATTACAAATATTCTCGCAGTATTGCTGGATATTCCCATAAAAATGGGTTTCCAATCATCAATGTCAATTTCGATTAAATGTAACTTTTGAATTACCTCCTGCCATAATCGTTTAACTTTAAGACAATCTAAAAATAAATGTTGGTATGTCTCTACTTCTAGTCTACAAAAGGAACAAAAATGGTCTGACTCAAAACCAAATTTAAAGAGCTCTCTTTTCGTATATACAGCCCCTTGTAATTGTTTGTATTGAAACTCTCTATGTTTATTACAAAGCATTGCACATTTCATCCTTGTGAATGTTTCTTTCAACTCCGTCATTCCAAGATCAAATTGACAGTTGCCATCTGTAACATGTAATGTATACTCTTTTTGAAGGTCTTCAATGAAGTAATCATATAACCGCCTAGATTTTATATCACATAGTTTCTGTAAACGTCCAAATATCATCAATTCTATTTCAAAATGTTCAGTGTTTACTTTCATAAAATCACTTTGTATCCAATCGTTTCTAATTGCTGAAAAGATCTTTTGAATTCTAAGCAAGCTTTTAGTTTCAAAACCCAAATTTAAAAAATGTAAGATCGGTTTTAAATGACCTCTGACAATTATATCTGATGCTTGAAGTATACCTTTCTGAAATAGTTCGACATCAACAAATGTTTTATTGCTGAGACATATACACTTATTGCTAAATATAATCGGATTATTCTTATTTTCTCCAAAGTGTCTGCATTTATCTAATTCTTGCCATGCCTTCAACATGTCTTTATAAAAAGATGGTATACCCTTCAATTCCATTTTATTTATATCATAATTACAAAGAAATATAATTCGACCCCCCCAGTGATCTGAAAAAGTGGTCAAAGGTTACTTTCCAACCTGAATACTTTTCTCCATAGAGCAACCGTTTGATCCACATTATTCTCTGAGTCTTGATAAATATCTTAAAATTCGTTACTCTGAGTCCCCCAGCGCAGTAATCTTGATATAATATTTTCCGTTTTATTCTGTCTCTCCCTCCCCAAATAAAATTAAAAGAAATCTTTTCGATTTCTTCAAAAATGTTTTGTGGGACTGTCATAAGAGACGAAACATAATTTAGTTTTGAAAATACATATATCTTCAACAATTTAATTTTGCCAAACATCGTTAAATCTCGTTGCTTCCACCAACCGATTAGTCTTTTGATTTTGCTCAAAATTTCCTTATAGTTCAAATCATCATGTTAAGTTGTAGCCACCTGCACAGCGCCCTCTGGAGCAACATGTACATGTATTCACTTCTTTTATTTTATCTAGAGCAGCATGCCTATGCATGAACACAAGGCTTGTTAACTCACTCCTTTCTTTTCTAATTGTTAAGGTTAACACCATGTTTTTAATCCGTTTGAATTATACTTACAATGAATTGACCGTTGAATCTAGAACAGACGACAGGTAGTTATTATTAATCGTTTTTCTTTCCCGGCATCCACGTGACTCTTTACAAATTTGGTTGGCTCCGCTGTTCACACTTTTCTTGATTTTGTTTCATGCTGAATAGATCAATATTGTAATAATAATAATAATATTAATCATGATGATGATCATCATCACCTTTCTCATCTGCAATTTCTTTCTACTATTAGGTAATACATTTGTTCAATCCTATTTTGATATTTTGATAAAAGCAGCATTCGGAATCCCCCTTTCCATATACATACGTATACACAATATACAAGACACTCTTTGAAAATAAAAGAATTAAATTATGATTACCTTGATAATCATCGAGTTGTTTCAGATTAAGATTTTATTGTACTATTTATATACATGGAAAGTGCCCATTCTGTCATAATATGTCATAATAAGTTGCATCCAAATCTTGACAGAACGCACATTCTTTAATATGGTTGTGAACAACATTATCCAGGATAGATGCAAGCAACCCCTGAGACTTGAAAGCATTAAAAAAAAATATAGGTTAGTTTCATTAATGATCCCTCCCAGCATACAAATGAAGGGAACATACTAATTACTATCACAGTATCATATTAGAATATGATAACTGTACAAAGTATCAAAAGTCATATACACTAATAATCAATTGGAAATGAGACATTAAACAGAAGAATCATTAAAACTCAAAACATAATATCTTACAATGTGAGTCAATGAATTCACGAGAACACTTATACAGTTATCTCATTAGCAATGCTTGGTAAATATGAAAGAAATAATATTATATACAAATCGGAAGACGTTTACTATGTAATACAAAAATGAATGCTAAAAATAAAGTCCTTCATTAATTTTACATATCGTCACATTGATAGTTACCATCACATTTTTACTTTTATATGAATGCGGTGTATATTAATTTCAATTTAATACGATTCAATTTGATTCAATTTGGTTCAATTTGTATTTTTCCAAGGTAAAACCATGGAAATTTTACATGGAAATTGTTTTACAAGGAATAGAAAATAGATATGTAAACAACAAAAACAGTAATAATCGGAATACATGAATGATAAATATACATGTACATAGAAGTTGACATCTTAGACATTAAAAGGTAAAATAACCCATAGAATGAGCACTAAGAAAGAGTAAAGGGGAAAGGTGTGATAGAGAAAGAAGGACAGCAGATCGAGGTGGAGAGAAGGAAATGAGTCAGAAGAAGGAGACGGACACAGAGGGAAAGGGAAATGGAGCTGATGCGAGGTAAAGAACAGAGAAGTAGAAACGGCTGCAAGAAGAAAGAGAGAATATCATGATAAAGGACATACACAAAAAAGATAATGAACTCCGTTTATGAAATTAGTTAAACATTCGTACATTGACATGAAAGCACAACAGAAGATAATTAAGAAAAAGATAATATAATACGAAAGAACCGGGAATTTAGAAGGGAAGGAAACTGACGTAGTATGTGCTGAGCACCATTCATGAAAAGTGTTGTTTTTTAATATAATATATGTAGGCAGGGTATGATGGTTTTTCGAATTGGTTGCTATTCGCATATTCCATTCAAGAACGTTAATTGCGCTGGTCCATTGAAAACTAATTGATAGAACTCGACAATGAGGAGAGAGAAACAGTGACAGAAAGAGAAGGGAGGGTTGTAGACCTATACATTTGAATTAGAGACTGGAGTAAAAATCAAATAGTTGTAGAATGAATTTTATTTCAATGATGTGGACAAAAGTCTGACTACTTCAGAGTACAAAATAATAGAGTTCTCGGATTAGTAAGGGTTTCATTAAGCAACATAACAATAAGTAATTATTTATACAGCGCATTGTACTGTCTGTTAAGTCCCTTTGCGCTGTAAATGGTAATGCAGAATAATTGTATTCTGAAAACTAATTACAATAACAAATATAGTCATGCTCATTAAAATACACCAAACTACAGATAAATTGGAACATATACACAATACACGAAAAGATAGTACATAGATAAAAGTAGACAAATTAAAGGCACATTATATTATTTACATTTAGTTAATAGAGCCTACATTATAACCACATTAAAATTGTCATGTTAACATATTTGTCAATTTATATTACAATACACAAATGAAGATGAATGTAATTCATCACTGCTAAATCCAAGATAAGGGTTTCTAATATATATAGTTAGTTAGTCATGTGTGCAACGAAATAGACCTACGTTGTAAATTAACGACGAACGACATTCTTTATAATCTAATCAATATATATAAAATACTCAAGTTTCAGTAAACAATATTTTGCTGATACCGAATGGAATACTTGATATTGATAAATCATGTTAATCAACACAAATACTCATAGTAATACCGCCACAACAACAAAATCGTCAATAAGACCACAACAATAACAACACAATCAACTACTACTACTACTTCTACTACTACTACTATTACTATTACTAGTGATAAATTGTGCCTTGGAATATTTTCGCAAAATGCGGTAATGTCTCAGTGCGCTATACAATAAACATGATAAATACAGAAATATTTTCAAAATATTAAGCTTTATGCTACATGAATTACTCTCAATTATGTTCTTGCATTGAATGTAAAAGTGTACAATCACTAGTTGAACTTGTAAAAATACAGCTGATTGGATATTTAAAATTCCTATGCATTTATAGTTAGTCAGTAATTAATAACAAGATAAAAAGACATTCCTAAGGGCACATATCATTTGGCTACGTTATTTACAAACTATCAACAGACACAATTACCACCTCAAATATATCAGACAAGATTGTTTTCCCTTTCAAAATGAAAATCATAAATCATAAGAAACCTTTTATGTGATACTTGCAACAGTACATACACAAGATATATTGGATAAAACAACTATACAGTATTGTATTTGTGAATTAAAAGTGGTCTTCATTTGGCCTTTTTTTTTGGATGGTCGATATAGGCCTTAATATATGACGAGATACATTCCTTTATTTCCTATCTATATTTTTGGTTTCAATTATCAAACACAAAGACAATAGGCCTGCAAGTTAGCAAATTGCATGACCTTGTCCAATAGTGTGTTGTTAATAGATGATGGGGTATTAATAGAGTATGAGTACGTGGCTCAGAATACGGTAAAATAAAAACGGTCAGCATTTTTGTTTTGATTTTTTGTTGGTTCGTTTATATAGTTCGTTCGTTTATACTTTTTATTCTTTGTATATATTCATTTATTTTTTTATTTTTGCATTACCGTTTGCATATTCGATATTGATATATTTTATTTTTTTTCAACAAATTAATCTCACTTGTTCATGTTTGCCGTGTGTATAGTCTCTCATTTATAGCATCCCTTTTGGTTCTAAGGAGACCTGACTAATAAATAAATCATGAAAGACAATTGATTCTAATGGCACAGACATCATTTTGACAATGCCTGTTGCACACGAGGTTGCGTTTAGATTGCTTTGTTTCCTTGCTTTAACCGAGCTAGGTGATTCCGACTATAACACTCTTAATTCGAAGAGAGGTTTGCACTGTTTGATTTGCATTAACTTTTCGGTGCGATATTACTCTCTTATGGTGCGTCAATGCCTCCGCCAGTCGCTGACGCAAGCATACTTTGGGCTAACTCTGCATCGCGTTCGTTCTCTTCATAGCAAATGTGGTGAGTAAAGCACTGCCAGTTGCACAATTCAAATTCGAATAGAAATATCACTGTATTTTTTATAATATTTTTATATAATAATTTATATATGATTTTTTATATTATATTTTTCCATCATACCTTTAAGAAAATTTCAATCATGATATTTTTATATTTTCACCGTGTAAATCTACTTAACACCCTTTAAAGTATATTAGATGCAAGAACACTGAGAGTAACATTAAGAATGAAATTCAAAATCACAATCACAAGAGCTGCAATACCGATGTAAAGCATACATATCCGTCTATATCATATGAATGTCAACGGGACTCACTGCATGAATAATGAAATCGATTGCATGACAATGGTAAAAGCAAAAGTTCGATGATGTGTTTGAGGCACTTTTCATTTCAGCCCACAATTCCTGTTTGAGTGCAAAGATTGTCAGCTCCGTCTGATTCGTCAGATCGAGTGTGGTACCATCTCTATGATATCTAAAAGAAATTATCACTATAGTGATGGAGAGAAAGAGAGAAAGAATTGGAGAGAGAGATGTGTAAATGTCTGCATCAACATATAGTCAGCGCTACATTAAAACATAAAAACGTAGAGCAGTGAACGAAGGGCAAAGCAGAAAGCTTCAATAACACACAGCTTTACATCGATCAGAACCATCTTTACTCATTTGATTTTAAATAAAATTGAATTTATTTTCTTCTCCAACATGCAAATGGGCGAAATCTGTTTAATCTTATCTATTTAAAACTGAGAAAATGTCTAATACAAACATGCGCGAATAATGTAAAGAAATAGGCCAACATGTAATGAGAAAATAGTATAAATACCTTAAGTTCATCACTTCGCTAATCCGGTAATCTAAGCCAATTATTCAATATGCACCCTTGAACATTCATGATACACATTTCCAAAGGAATATTAATTTACATGCACGCCATTTGTTAACTCTTTGTTACATCTTGCACCGATTAATTGATGAGAGACTATGAGTGGTACATAATGTCAGTTCCTATCATTCTCGATGAAAACGAAGAAAAACATTTAAACATAGTAACTAACACTTATTTATGTAAGCTTTGTCTATTATAGCATACACTCTAGTCAGCCAGTAAGTCGTTAGAGGAGATGTCTACCTTCATATTAAATATGTTCAGTAGAAGCAGAACAATAATAGAACAATTCGGTGAAAGTTTCAGAAAAATCGGACTACAAATAAGAAAGTTATGAATCTTTCAAAATCATGGAAATCATGGAATCTTTGTCATGCAATTACAGTTTTAAGATACTATGTCCCTTGTGCAGCCAACATCAAATTCTGAGAACTTTGCAGGAATTATTAAACGTACGACCATTCGGTACAAAGGTCTAAATTTCAGACTTTTACTTAGGTAATTGCAATCACAATATGTCGATTCGACAACGAATAGTCGTCACGGTTATTTTCCCACAAAAAGCTATTTTCAAACCTTTTCTTTTTAAGGGAAGTTCTGAATAAGTATCGTCTTTTAAATGCTGTTGCAATTCAACCGTTTCATTTTTTGACCTGCAAATGGGACATGTAGAACCTTGAGCACTGCAAGCCTGGAAGTAAGAGTCTGAAGGACTTACCCACGTGGTTTGCCATGCTCCACCTCCACCTCCATGACCTGGTCTTTATTGCAAGCCATTATGACACCATCCACGCCCTCATCTGACCCGCATCGTATGAATCTACCAATATCAAAATAGACGGAATAGAAGCATTTATCCTTTGGTGCTTCTCGTGATTTTTCGTATTATTTTAATTTGATTCTACAAGATGGAAATGCTCATTAATAATTGAGTGTATTCTGGATAGGACTCAATGATGGGAGAGAGAAAGAGAGAGAGAGAGGGGGGGATAAAGAAATGAAACATATCAAAGTGTTCTTTTAACAAATGACATCATTTCTCACCTGATAATCTTCAGATATTTGAGGTTGTGAGGTGATCTGAAAGCTTGTAAGATTAGTTCCATCTTACTGTTACCAATGTCAAGATCCCTGAATGTCACCTTGACAAACTGAGGGGAGATAATCAGGAGGGCTTTGGGTAGTGAAGTGGGCTCCTCGTGGAAACCAGCCGGTAGACCTGCACTCTCATGTGTTTGAATAGTGAGTTCTGTTGTTCCTGGTAGATGGATCCTCTGGATGACGTCACATTTGATCTTGCTCCCTACCTGTATAGTGACCCTCTTCACATTGTCAAACATCGAACCACAATCCTGCCATCCTTTTAGTGTGTCACAATCCACTGTCAGCTCAGTCAGGGTGGGGCTCGTGTTACAACTCTGGTCGTGATCATGTACAATTATTTAAAAAAAAAAGGAAATTAAAGTGCACTAGCAAATGTAGTAGGCTTGATTGCTTTTAAATATATACAGTCATGTAATTGCGTTCTTAAATTTTACGGAAAATGTGACAAAAATCATGAAAATCACTAATGCTAGCCTCATGGGTATTGTAGAATATAAAAAAAGATTTAAAAGGACATGAGCCGAATAAATGCGAAAAAGCTTTTGCAAATGCAAATATAAGTTGCATGATAGTCAAAGTTATAAGAAATGTATCATTAATTATATCCCAATAGAAATATGTTAAACGCAGGTACAGTTTATAGTTTAGTTTCAGTTTCTTTTATTTCACATGAAAACAAAAAATACAATACATTAACAAAACATAGCATATTTATAAAATTGATATTCGTGAACCATAAAGACATCTACATAGCATAAGTTTGTATGGCATTTACACTAAATAATTTCTAAATTACATGTGAAAAAAGGAACTTAAAAAAAAGCATATAGCTTGTAGAATTTAAGTTCCTCAAAATAATTTTGACATTGTGTCATTCATAATAGGGTAGAAATATAATAATAACACAATCAGAGTATACATACAAAAACAATGTAATGATATGGATGATGTATGAAAGAAAGAAGATAGGAAGAGAAGGTAAATAATGGGGGTCAGAAGAAGAATAAGGAGAGAGAAAAGGAAGTTTTTATAATAGAATGTTGAAGGTCGGGAGTCACAGTCGGGAAAAATATAGTATCGTTGTGCATAACATGTACGAATTCAATAATAACAATTTGATATGTTTTTTAAAACTGCCACACTTTTTAAGCTGTTTGAGATTCAGATCAATGGTGCTCCAGTAGTTTGGTCCTGTGTATGAAATAGTTTTTGGGCGAAAACTGTCCTGGTTAGAGGAAGATGATAGTTTGTACGTGTTGCAGGTCGTGTTTGGTATGTGTGTACAGTGTCATTTTTTGTAAAGAGTTCAATTATGGCTGATGGGAGTTCTTGGCGACACAGCTGAAACATGAATATACCGAGATGTGAAAAATAAAAATCTTTAACTTTTAAAGTTTTGTCTTTCGAAAATAAAGGGTCAGTTTGTGAGCAATAGTGAGTATTATTTATCACTCAGATTGCACGTTTCTGTAAAAGAAGTATTCTATCGATATATATGGTGTTTGAATTACCCAAGCAAGAATTCCAAAGTGTAGATAAGGCAGTATCAGGGTTGAGTAAAGAGATAATAATATTTTGTGAGGGAATTGTAGTCTAAATGTGTTTATAATAATAATAATAATAAAAATAATACAGCATTTATTATGCGCCATCGATCTAGTAAACTATTTTGAGGCGCAGAGGGATAGAATTAAAATGAGATACATAGAGAAATGAGAAGGGGGAAGAAACAAAAAATGTATAGATGTACATTCAACATATAATTAACTTAAATAACCTTCGAACATATATGACTTTAGATTCTTTTTAAATGTTTCAAGGGATTCTAGTGATCAATATTTCGCGAAACAAGTCGGCAAAGTATATCGATGTGTGTTTTCCATGATAGTTTGTTGTCGATGTATATTCCAAGAAATGCTGTAGATTGAACACAGTCAACGGCTGCTCCATTTTTCGTTATTATTATTATTATTTATTTGACATATATATACAGGATCACAAAGAAACAATCGAATCAGCAAAGCTGTTTTTCATCGATGTCCTGTTAACATGATTAAACATTTCCAATTCTAACCAATGGGATTTTTTTCATTACATCAGTCAAAAAATACACAGAATGCTGTAAAATGCAAAAAACACAATATTAGAAATTCGTTTGAAAGAAGTTAATGAATGCCAATCTTATTTGTTGAGTGAAAAAAATATAATAGCAACAATAAAAACGGTTAAGAATCCCCATGGTTAGAATCCATATAAATATTTTACATAAGAAAGCATCTGCAATACAATATACAATAAATACATAAATATAAATATATCACATAAAATGAGATAAACAAACTTTGATGAACGATTATCATGATTATTAAGTACGGCGGGCCAGAACATGTAAAACTGATTTTTTTTTTTATTTCAGTAAAATGTGCGTTTATAACTATTTTTGAAAGAGGAAAGAGTATGATGATTTTGCATTTCATTTGAGAGAATTACATGGTTTCGGGCCTGAATATCAAAACGATTGCTTGAATAATTCAGTATTTGGTTTTGGTAAGACCACATTGAGTGAGTCAGAATTGCGAGTGTTGAAACCATGTATATCACAAAACATTTCAATTTCATTACATAGTCTTACTGGAGCATTACCGTGTATACATCTGAACATAATCATATTAATAAAAAAATCTCTCCTAGTTTTAAAAGTTTGCCATTTCAAATCTTTAAATAGTTTAGAGACGCTGATATCGCGTGAACCATACTGTTTCGACACTATACGGGAAGCTCTTTTCTGTACATGACGAATATAATCACGGTATTTAAGTGAACAGTTTCCCCACACTGAGCATGCATAATCAATACATGGTTGAATGGTTGCATTATATAAAGTAATAGCAGGGACGTGTTTAGTGTGTTACTTAATCTTCGTAATAAGAAAAGTTTATATGCAAAGGCTTTGACACACTTGTTTGACATGTTCATGCCAGGTTAAATGACAATCAATATTGACACCTAGATATCTCGCCGAATCACCCTGTTTTAGTTTGGTGCCAGTTAAACATACGTTTAGTTCATTTTGGTTGCAATTAACTCTCGAGGATACAACCATAACATGAGTTTTATCAATATTAATCTTTCACTATTATTATTATACCATTTCTCAAATTCGTTGATGCAAATCTGTAATTTAGACTCAGCTTCATTCACAGTTTTACCAGTGGAGTATGAATTATTTACTTTACAATTTACACACGTATATATCATGTAATGATCACTTAAAGAAATCTGACCAACTTCACTAATAATATGCGAATCTGGCATTGTAGTGACAATCAGGTCACTACAAGATGAAGAAGATGCAGTTACACGTGTTGGTTTGTGGATAAGCTGATGCAAAGCAAAAAGACATTCTAATAGTGGATTGCTGTATCATTTCCACTGCTATAATCAACATTGAAATCACCAAGAATAATCAAATCCTTATTTTCCATTATGATACTCTCTAACATATTCGAGAAGGTGTCCAAGTATTCAGGACCCGAGTTAGGCGGGCGGTACAAGCAACAAACGAGGATATTTATTATCTCGCATTTCAATTCTATAAGAACCATTTCAATATCATATTCAGTAATGGAAATTTCCCGATCAATTATGAATACTTCACCCGGAAGTGAGTCAATAATATTGCTAAACAACGTGTATTTGGTTTTATTAATATCCAAGGAGATTTTGTTTGCCTGGATCCATTCATAAATTAAAGTCAGTTCATAGTTACTATGATCTAGTAAAAGCTGTGGGTCACGATGAGATAAAGATATGTTAGTGTCATCTGCAACTAAGATTAATGATGGTAGATGCGCTTTTAAGATCATTTATATATAAAATAAAGAGCAGTGTGCCGAGTAACGACCCTTGTGGTCGACCACATGTAATATGTCTGACAGTTGATTCGCAATTATTGACTGAGACAAATTGGGTCCTGTCTTGCAAGTAATTCCTGAACCACTCTAAGGCCTTTCCTTTCACACCATAGTGCGAGAGTTTATATATTAAAATTTCGTGATCTATAATGTCGAATACCTTGGCGAAATCCAGGAATATTCCGACTTTATTTATAAATATGAGCATTGCGTGAGTTGTATGTTGTTGTTTTTTTGTGAAAACCGAATTGAGAGTCAGAAAGTGAGTCACATTCTGTTTATAAGAACTTAATAGTGCGCGTATAAATCATTTTTTCTAAGATTTTGGAAAATGTTAGTTTCCGCAGTCACGTGTATCCCCTTTTTTGTATATGGGTATAACCTTTGCTGTCTTCATATGGGAATGACACCATTTATGAGCGATAAGTTCAAAATGTGAGTTAATGGGATTAGAATGTCTAAAATTACATGTTTTAAATACTGTTCGTGCTTCCATCATAGCCAGGACTCTGTGGTAGATTGTTTACTATGTCAATTATCTCTGTTTCTCGCACGGGGATGAAAAATATGGATTTTGGGTTTGGATTTTGTAGAAGAGAATAGAAGTTTTTCCTCGAGGGTGGAATAGCTTCAGCAAGAGTTGGACCAACTCCTGCAATATAATCATTTAGATATTCAGCAATTTGAACTTGGTCTTGAGTTGCATTGTCTTGCGCGCGAAGTTCTTGTAGTTTTGTTTTTGCAGGGTTCTTATTTAGTGCAAAGTTTATTATTTTCTTTGAGTTTATTTCTTTGTAAGCGCTATGGGATTTCGTCTTTAGCATCTCTGAATATTTGATACATAGTGAGATGGAGAGAAAAAGCAAGGCTTATGGGATGGGTAGATTGCATAATTACGGACCCATTCATACAGGGTTTTGCCGAAGGAGGGGGGGGGGGGGGGGGAGGAGGGCATTTGCCCCTACTCTCGATCCGCCATTATTTACCCCGTGGAGTGATCACGTGGTGCCAGGGGAAATCCTTGCTGTGACCTCTGGAAAACGAGTTGTTAATTTAGTGAAAAACATAATGACAGGCCCTTGGTGTATATTTTTATATGGATTATCACTAGAATAGCCTGGCTGAATTGATACAACGATATGCCTAATGTTCACATTACTAGATATAGTTTTGAAAGAACTGATAGAAGTGATCAATTCTTGTTCATTATAGAAGCCGTCCATTGCCATTTTTCAATATATTTGGATGAAGTAAAGCTATGAAGAATATTACGTTTACTATCAATTTTATAACGTTTGTCCGTTTTTGTATTATGACAGAAAGTTCACTTTTCGCATCAACTTCCTGAAACTTCAACTTTTCCTACCTGCTTTCTCTTAATGGTGTAGTACTTTGAACAGTAAAATCGTACAATTTCGTTTGACTATACAGTGCGTCCCAGAAAAAAACGAAACCGAGAATCATCGATTTTTTATCATAACCTAATCGCAATTATAATTAATAAATGACACATATTTGGAAAGCTTAGATCCTCCTTTTTAATTTGATGCAACTCAAAGAGTACACTTAAGCCACACTGTGCTACTTGTAGCTACTTGCTCCCTCTATATAGAAAACTTCCCCAATCGGTGTTGGTCCCCCATGATCCTCTTTTTCTTATGTTAATTAAAAGTTGAGTTAATGAGATAGCCACCTGTCAGTGACCTCGCTGAGTGGTCTAATCCCTTCTGGCTGAATTAGTACAGCCGGCCTTTAAAGTATAACAAAACATGTAGTGATTGCTTAAATTCCTAAAATGTATGATCAAATCAATACCTTGGAAGATGATCCCATTGATGACGCTGTTGAGTTGAAGTCATTGTGATACTGACCGTCGAGTGTCAGGTCCTTCAAATGAGTCATCTTACAGATGAACTGAGCGAGATCACGTGATGCAGAGGGACATTCACCGAGTTCATCAGAGCGGATGTCAAGAGTCTCAATCTGTTATGATAGCAACATTATGTTGAATGAATACTAATAAAAACCCAATAAAACTATATCCAGCAATCAACAATATCTATAAGATTATATTAATATCGTTGCCACAATGAAAAACTCTAATAACACAATTACATTTATTGTGTAATGATGTACAAGTCTTGAAACCTGAAATTAGCACTAATTGCGATTGTTCCTGGATTTCTTTGAGACCAGGATAATGGTGTTTATTCATAACATATAGGTAATGAAAGAGGTGATCAATAGGTTGTTGATTGATCCAATCGGTACTCTGGGGCATTACAGATGAAATCAATGAAATAGTATTTCGAATTTTTGTTTACATAACAGAAAAGTGTGAAATAAAATGTACATGGAACACTTTGCAATTTCCAAAGGGTTTCAGGAATAATACAAACGGGGATAATAATATTGAAATAACTGTCTCTCTATCAGCAATTCCGTAGCACTCAGAATTATATGGTGTATATTATGCACTATTAAACTCTTAATGTTCACTCTGTTTTTGTATTATGAAAGAAAGTTCACTTTTAGCATCTTCTAGAAACGATCAACTTTTCGTAAGTGCTAACTCTTAACGCTGTACTAGTAGGGAGAGTAAATCGAGTTGAGTTTGACTTTATAGGAAAGAGTAGGCCTACACCTCCAGTATAACAAAACATTAAACATATGATCAAATGAATACCTCTGCAGATGATGCCATCGATGACGATGTTGAGTAGAAGTCATCGTGAACGTGACCGCCGAGTGACAGCTTTTTCAGATGAGTCATCTTACAGATGAACTGAGCGAGATCACGTGATGCAGAGGGACATTCACTGAGTCTCAAATAGTTGAGCTTAAGAATCTCAATCTGTTATGATAGTAACATTATGTTGAATAAATTATTACTAATAACCCATATAACTGTATTAAAAATTCAGCGATATGTTTAAAAATATATCAATATCGTTACCACAATGTAACAAATCTTAACGTAGTAACTTTTTTTGTTGCAACTAACTAAATTGCTCGGGTGACTACGCATTTCGACTACGCGTTTTAACTGGGTGTCTCCGGGTATTTGTATACACATTTCCTTTTTCCATTGTGTTTTAAATTCTCCCCTCTAAATTACGTCCTTCTCTACTGCTGCGGTTTTTTCTCTACAATACTTATTTTTCCACGGACCTATAATATACAGGTACGGCTTTTTAATAGGTTCCTCACATTTCACTTAATCTATTATATGAATTGAGAATCATTAAGACGTGCCCATTTTACATGTAATGTATAATTGTTTATGTTATAATTATATATATATATATATGTATCTATATATATATATATATCTATATTTGTGGTAAATGTGAAACAATAACACTTGAACTTGAACCTAAACTTGAAGTCTTGACATCTGAAATTAGAACTATTTTCAATAGATTCTGAATTCTTTTGAAACCAATTCAATGGTGTTCATTCATAACTGATAGGTAATGACATAGGTGATTAATATGTTTTTTGATTGATCCAATCGCGACTGTGGGCATTATGGATAAGGAAAAGAACAATATTTTTTTAGATCATGTTGACCCATGGCTCATGATCTAAATTCTAACAGCACAAAACAGAAGAGAAAAAAACAAGAGGGCAAAACGGTCGCGAACCAGTCCCCAATCACACTACTCTTGAGAAAACCCTTTCCTTTATTCCTTGGAGAGCCTGAACACCCTGATAATGTTATTGACAAAGTTATAGTGGGGGATCTATGATTGTATGACAGGGAGGGGGAATTTCTTTTCCCGGGCATACGATCTGGTAATTTTAACTGACCCTAATACATATTTACGTCGGAAAATTATGGGTGGGGGTTGAGAGGTCCCCATACTGGATGTCAGGTCTTAATCTGTATAATATTAACATTGTGTTGGACAAACAATTGCTAACATTATACTACCTAAACAAAATAACACTTCAAGTTCAAGTTCATTTTCAAGTTCATTTTACATCATGATACATTAGCCTTTCTCATTCATTTACATAAGCAATACGTCAATCTGACATTTGATTGAAAAAGTACTTGAAAACTATTTTTCATACCAGAAAAGTGTGAAAACAAATATATATATGGAACACATTGCAATTTTCAGAGGATTACAGAAATAATACAACGGCGACGAAGAGATTTGATTTGTCATTTTTGTAGGTTTTGAAATTAAAATATTTGTATCAAGACTTCTCATCAGTATTTACGAATTGAAATAGCTGTCTCTCCATTAGCAGTTCCGCAGCACTTCGAAATGTCAAATGAAATGAAAAGAATGGTATGTATTATTCACTTTTGATTTTATAATCTTTACTCTGTTTGTGTATAATGACAGATAATCACTTTTCGAAGCCCCTTTCTAAAACGATTAAAGGGGAAGTCCACCCTGAAATTAAGTTAGTTTTAATAGGGGTAGAAAAATGAGAGAAACAAGTCAGTGAAAGTTTGAGCAAATTCCGATTAAAAATAAGGAAGTTAGGATTTTTGAAGTTGTGATCAATCAAACACAAATTGGCAACTCTATGACGTATCATGCGAGCTCAACTTCCATTTGCTCAGTACTAAAAAAATCTAAAATTTTCATCTTCCCTTAAGAAAAATTTCAACCATACATGCACCCTAAATATAATAATTGCAAATATGTTTCTATACTCCCCCTGCAAGGAACAAATATATATTCCGTCATCAATAACGAAGAAAACATAATTTTATGGAATATTATGCACAAAGCAAATGAAGGAGAGCTCGTATAATAAGTCACAGAGTTGCCAAATTGTATTTGATTGATCACAACTTCAATAATTCATAACTTTCTTATTTTCATTCAGAATTTGCTCAAACTTTCACTCACCTGATTTTCTTATTATTCTGCCTCTATCGAAACAAACTTATTTTGGGGGTGGACTTTCCCTTTAACTTTACCTAGCTGCTTCCTTTTAACAGTGTACGAAAAAAGGGAAATTGTACACTCGCGTTTGACTATATAGGAAAAAGTACACCTCCATTATAACAAAACTTGTAGTGATTTGTTAAGAGTCCTTGAATATATGATCAAATCGATACCTTTGCAGATGATGCCATCGATGACGATGTTGAGAAGAAGTCATCGTGAAACTGATTGTAGATTGACAGGTCCTTCAGATGTGTAATCTTACAGACGAACTGAGCGAGATCACGTGATGCATAGGGACGTTCACTGAGACCAACAGAGTGGATGTCAAGAGTTTCAATCTGTTATGATAGCAACATTATGTTGAGTGAATGTTAAAGATAAAGGTGAGTTTTGATAATGCGATTGCATTGTGAAAGAAATGGTATGGAATGGATCAGAAAAGTTGATCATATAGCATGTTGTAATGCAAGGTTCTGGAGTCATTAAAATCATCATAAATTTGGCCCAGTCTTGGTAAAGTCACAATCCCTGTACACAGAAAGATGTATATGGGATAACACAAATGGTGTCGGGGCTAGTACTATCTTGATTTCCTTATCTTTCTATGCTCAGTACCAAGGGTGTCGATTTGTATCCGTGGTTGGGGGGGGGGGGGGGGGATGATAGGTGCCAAAATATTTTCGGCAATGGATCAAAGCAATCAAGAGGAAGAAGCGTGTGGCAAGTTGCACCCTCCCAAGCGCGTAGCCAGGATTTCATTTTAGGGGGCGGTAGTGAGCACGCGAAGCGCGGTCCCTAGGGGGTTGCGTGCAGGGAGGCGAGTTCCCCCCCCCCCGAAAGTGCGGAAGCTTTGACGTTTCACTAAATTATTAGAGAAAGAAGACGATTCGTTGGACCGTTCTCGACTCTTAATCCTTGTTTGAATCAAGTTCCCCTTCCTCCGCGCGTAGCGCGGAAGCTCTGACGTTTCATTAGATTATTAAAGACAGAAGACGATTCGATGTACCATTCTCGTCTCTTAATCCTTGTCTGAATTTATTTTCGCCCATTCCCTGCGCGAAGCGCGGAAGCTTTCACATTAGAGAAAGAAGACGATTTGTTGTATCGTGTCCTTCATGAATTCAGTTTCTCCCCTACCGCGCGAAACGCGGAAGCTTTGACGTTTCACTAAATTATAAGAGAAAGAAGACGATTCGTTGGACCGTTCTCGACTCTAAATCCTTGTTTGAATCAAGTTCCCCTTCTTCCGCGCGTAGCGCGAATGCTCTGACGTTTCATCAGATTATTAAAGAAAGAAGACGATTCGATGTACCATTCTCGACTCTTAATCCTTAATGTTTGAATCAAATTCCCCCTTCCTCGCGCGTAGCGCGGAAGCTCTGGTGTTTCATTAGATGATTAAAGAAAGAAGACGATCCTATGTACCATTCTCGTCTCTTAATCCTTGTCTGAATTCATTTTCGCCTATTCCTGCACGAAGCGCGGAAGCTTTCACATTAGTGAAAGAAGACGATTTGTTGTATCGTGTCCTTTGTGAACTCAGTTTCTCCCCTACCGCGCGAAGCGTGGAAGCTTTAACGTTTCAATAAATTATTACTCTTAATCCTTGTCTGTATTCATTTTCGCCCATTCCGCGCTTAGCGCGGAAGCTTTTACGTTTCATTAAATTGTTCGTAAAAGAAGACGCTTCGTTGTATCCTGTACTTTGACGTTTCATTTGATTATTACGCTTAATCCACGTCTGAATTCAGTTGCCCCCAACAGCTTTGCCCTTTTCACTGAATTATTAGAGAAAGAAGACGATTCGTTGTACTGTTCTCTATATTAATCCTTGTCTGAATTCAGTTTCCCCACTGAAAATAATTTGTGTTACAAATAAATTGTGACATAATAATCTTTCTCCAAAAATGAAAAACTTTTAGGAAATATCAGGAAATAAAATGTGTGAAAAAAACAAAAATAAAGATACAATGACGTGATTTTTTAAAAGGGTGAACGGAAACAACATAACAGCTAGAGAACTATTTTATAAGTCATACTAATGTCCGAAAATCTTGTCTGATTGTCTGATGTGCATTGCAGATTGCTATTTTTGCGCTTCGCGCTTAACATTTAGCTCGTTGCTTTTTGACGCTGCGTCTTTGCATTTGGCGCACTGCATTTCTCTGATGCTGTTGATTGAACAAATTGAATAAATTCATCAATTCCTGATGAAGCCGTATGAGCGAGAATTCAATTTATTCTTGTCTCATATACGGTTGTCTTATTTACTTCGTATATACATGTATGTATGTATTATGAAAATGAGATAGCAAAATGTGTATATTGATGGTCATCTTGCGAGTAATAACCATTAACTACTCTCATCGGGCTCTCATCCTTAATTTTTCTCTTCATTTTTTTTAAATTTTTTTATGGTGAATTATTGGGGGGGATGATTGTACAGGCCATCCCCCCCACCTGATATATTGGGGGGGGGGGATATATCCCCCCCATCCCCCCCCCCCCCCCGGATCGACACCCATGCTCAGTACTCAGCCAGTATACATTTTCTTCTAAAATTGTTTGGCACGTGACATTTATCTGTAATCTTGAACATTAAGTGTAAGTTTCGTTAGATTCTGTGAGAATTCATTTTCTTTTTTTTTACCAGAACTCAAGTTTATCTCTAATAACAACCAAATAAAACTATATTCGAGAATCAACAATTCGTAAAAAATTACATTAATATCGTTGCCACAATGAAAAACTCTTTACACTATAACATTTATTGTAAGAATCTCAATACGTTATGATAGCAACATTATATTGAATGAATGTTAATAACAACCAAATAAAACTATATTAAAAAATCAACACTTTTTGTCTAAACTATATTAATATTCAGTAGGCTTGCTGTTGCTCAATGTAAGAGAGAGGGAGGATTGGGAAGTCCTGAAGAACTCTTAGCACAATCACATTTATTTTGGTTATAATATACAATTCTTGACACCTGAAATTAGTACTAATTTCAATAGTTCATGGATTTCTTTTAAGACCGATATAATGGCGTTTATTCATAACTGATAAATAATGACAGAGGTGATCAATATCTTTTTGATTGATCTAATCGGGACTATGGCATTAAGGATAAAAAAATCATAATTTTTTCTAGATGATATTGACCTAAAGTCACCTGTTGACCGATGGAGTAGAGGGGAAATATAAATGAAGATCTTGGCTCATGATCTAAATTCTAACAGAACAAAAGAGAATACATCAAAAAGGCAAAATGGTCTCGAGCCAGTCACCAATCACACTACTTTCGAAGAAAACCCTGTCCTCTCTTCGGTGGAGTACCTGACCACCCTGATTTTGTTATTGACAACATAATAGTGATGGATCTATGGTTGTCAGAAAGGAAGGGATTTGTTTCTCCGGGCATATGATCAGGTAATGTACTGAACCTAATGTTTTTTTTTCGCCAAGTGATTGATTGACGCCTTCATTTTCATGTGATAGGATTTTCCTGATTTTCTTTGTATTTTTGTTAAATGGAGGACGCAGTAATTTATGGGTTTGAGACAGACAAATTGACAAGGGCCATTATTGTTATACTTATTGAAAGGGGTTGCAGGCGCGGATCCAGGGGGAGGGGCCGAGCGTGCCTTGGCCCCCCCCCCCCCCCCCCCCCGCAAAAAAAAAAAAAAAAAAGAGAGAAGAAAGGAAAAGAAGGGAAAGGGAAAGAGGAGAGAAGGGAAAGAAAGAAGAGGAAGAAAAAAAGAAAAGGGGGAAGAAGGAGATCGGGGGGCCGAAAGGGCCTTGCCCTCCCCCCCCCCCCCAATTAAAAAAATAAGAGAGAAGGAAGGAAAGGGAAAGAAATGACATAATTTCCGAGATTTTTCCTCACTTTTTAGTAAATACGTTTGTATGTGTTTGTTGGAGAATGACAAATTACTAAATTTACAGCCAGGCAAGAAATATGATTCTTGAGATTCCTACATGTCAGGCCCGAGGTGGGGCGGGGATTGGGTGCCTCGAGCCCCCCCCCCCCCCACTTGTTTTGAAAAAGTATATTAAAGAGAAATAAAATAGAATGAGAGCAAGAAAGAAAGAATAGTTAACCGCCAGTGTTAAAAATTAATGAGGCATCTAAATATGCTCATCTGACCGTGATTAAATGCCTAAAACCCCTAAGCTCCCGGGGGCTCTGCCCCTGGATTCCACCTAGGACCCTATGGCGGGCCCTTAGATGCTCATCTGACGGTAATTTAATGCCTAAAACCCCTGATTTTTTGGGACTTAATGTGGTATATCCATTATTTAATCATCTGTAAAAAATCAGATGATATAAGATACAGATATGCAAACGGTTCTAGGACAATTACACCCCGGAAAATTACACCCCGAGGACAACTACCCTCTAAGGACAATTACCACCGGAAACCCCCCCCCCCCTCGGAGAAATTCCCCGAGGACGACTACCCCTGAGGACAATTACCTCCCGAGGACACTAACCCCCGTGGACAATCAGGATTCGATAGCAAAAGACGATCTGACCAGGGACTATCCCAAGTCCCTGATCTGACACATTGAGAGATGGCTACTAGACCATAAGATCCCATGCATGAACCCATATTCGTTCAAATACTATAGCACGTTATCTTTCTCATTACTACACATTTCCCTTTAATCATAATTTATGCAACGCCAGTGCGGTTGCTGATTTCCACAAAGAAAGTCAGTTTTAGGTAATTGTCCAGCGCTTCTCAAAATGCATATAAATACATTTCTCTAGAGCAGCGTTATTTCAAACCAAAATCTCATAGTCTTCACAGACTATTTATTTTGCATGACTCTGGCACTCGTCAAGTGCTATGTAAGACATTTTCAAACTGGTAAAAAATTAGATTGTAATCAACAAACTAGGAACGATTTAAAGCAGGCGCGGATCCAGGGGGCCGAGCGGGCCGAGCAAAAAAAGTGAGAGAGAGAGAGAGAGAGAGAGAGAAGAAAAAAAAAGGGGAAATGAAAACGGAAAGAGAGAAAGGGAAAGAAAGAAGAGGAAGAAGAAAAGAAGGGGAAAGAAGGAGATCGGAGGGGCCGAAAGGGCCTTGCCTCCCAGGCTGGTGCCTCCCCCCCCCCCCCATCAACAAAATAAGAGAGAAGGAGGGAAAGGGAAAGAAGAAAGGAAAAGAGGAGATAAAGGGAAGGGAAAACAAAGGAGGAAGAAAAGAAAAGAAGGGGGATATAAGTTGCAATTTTTCCGCCAACATCGTGTGGATCAGGAAGGGGGGGGGGGGGGGGTTCAAAAGTGTATGACATTGTAGTCTAGCAAGTAAACAGGTTTCCTTGCGTAATTTGGCCCCTGGAACCCAAGCCAAATAGTGACCTGCCAGTGTCATAAAATAATAAGGTATAACAAAAAATGCTCATCTGACCTTAATTAAACGCCTAAAACCCCTGAGCTTCCGGGGCCGGCTCAGCCACCTCGACCCCACCAGGGGCCCTAAGGCGGGCCCCTGAATGCTTATCTGACCGCAATTTATTGCCTTAAACCCCTGAGCTTGCGGGGTCGGACAAGGTATCAAAATGTGTTTATCTGACCGCAGGCGCGTAGCCAGGGGGGGGGGGGGGGCGGTCCCCCCCAAATCGGAAGAGGACGTAGGAAGAAAAAGGAGCAGACAAAGAACACCTTTGAAAAAAGGATTAAGAGTATAGAGAACGGTACAACGCATCGTCTTCTTTCTCTAATAATTTAATAAAACGTCAAAGCTTCGCTCAGGAGGGGAGGGGGGGGGGAACTGAATTCAGACAATGATTAAGAATCGAGAACGGTACAGCGAATCGTCTTCTTTCTCTCATAATCTTGTAAAACATCAAAGCTTCCGCGCGAAGCGCGGGGGTGGGGAACCTGAATTCAGACGAGGATTCAGAGGCGAGAACGTTAATACGAATCTTTAATGATTTAATGAAACGTAAAAGCTTCCGCGCTTTGCGCGGGATGGAGGGGAAACTAAATTCCGACGAGGATTATTTTCGAAAACGGTACAACAAATCGTCCTCTTTCTCTAATGAATTAATGAAAATTAAAAACATCCACTGAAATAATTAATAATAACTATTAATATCACCAATCCCAATAGGATTTCCAAGTGTATACTGTTCAAACCAATATGATAAAACGCTAACTTAAATTATTATGAGATAACGTACGTACTGAACCCATTTTTTAAATATTTTGTGAGATCACCATAATTCCTTTAAAATGCGTAATGTTGTTAAGATATTATTTGATATTCATAACGATATCTAGATTATGAAAACAAAATAGGAACCAAACGGAAAATGGAAGAGAAAAAAAAGCTTATTAAAACATCAGTATCAATGAAGGTGATTAAAGATAAACTTGAGTTCTGGTAATGCGATTGCATTGTGAAAGAAAAGGTGTGGAATGGATCAGAAAAGTTGATCATAAGGCATGTAAGTATTGGTGTGTAATGCAAGGTTCTGGAGTCATCAACATCATCATAAATTTGGCAGAGTCTTGGTAAAGTTACAATCACTTACACAGAAAGATGTATATGGGACAACACACATGGTGTCGGGGCTAGTACTACCCTGATTTCCTTATCTTTCTAAGCTCATTACTCAGCCAGTATACATTTTCTTCCAAAATTGTTTGGCACATGACATTTATTTGTAATCTTGAACATTCAGTGTAAGTTTCGTTAGATTCTGTGAGAATTCATTTTCTTTTTTTACCAGTTTATCTTTAATCAGAATAATATACGATTATGTTGATGTTTACGTTTCTAGCCTCACAATATTATTTGTGTACATGTACATTGTAGGATGACCTGAGTATTATGAAGCCATGTGGACGGACGGCTTCAGAGGACCTGGCTGAATTCATCTGCTCATCACGATCACTGAGATCTGTTACGATCGATCTTACTCGAGTTACTGGTACTATGCATGACGTCTTCTACTCGGTGCTTGCGAATAAATCAGTCGATTCCAAGGTCAGTATAAATCTTTGTATCATCCACATTGTCGTTTATTTGGTACATCATTCCTTTAAAAAATGGATGCCAAATTCAGTCAGGATTGAAATAATTTAGGAAAATACTGGGAAACAGAAATTTGCTTAATATAGAAAAACAAATTTAAATTTCAAACGTCTATGGCACGCATATCGGGAAACAATTAGAAATATTCAACAACAATAACAAATATTTTTCTCTCTCTGAAATAAACTCTCTCTCTCTCTCTCTTTCTTTCTCTCTCTCTCTCTCTCTCTCTCACTATTTCAACCCTGTTCAGCACCTATCCTTGAAGTTTTTTAAATTACTTTTCCGATGCGGTTGAGACATTTTTTCACCTACCCCATCACACTTTTTTGTTTTTGCTGTCAAAATTTCTGGTTAGGGTGTTTCTAATTATTTAAATGACCCAATCTCAAATTATTTTAACTAGATTTTGAGGCATGTAGTCTATAAAAGCATATCTTTCCAAATGCTCTGCTTTCACAAATATATTATCTCAAAGGTCGTAACATGTGAATTGTATGAAATTAACACTTAGTGTATAAGGGGGGCTAGGACGCCCTACTATCGTCATTTCCGTTACGTAGTATCCGCTTTGCATTTCGCATTGTCTTTTCATGTCTCTTCCCTAAGGTCCTACGCACATTTTGATAGCATGTTCGTCAAACTCGGATATACCCGTCAGATGTGACATAACAATTAGATGTGCATGTCATTAACATGTGCTATAATTCGTTCCTATTTTCACGAAGTGACAGTAGTGAGGACAATCGTCACGCAAATTGTATGCGATTTTCCTCACTACCGTCACTTCGTGAAAATAGGGACGAATTGCTTATATTCACGAACAGGCGGAATTGCGAATAGAGACTAGCATGTATATCTTCATAACAGGGATGTTTGAATTGATATCAAATTGTTATTATTCGTTTTTAAATCAATGTTAGGAATTCATTAAAAAAGATACTTGAGAATGGAGATTAAATTTTTTTTAAAGACGCAAAAAAATTAAATGAAATTTTCCCAATATATATCAGCAGTTGGTGAGTAATAGAGACAGATAATTATTTCCTGGGAAATAATGGTTGTGTTTGGCTGTAGAAATCATGGTAGTAGTTCTAAATACTCTGATAAAGTTCAAATAAGGATTTTTTTTTTAATGCATATAATTATCACAATTCAAAATCAACAATTTCATAATATTAAACAATTATAAAAGGTTTCTACATTAAACAAGGTTTAGTCTGACCATTTTGTAATGATTCAATACTTACCCGCATACACTGTGTGCACAATCTGCACTCCCTGGGAGGCATTCCAGCCAGGCGTTACTTGACGCTCAAAACTGTTTGCCCGACAATGACTGTCGCATCCTACCGCAGGCGCGGATCCAGGATTCCTTAGGGGGGCCCATCTCCCCAAAAAGGTAAAATTAACGTTAAAAAATGAAAAAGTACACGTTTTTTCCCACTGTCCTACCGGGTACCTATTTTAACACCTGGGTGGAGAGAAGCAAGTGCAGGTTAATATCTTGCCAAAGGACATTAATGCCGTGTCGGGATTCGAACACTCGACCTTCACATCTCCATTCAAGCGCCTTAAACCACTCGACCACGACATTCCTACGTAATACGTAATAATTATGTAATTTCCATATTCATTCTTAATGCAAATTTACGTATGCATCTTTAAGTTTTACAAAAACTAAAATGAATATGTTTACATCTGATAAAGGAAAATATTTCTCCAATATAGTATCGTTTTCAAGAGTCCAGACATATCTAGAGACACGATTATTTAGTCTTCTGAAAATGCATTGAATTAAAATTCTGCATAATTGATTCACGCTATATACTTTTTTTTCGAATGCATATCAGGGACTCCTATATTGCTCATTACAGGACAGAGGAGAGGCATGCAATTGACGCGTTAATCGGATATTACACGGCCGAGATGACGGATGGGGGGATCCACTGGAAGTTTACTAATTTCGATAGTCAGACTAAATTCAGTGATTTTACTGTATAAACTAGTACGCCGTTGAGAAAAAAACAATTAGGAAAAAAATTACGCTTTTAGTGGAAGCAAAACAAATGTAATGTTATATATAATTCAGTATAGTAATGTCAGCAATTGTTTATCCAACCTGTTGTCGTACTATTACAACAGATTGAGACTCTTAACATTCACTCTGATGATCTCAGTGAACGTCCCTCAGCATCACGTGATCTCGCTCAGTTCATCTGTAAGATGACTCATCTGAAGGACCTGACACTCAAGGGTCAGTATCACCATGGACCTACTAGTACTACAGTAGGTCCATGGTATCACGATGCTTTCTACTCAACAGCGTCATCGATGGCATCATCCGCAAAGGTACTGATTTGATCATATATTTTGGGACTCTTAGCAAATCACTACATGTTTTTCTTATACTATTGGTGTACTCTTTCCTAATATAGTCAATCACAAGACTGGTACATCGATAAGAGCAAGCATGTAGGAAAAATTGATCGCTTCAGGAAGTGGAAGCGAAAAGTTAACTTTCTGCCATAGTACATATACAGAATGAAGATTATAAAGATTGATATTGGATAATATGTACCTTATTTTTCATTGCATATGACAATCGGAGTGCTACGGAATTGCTAATGGAGAGACGGCTATTTCAATTGTGAATACTGATGAGACTAAATAGTTTAATTTAAAGGCCTACAAAAATGATAAATCGAATCCGTTGGTCCCTGTTTGTATTATTTATTTACCCCTTTGGAAGCTACAAAGTGCATATATTTGTTTTTACACTTTTCTTAAATGAATGAGGATGACAACTGTCTCATTGTCAAGATTTTCCCTGGATATACAAAATAGCCAGACACTCTCATAAATGAGTTCTACAGACTGTTTATTGACAACTACATCAACATCTAAATTCATAGAAATATGCTGTTACACAAATATTACATATACGTACGGTCAATTAATTACTCCAATACCCACGAGTGTAGTCCCGTACAAGTTAATTTCCCAAATCATAAAAATCTGCTGTTACACAAATATTACAAATACGTACAGTCATTTAATTACTCCAATACCCACGAGTGTAGTCCCGTACAAGTTAACGATTCGATAGACTACTGAAATTAGTACATATTTTAGGGGTCAAGAATTGTACCTCATTACAAAATAAATGTTGTTGTTTAAAGGATTCTCAAATTGGCGACGATATCAATACAATTTTAAACATATAGCTACATTTTGAATATATGTTTAATGGTTTGTTATTAGTATTCATTCAACATAATGTTACTATCGTAACAGATTGACCCTCTGCCTCTTAACATCCACTCTGGTGATATCAGTGGACGTCCCTCTGTATCACGTGATCTCGCACAGTTCATCTGCAAGATGACTCATCTGAAGGACCTGACACTCGGCGGTCAGTATCACGATGACTTCTACTCAACAGCGTCATCGATGGCATCATCTGCAAAGGTACTGATTTGATCATATATTTTGGGACTCATAGCAAATCACTACATGTTTTGTTATACTGTTGGTGTACTCTTTCCTATATAGTCAATCGCAAGTGTACAATTTTACTCTCCCTAGTGTTGGTACATCGATAAGAGCAAGCAGATAGGAACAATTGATCGCTTCAGGAAGTGGAAGCGAAACGTGAACTTTTTGCCATAGTACATACACAGAATGAAGATTATAAAGATTGATATTGGATAATATATGTACCATATTTTTCATTGCATATGACAATTCGGAGTGCTAAGGAATTGCTGATGGAGAGACGGCTATTTTAATCCTGAATACTGATGAGACTAAATAGTTTAATTTAAAGACCTACACAAATGATAAATCGAATATGTTGGTTCCTGTTTGAATTGTTTATGTACCCCTTTGGAAACTCCAAAGTGTTCCGTATATATTTGTTTTTAAACTTTTCTTGAATCAAAATGTCAGAATAACGTTTTGCCTTTGTACATGAATGAGGATGGCAACTGTCTCATGATGTAAAGTATAACAATATTTGTATGTATTTTAATGTCAGCAACTTTTTATCCAATACAATGTTCCTATTATAACAGATTGAGATTTGACATCCAGTATGTGGATCACCCCACCCTTCCCTCACCACCACCCCCTCACTTATTCCGATGTGAAAATGTAGTAGGATCAGTAAAGTTACCGGATTATATGCCCGGGGAAAAAAAAATCTCCTCCTCTCTGACAATCATGGATCCGTCATTATACTGTCGTCAATAACATAATCAGGGTGTTCAGACTATCCCCCGATCGAAAGCGCACATTTTCCTTCAAGAGTAGTCTGTTTGGTGACTGCTTTGCGACCAACGTTCTGCCTACTTCTTTTATTCTCTTTTGTGTACGACTTTAGATCATGAGCCAAGTCCTTCATTCATATTTCCCCACTACTCCCTCAGTCAACAGGTCAACATGATCTAGAAAGTATTATCATCTTCTTTGTCCGTAATGCCCACAGTCCCAATGTGATCAATCAAAAACATATTATGAAAAAACAGTTATGAATAAACACCATCCTATCGGTCTCAAAGAATCGAGAGACTACTAAAATTAGTACATATTTTAGGGGTCAAGACTTGTTCCTCATACAAAATGAATGTTGTTGTGTTAAGGATTTTCATAATGGGGACGATATGAATACAATTTTAAAAATATAGCTGAAATTTGAATATATTTTTTAATGGTTTGTTATTAGTATTCATTTAACAAAATGTTGCTATCATAACAGATTAAGACTCTTGAGATCTGCTCTGGTGATCTCAGTAAACGTCCCTCTGCATCGCGTGATCTCGCTCAGTTCATCTATAAGATGACTCATCTGAAGAAGCTGACACTCCACGATCAGTATCACGATGACTTCTATTCAAAATTATCATCGATGGCATTAACCGTAAAGGTATTGATTTGATCGTATATTTCAGGGCTCTCGACAAATCCCTTCATGTTTTGGATATACTAGAGGTGTAGTCTTTCCTTTTAGTCAAACGCAAGTGTACAATTTTACTTTCCTTATTGGAACACCGTTAAGAGCACATACGAAAAGTTGATCGTTTCTGGAAGTGGATGCTAAAAGTAAACTTTCTGTCATAATATAAAAACAGAATGAAAATTATTGGAGTAATAGTGCATAATATACATTTCATATGACAATTCGAAGGGCTACGGAATTGCTGACGGAGAGACTGCCATTTCAATTGTGAATGCTGATGAGACTAAATATTTAAATTTAAAAACCTACACAAGTGAAAAATCAATCTCTTCTTCCCAGTTTGTATTATTTTTGTCACTCTTTTGAAATTGCAAAGTGTTCCATGTATATTTGTTTTCACACGATTGTGCTATGTAAAATTACTTTTTCAAAGTACTATTTAAATCGAATGTCAGAATAACGTATTGCATATGTAAATTATTAAGGATGGCTACTGTATCATGATGTAAAGTGGAATTCGTTTAAGGTAGTTTAATGTTAGCAATTGTTTATCCAACACAATGTTACTATTAAAATAGGTTAAGACTTGACAGCCAGTATGTAGAACGCCCCCCTCCTACACACCCTCACTCATTCCAATGTGAATATGTATAAGGGTAGTAAAAATACCGGATCAGATGCCCGGGAAAAGAAAATACCGTCCTGTCTTTATACAATCATGGATCCACCACTTTGTAGTCAATAACATTATAAGTGTGTTCAGGTTCTCTACGGAAGAGAGGACAGGGTTTTCTCAAGAGTAGTGTGATTAGGGACTGGCTCAAGACCGTTCTGCCTTCTTGTGTTATTATCTTTTGTTCTGTAAGACTTTAGAGCATGAGCCAAGTCCTTCATTCATATTTACCTGCTTCTCCCTCAGTCAACAGGTCAACATGATTTATAAAATATTGTACTTTTCTTTATCCGCAAAGCCCAGTCCACAGTGAGTCAATCAAAAACCTATTGATTACCTCTGTCCTTATCTATCAGTTATGAATAAACGCCATTACCTTGGTCTCAAAAGAATCCAGGAACTATTTAAATTAGTACTAATTTCAGGTGTCAAGACTTGTACACCATCAACAAAATAAATGATATTGTGTTAAGAGTTTTTTATTGTGGCAACGGTATTAATATAACTCAAACATATTGTTGATTGTTGAATACAGTTTTGAATGTTTTGTTATTGGTATTCATTCAACATAATGTTGCTATCATAACAGATTGAGACTCTTTACATCTACTCTGCTGATCTCAGTGAACGTCCCTCTGCATCACGTGATCTCGCTCAGTTCATCTGTAAGATGACTCATCTGAAGGACCTGAGACTCCGCGGTCAGTGTCACGATGACTTCTATTCAACATCGTCATCGATGGCATCATCTGCAAAGGTATTGATTTGATTGTATTTTGTTGGACTCTTAACAAATCACTACATGTTTTTGTTATACTGGAGGTGTACTCTGTACCTTTATAGTCAAACGCAAGTGTAGAATTTTACTCTCCCTATTGGTACACCGTTAAGAGCAGGTACGAAAAGTTGATCGTTTCTGGAAGTGGATGATAAAAGTAAACTTTCTGTCATAATATAAAAACAGAATGAAAATTATTAGAGTAATAGTGCATAATATACATTTCATATGACAATTCGAAGGGCTACGGAATTGCTCATGGAAAGACTGCCATTTCAATTGTGAATGCTGATGGGACTAAATATTTAAATTTAAAAACCTACAAAAATGAAAAATCGAATCTCTTTGTCCCAGTTTTATATTATTTTTGTCACTCTTCTGAAATTGCAAAGTGTTCCATGTTTATTTGTTTTCACACTTTTATGCTATGTCAAATTAGTTTTTCAAAGTACTATTTAAATCGAATGTCAGAATAACGTATTGCATAATTATTAAGGATGACTACTGTATCATAATGTAAAGTGGAATTTGTTTTTTATTATTTAGTTTTTATTATTTTTGTCACTCTTCTGAAATTGCAAAGTGTTCCATGTTTATTTGTTTTCACACTTTTGTGCTATGTCAAATTAGTTTTTCAAAGTACTATTTAAATCGAATGTCAGAATAACGTATTGCATAATTATTAAGGATGGCTACTGTATCATGATTTAAAGTGGAATCTGTTTAAGGTAGTTTAATGTTAGCAATTGTTTATCCAACACAATGTTACTATTAAAACAGGTTAAGACTTGACATCCAGTATGTAGAACGCCCCCCCCCCCCCTCCTACACACCTTCACTCATTCCAATGTGAATATGTATAAGGGTAGTAAAAATACCGGATTACATGCCCGGGAAAAGAAAATCCCGTCCTGTCTTTATACAATCATGGATCCACCAATAACATTATAAGGGTGTTCAGGTTCTCTACGGAAGAGAGGACAGGGTTTTCTCAAGAGTAGTGTGATTGGGGACTGGCTCAAGACCGTTCTGCCTTCTTGTGTTATTCTCTTTTGTTCTGTAAGACTTTAGAACATGAGCCAAGTCCTTCATTCATATTTACCCGCTTCTCCCTCAGTCAACAGGTCAACATGATTTATAAAATATTGTATTTTTCTGTATCCGCAATGCCCAGTCCACAGTGGGTCAATCAAAAAACCTATTAATTACCTCTGTCCTTATCTATCAGTTATGAATAAACGCCATTACCTTGGTCTAAAAAAAAATCCAGGAACTATTTAAATTAGTACTTTTATTTCAGGTGTCAAGACTTGTACACTATCAACAAAATAAATGATATTGTGTTAAGAGTTTTTTATTGTGGCAACGGTATTAATATAACTCAAACATATTGTTGATTGTTGAATACAGTTTTGATTGTTTTGTTATTGGTATTCATTCAACATTATGTTGCTATCATAACAGATTGAGACTCTTGACATCGACTCTGCTGATCTCGGTGAACGTCCCTTTGCATCACGTGATCTCGCTCAGTTCATATGTAAGATGACCCATCTGAAGAAGCTGACACTCGACGGTCAGTATCACGATGACCTCTACTCAACATCTTTATCGATGGCATCATCTGCAAAGGTATTGATTTGATTGTATTTTGTTGGACTCTTAAAAAATCACTACATGTTTTTGTTATACTGGAGGTGTACTCTGTACCTTTATAGTCAAACGCAAGTGTAGAATTTTACTCTCCCTATTGGTACACCGTTAAGAGCAGGTACGAAAAGTTGATCGTTTCTGGAAGTGGATGATAAAAGTAAACTTTCTGTCATAATATAAAAACAGAATGAAAATTATTAGAGTAATAGTGCATAAAATACATTTCATATGACAATTCGAAGGGCTACGGAATTGCTGATGGAAAGACTGCCATTTCAATTGTGAATGCTCATGGGACTAAATATTTAAATTTAAAAACCTACAAAAATGAAAAATCGAATCTCTTTGTCCCAGTTTTATATTATTTTTGTCACTCTTCTGAAATTGCAAAGTGTTCCATGTTTATTTGTTTTCACACTTTTATGCTATGTCAAATTAGTTTTTCAAAGTACTATTTAAATCGAATGTCAGAATAACGTATTGCATAATTATTAAGGATGACTACTGTATCATAATGTAAAGTGGAATTTGTTTTTTATTATTTAGTTTTTATTATTTTTGTCACTCTTCTGAAATTGCAAAGTGTTCCATGTTTATTTGTTTTCACACTTTTGTGCTATGTCAAATTAGTTTTTCAAAGTACTATTTAAATCGAATGTCAGAATAACGTATTGCATAATTATTAAGGATGGCTACTGTATCATGATTTAAAGTGGAATCTGTTTAAGGTAGTTTAATGTTAGCAATTGTTTATCCAACACAATGTTACTATTAAAACAGGTTAAGACTTGACATCCAGTATGTAGAACGCCCCCCCCCCCCCTCCTACACACCTTCACTCATTCCAATGTGAATATGTATAAGGGTAGTAAAAATACCGGATTACATGCCCGGGAAAAGAAAATCCCGTCCTGTCTTTATACAATCATGGATCTACCAATAACATTATAAGGGTGTTCAGGTTCTCTACGGAAGAGAGGACAGGGTTTTCTCAAGAGTAGTGTGATTGGGGACTGGCTCAAGACCGTTCTGCCTTCTTGTGTTATTCTCTTTTGTTCTGTAAGACTTTAGAACATGAGCCAAGTCCTTCATTCATATTTACCCGCTTCTCCCTCAGTCAACAGGTCAACATGATTTATAAAATATTGTATTTTTCTGTATCCGCAATGCCCAGTCCACAGTGGGTCAATCAAAAAACCTATTAATTACCTCTGTCCTTATCTATCAGTTATGAATAAACGCCATTACCTTGGTCTAAAAAAAAATCCAGGAACTATTTAAATTAGTACTTTTATTTCAGGTGTCAAGACTTGTACACTATCAACAAAATAAATGATATTGTCTTAAGAGTTTTTTTATTGTGGCAACGGTATTAATATAACTCAAACATATTGTTGATTGTTGAATACAGTTTTGAATGTTTTGTTATTGGTATTCATTCAACATTATGTTGCTATCATAACAGATTGAGACTCTTTACATCTACTCTGCTGATCTCAGTGAACGTCCCTCTGCATTACGTGATCTCGCTCAGTTCATCTGTAAGATGACTCATCTGAAGGACCTGAGACTCCGCGGTCAGTGTCACGATGACTTCTATTCAACATCGTCATCGATGGCATCATCTGCAAAGGTATTGATTTGATTGTATTTTGTTGGACTCTTAACAAATCACTACATGTTTTAGTTATACTGGAGGTGTACTCTGTACCTTTATAGTCAAACGCAAGTGTAGAATTTTACTCTCCCTATTGGTACACCGTTAAGAGCAGGTACGAAAAGTTGATCGTTTCTGGAAGTGGATGATAAAAGTAAACTTTCTGTCATAATATAAAAACAGAATGAAAATTATTAGAGTAATAGTGCATAATATACATTTCATATGACAATTCGAAGGGCTACGGAATTGCTCATGGAAAGACTGCCATTTCAATTGTGAATGCTGATGGGACTAAATATTTAAATTTAAAAACCTACAAAAATGAAAAATCGAATCTCTTTGTCCCAGTTTTATATTATTTTTGTCACTCTTCTGAAATTGCAAAGTGTTCCATGTTTATTTGTTTTCACACTTTTATGCTATGTCAAATTAGTTTTTCAAAGTACTATTTAAATCGAATGTCAGAATAACGTATTGCATAATTATTAAGGATGACTACTGTATCATAATGTAAAGTGGAATTTGTTTTTTATTATTTAGTTTTTATTATTTTTGTCACTCTTCTGAAATTGCAAAGTGTTCCATGTTTATTTGTTTTCACACTTTTGTGCTATGTCAAATTAGTTTTTCAAAGTACTATTTAAATCGAATGTCAGAATAACGTATTGCATAATTATTAAGGATGGCTACTGTATCATGATTTAAAGTGGAATCTGTTTAAGGTAGTTTAATGTTAGCAATTGTTTATCCAACACAATGTTACTATTAAAACAGGTTAAGACTTGACATCCAGTATGTAGAACGCCCCCCCTCCTACACACCTTCACTCATTCCAATGTGAATATGTATAAGGGTAGTAAAAATACCGGATTACATGCCCGGGAAAAGAAAATCCCGTCCTGTCTTTATACAATCATGGATCCACCAATAACATTATAAGGGTGTTCAGGTTCTCTACGGAAGAGAGGACAGGGTTTTCTCAAGAGTAGTGTGATTGGGGACTGGCTCAAGACCGTTCTGCCTTCTTGTGTTATTCTCTTTTGTTCTGTAAGACTTTAGAACATGAGCCAAGTCCTTCATTCATATTTACCCGCTTCTCCCTCAGTCAACAGGTCAACATGATTTATAAAATATTGTATTTTTCTGTATCCGCAATGCCCAGTCCACAGTGGGTCAATCAAAAAACCTATTAATTACCTTTGTCCTTATCTATCAGTTATGAATAAACGCCATTACCTTGGTCTAAAAAAAACTCCAGGAACTATTTAAATTAGTACTTTTATTTCAGGTGTCAAGACTTGTACACTATCAACAAAATAAATGATATTGTCTTAAGAGTTTTTTATTGTGGCAACGGTATTAATATAACTCAAACATATTGTTGATTGTTGAATACAGTTTTGATTGTTTTGTTATTGGTATTCATTCAACATTATGTTGCTATCATAACAGATTGAGACTCTTTACATCTACTCTGCTGATCTCAGTGAACGTCCCTCTGCATCACGTGATCTCGCTCAGTTCATCTGTAAGATGACTCATCTGAAGGACCTGAGACTCCGCGGTCAGTGTCACGATGACTTCTATTCAACATCGTCATCGATGGCACCATCTGCAAAGGTATTGATTTGATTGTATTTTGTTGGACTCTTAACAAATCACTACATGTTTTAGTTATACTGGAGGTGTACTCTGTACGTTTATAGTCAAACGCAAGTGTAGAATTTTACTCTCCCTATTGGTACACCGTTAAGAGCAGGTACGAAAAGTTGATCGTTTCTGGAAGTGGATGATAAAAGTAAACTTTCTGTCATAATATAAAAACAGAATGAAAATTATTAGAGTAATAGTGCATAATATACATTTCATATGACAATTCGAAGGGCTACGGAATTGCTCATGGAAAGACTGCCATTTCAATTGTGAATGCTGATGGGACTAAATATTTAAATTTAAAAACCTACAAAAATGAAAAATCGAATCTCTTTGTCCCAGTTTTATATTATTTTTGTCACTCTTCTGAAATTGCAAAGTGTTCCATGTTTATTTGTTTTCACACTTTTATGCTATGTCAAATTAGTTTTTCAAAGTACTATTTAAATCGAATGTCAGAATAACGTATTGCATAATTATTAAGGATGACTACTGTATCATAATGTAAAGTGGAATTTGTTTTTTATTATTTAGTTTTTATTATTTTTGTCACTCTTCTGAAATTGCAAAGTGTTCCATGTTTATTTGTTTTCACACTTTTGTGCTATGTCAAATTAGTTTTTCAAAGTACTATTTAAATCGAATGTCAGAATAACGTATTGCATAATTATTAAGGATGGCTACTGTATCATGATTTAAAGTGGAATCTGTTTAAGGTGGTTTAATGTTAGCAATTGTTTATCCAACACAATGTTACTATTTAAACAGGTTAAGACTTGACATCCAGTATGTAAAACGCCCCCCCCCCCCTCCTACACACCTTCACTCATTCCAATGTGAATATGTATAAGGGTAGTAAAAATACCGGATTACATGCCCGGGAAAAGAAAATCCCGTCCTGTCTTTATACAATCATGGATCCACCAATAACATTATAAGGGTGTTCAGGTTCTCTACGGAAGAGAGGACAGGGTTTTCTCAAGAGTAGTGTGATTGGGGACTGGCTCAAGACCGTTCTGCCTTCTTGTGTTATTCTCTTTTGTTCTGTAAGACTTTAGAACATGAGCCAAGTCCTTCATTCATATTTACCCGCTTCTCCCTCAGTCAACAGGTCAACATGATTTATAAAATATTGTATTTTTCTGTATCCGCAATGCCCAGTCCACAGTGGGTCAATCAAAAAACCTATTAATTACCTCTGTCCTTATCTATCAGTTATGAATAAACGCCATTACCTTGGTCTAAAAAAAAATCCAGGAACTATTTAAATTAGTACTTTTATTTCAGGTGTCAAGACTTGTACACTATCAACAAAATAAATGATATTGTGTTAAGAGTTTTTTATTGTGGCAACGGTATTAATATAACTCAAACATATTGTTGATTGTTGAATACAGTTTTGATTGTTTTGTTATTGGTATTCATTCAACATTATGTTGCTATCATAACAGATTGAGACTCTTGACATCGACTCTGCTGATCTCGGTGAACGTCCCTTTGCATCACGTGATCTCGCTCAGTTCATATGTAAGATGACCCATCTGAAGAAGCTGACACTCGACGGTCAGTATCACGATGACCTCTACTCAACATCTTCATCGATGGCATCATCTGCAAAGGTATTGATTTGATTGTATTTTGTTGGACTCTTAACAAATCACTACATGTTTTTGTTATACTGGAGGTGTACTCTGTACCTTTATAGTCAAACGCAAGTGTAGAATTTTACTCTCCCTATTGGTACACCGTTAAGAGCAGGTACGAAAAGTTGATCGTTTCTGGAAGTGGATGATAAAAGTAAACTTTCTGTCATAATATAAAAACAGAATGAAAATTATTGGAGTAATAGTGCATAATATACATTTCATATGACAATTCGAAGGGCTACAGAATTGCTGACGGAGAGACTGCCATTTCAATTGTGAATGCTGATGAGACTAAATATTTAAACTTAAAAACCTACACAAGTGATAAATCAATCTCTTCTTCCCAGTTTGTATTATTTTTGTCACTCTTTTGAAATTACAAAGTGTTCCATGTTTATTTGTTTTCACACTTTTCTGCTATGTCAAATTAGTTTTTCAAAGTACTATTTAAATCGAATGTCAGAATAACGTATTGCATAATTATTAAGGATGGCTACTGTATCATGATGTAAAGTGGAATCTGTTTAAGGTAGTTTAATAATAGCAATTGTTTATCCAACACAATGTTACTATTAAAACAGGTTAAGACTTGACATCCAGTATGTAGAACGCCCTCCTCCTACACACCCTCACTCATTCCAATGTGAATATGTATAAGGGTCAGTAGAAATACCGGATCACATGCCCGGTAAAAGAAAATCCCGTCCTGTCTTTATACAATCATGGATCCACCACTTTGTAGTCAATAACATTATCAGGGTGTTCAGGTTCATTACGGAAGAGAGGACAGGGTTTTCTCAAGAGTAGTGTGATTGGGAACTTGCTCAAGACCGTTCTGCCTTCTTGTGTTATTCTCTTTTGTTCTGTAAGACTTTAGAGCATGAGCCAAGTCCTTCATTCATATTTACCCGCTTCTCCCTCAGTCAACAGGTCAACATGATTTATAAAATATTATATTTTTCTGTATCCGCAATGCCCAGTCCACAGTGAGTCAATCAAAAACCTATTAATTACCTCTGTCATTATCTATTAGTTATGAATAAATGCCATTACCTTGGTCTCAAAAGAATCCAGGAACTATTTAAATTAGTCCTAATTTCAGGTGTCAAGACTTGTACACTATCAACAAAATAAATGATATTGTGTTAAGAGTTTTTTTATTGTGGCAACGGTATTAATATAACTCAAACATATTGTTGATTGTTGAATACAGTTTTGAATGTTTTGTTATTGGTATTCATTCAACATAATGTTGCTATCATAACAGATTGAGACTCTTGACATCGACTCTGCTGATCTCAGTGAACGTCCCTCTGCATCACGTGATCTCGCTCAGTTCATATGTAAGATGACTCATCTGAAGGACCTGACACTCCGCGGTCAGTGTCACGATGACTTCTATTCAACATCGTCATCGATGACATCATCTGCAAAGGTATTGATTTGATCGTATTTTGTTGGACTCTTACTAAATCACTACATGTTTTTGTTATACTGGAGGTGTACTCTTTACCTTTATAGTCAAACGTAAGTGTACAATTTTACTCTCCCTATTGGTACACCGTTAAGAGCAGGTACGAAAAGTTGATCGTTTCTGGAAGTGGATGATAAAAGTAAACTTTCTGTCATAATATAAAAACAGAATGAAAATTATTAGACTAGTAGTGCATAATATACTTTTCATATGACAATTCGAAGGGCTACGGAATTGCTAATGGAGAGACAGCTTTTTCAATTGTGAGTACTGATGAAACTAAATATTTAAATTAAAAAACCTACAAAAATGAAAAATTGAATCTCTTTGTCCCAGTTTTTATTATTTTTGTCACTCTTTTGAAATTACAAAGTGTTCCATGTTTATTTGTTTTCACACTTTTGTGCTATGTCAAATTAGTTTTTCAAAGTACTATTTAAATCGAATGTCAGAATAACGTATTGCAAAATTATTAAGGATGGCTACTGTATCATGATGTAAAGTGGAATTTGTTTAAGGTAGTTTAATGTTAGCAATTGTTTATCGAACACAATGATACTATTAAAACAGGTTAAGACTTGACATCCAGTATGTAGATTGCCTCCCTCCTACACACCCTCACTCATTCCAATGTGAATATGTATAAGGGTCAGTAAAAAATACCGGATCACATGCCCGGGAAAAGAAAATCCCGTCCTGTCTTTATACAATCATGGATCCACCACTTTGTAGTCAATAACATTATAAGGGTGTTCAGGTTCTCTACGGAAGAGAGGACAGGGTTTTCTCAAGAGTAGTGTGATTGGGGACTGGCTCAAGACCGTTCTGCCTTCTTGTGTTATTATCTTTTGTTTTGTAAGACTTTAGAGCATGAGCCAAGTTCTTCATTCATATTTACCCGCTTCTCCCTCAGTCAACAGGTCAACATGATTTATAAAATATTATATTTTTCTGTATCCGCAATGCCCAGTCCACAGTGGGTCAATCAAAAAACCTATTAATTACCTCTGTCCTTATCTATCAGTTATGAATAAACGCCATTACCTTGGTCTAAAAAAAAATCCAGGAACTATTTAAATTAGTACTTTTATTTCAGGTGTCAAGACTTGTACACTATCAACAAAATAAATGATATTGTGTTAAGAGTTTTTTATTGTGGCAACGGTATTAATATAACTCAAACATATTGTTGATTGTTGAATACAGTTTTGATTGTTTTGTTATTGGTATTCATTCAACATTATGTTGCTATCATAACAGATTGAGACTCTTGACATCGACTCTGCTGATCTCGGTGAACGTCCCTTTGCATCACGTGATCTTGCTCAGTTCATATGTAAGATGACCCATCTGAAGAAGCTGACACTCGACGGTCAGTATCACGATGACCTCTACTCAACATCTTCATCGATGGCATCATCTGCAAAGGTATTGATTTGATTGTATTTTGTTGGACTCTTAACAAATCACTACATGTTTTTGTTATACTGGAGGTGTACTCTGTACCTTTATAGTCAAACGCAAGTGTAGAATTTTACTCTCCCTATTGGTACACCGTTAAGAGCAGGTACGAAAAGTTGATCGTTTCTGGAAGTGGATGATAAAAGTAAACTTTCTGTCATAATATAAAAACAGAATGAAAATTATTGGAGTAATAGTGCATAATATACATTTCATATGACAATTCGAAGGGCTACAGAATTGCTGACGGAGAGACTGCCATTTCAATTGTGAATGCTGATGAGACTAAATATTTAAATTTAAAAACCTACACAAGTGATAAATCAATCTCTTCTTCCCAGTTTGTATTATTTTTGTCACTCTTTTGAAATTACAAAGTGTTCCATGTTTATTTGTTTTCACACTTTTCTGCTATGTCAAATTAGTTTTTTAAAGTACTATTTAAATCGAATGTCAGAATAACGTATTGCATAATTATTAAGGATGGCTACTGTATCATGATGTAAAGTGGAATCTGTTTAAGGTAGTTTAATAATAGCAATTGTTTATCCAACACAATGTTACTATTAAAACAGGTTAAGACTTGACATCCAGTATGTAGAACGCCCTCCTCCTACACACCCTCACTCATTCCAATGTGAATATGTATAAGGGTCAGTAAAAATACCGGATCACATGCCCGGTAAAAGAAAATCCCGTCCTGTCTTTATACAATCATGGATCCACCACTTTGTAGTCAATAACATTATCAGGGTGTTCAGGTTCATTACGGAAGAGAGGACAGGGTTTTCTCAAGAGTAGTGTGATTGGGAACTTGCTCAAAACCGTTCTGCCTTCTTGTGTTATTCTCTTTTGTTCTGTAAGACTTTAGAGCATGAGCCAAGTCCTTCATTCATATTTACCCGCTTCTCCCTCAGTCAACAGGTCAACATGATTTATAAAATATTATATTTTTCTGTATCCGCAATGCCCAGTCCACAGTGAGTCAATCAAAAACCTATTAATTACCTCTGTCATTATCTATCAGTTATGAATAAATGCCATTACCTTGGTCTCAAAAGAATCCAGGAACTATTTAAATTAGTCCTAATTTCAGGTGTCAAGACTTGTACACTATCAACAAAATAAATGATATTGTGTTAAGAGTTTTTTTATTGTGGCAACGGTATTAATATAACTCAAACATATTGTTGATTGTTGAATACAGTTTTGAATGTTTTGTTATTGGTATTCATTCAACATAATGTTGCTATCATAACAGATTGAGACTCTTTACATCTACTCTGCTGATCTCAGTGAACGTCCCTCTGCATCACGTGATCTCGCTCAGTTCATATGTAAGATGACTCATCTGAAGGACCTGACACTCCGCGGTCAGTGTCACGATGACTTCTATTCAACATCGTCATCGATGACATCATCTGCAAAGGTATTGATTTGATCGTATTTTGTTGGACTCTTACTAAATCACTACATGTTTTTGTTATACTGGAGGTGTACTCTTTACCTTTATAGTCAAACGTAAGTGTACAATTTTACTCTCCCTATTGGTACACCGTTAAGGCAGGTACGAAAAGTTGATCGTTTCTGGAAGTGGATGATAAAAGTAAACTTTCTGTCATAATATAAAAACAGAATGAAAATTATTAGACTAGTAGTGCATAATATACTTTTCATATGACAATTCGAAGGGCTACGGAATTGCTAATGGAGAGACAGCTTTTTCAATTGTGAGTACTGATGAAACTAAATATTTAAATTAAAAAACCTACAAAAATGAAAAATTGAATCTCTTTGTCCCAGTTTTTATTATTTTTGTCACTCTTTTGAAATTACAAAGTGTTCCATGTTTATTTGTTTTCACACTTTTGTGCTATGTCAAATTAGTTTTTCAAAGTACTATTTAAATCGAATGTCAGAATAACGTATTGCAAAATTATTAAGGATGGCTACTGTATCATGATGTAAAGTGGAATTTGTTTAAGGTAGTTTAATGTTAGCAATTGTTTATCGAACACAATGATACTATTAAAACAGGTTAAGACTTGACATCCAGTATGTAGATTGCCTCCCTCCTACACACCCTCACTCATTCCAATGTGAATATGTATAAGGGTAGTAAAAATACCGGATCACATGCCCGGGAAAAGAAAATCCCGTCCTGTCTTTATACAATCATGGATCCACCACTTTGTAGTCAATAACATTATAAGGGTGTTCAGGTTCTCTACGGAAGAGAGGACAGGGTTTTCTCAAGAGTAGTGTGATTGGGGACTGGCTCAAGACCGTTCTGCCTTCTTGTGTTATTATCTTTTGTTTTGTAAGACTTTAGAGCATGAGCCAAGTCCTTCATTCATATTTACCCGCTTCTCCCTCAGTCAACAGGTCAACATGATTTATAAAATATTATATTTTTCTGTATCCGCAATGCCCAGTCCACAGTGAGTCAATCAAAAACCTATTAATTACCTCTGTCATTATCTATCAGTTATGAATAAATGCCATTACCTTGGTCTCAAAAGAATCCAGGAACTATTTAAATTAGTCCTAATTTCAGGTGTCAAGACTTGTACACTATCAACAAAATAAATGATATTGTGTTAAGAGTTTTTTTATTGTGGCAACGGTATTAATATAACTCAAACATATTGTTGATTGTTGAATACAGTTTTGAATGTTTTGTTATTGGTATTCATTCAACATAATGTTGCTATCATAACAGATTGAGACTCTTGACATCGACTCTGCTGATCTTGGTGAACGTCCCTTTGCATCACGTGATCTCGCTCAGTTCATCTGTAAGATGACTCATCTGAAGGACCTGACACTCGACGGTCAGTATCACGATGACTTCTACTCAACATCGTCATCGATGGCATCATCTGCAAAGGTATTGATTTGATTGTATTTTGTTGGACTCTTAACAAATCACTACATGTTTTTGTTATACTGGAGGTGTACTCTGTACCTTTATAGTCAAACGCAAGTGTAGAATTTTACTCTCCCTATTGGTACACCGTTAAGAGCAGGTACGGAAAGTTGATCGTTTCGTGAAGTGGATGATAAAAGTAAACTTTCTGTCATAATATAAAAACAGAATGAAAATTATTAGAGTAATAGTGCATAATATACATTTGATATGACAATTCGAAGGGCTACGGAATTGCTCATGGAAAGACTGCCATTTCAATTGTGAATGCTGATGGGACTAAATATTTCAATTTAAAAACCTACAAATATGAAAAATCGAATCTCTTTGTCCCAGTTTGTATTATTTTTGTCACTCTTTTGAAATTGCAAAGTGTTCCATGTTTATTTGTTTTCACACTTTTCTGCTATGTCAAATTAGTTTTTCAAAGTAATATTTAAATCGAATGTCAGAATAACGTATTGCATAATTATTAAGGATGGCTACTGTATCATGATGTAAAGTGGAATCTGTTTAAGGTAGTTTAATGTTAGCAATTGTTTATTGTTTATCCAAGACAATGTTACTATTAAAACAGGTTAAGACTTGACATCCAGTATGTAGATTGCCTCCCTCCTACACACCCTCACTCATTCCAATGTGAATATGTATAAGGGTTAGTAAAAATACCGGATCACATGCCCGGGAAAAGAAAATCCCGTCCTGTCTTTATACAATCATGGATCCACCACTTTGTAGTCAATAACATTTTAAGGGTGTTCAGGTTCTCTACGGAAGAGAGGACAGGGTTTTCTCAAGAGTAGTGTGATTGGGAACTTGCTCAAAACCGTTCTGCCTTCTTGTGTTATTCTCTTTTGTTCTGTAAGACTTTAGAGCATGAGCCAAGTCCTTCATTCATATTTACCCGCTTCTCCCTCAGTCAACAGGTCAACATGATTTATAAAATATTATATTTTTCTGTATCCGCAATGCCCAGTCCACAGTGAGTCAATCAAAAACCTATTAATTACCTCTGTCATTATCTATCAGTTATGAATAAATGCCATTACCTTGGTCTCAAAAGAATCCAGGAACTATTTAAATTAGTCCTAATTTCAGGTGTCAAGACTTGTACACTATCAACAAAATAAATGATATTGTGTTAAGAGTTTTTTTATTGTGGCAACGGTATTAATATAACTCAAACATATTGTTGATTGTTGAATACAGTTTTGAATGTTTTGTTATTGGTATTCATTCAACATAATGTTGCTATCATAACAGATTGAGACTCTTTACATCTACTCTGCTGATCTCAGTGAACGTCCCTCTGCATCACGTGATCTCGCTCAGTTCATATGTAAGATGACTCATCTGAAGGACCTGACACTCCGCGGTCAGTGTCACGATGACTTCTATTCAACATCGTCATCGATGACATCATCTGCAAAGGTATTGATTTGATCGTATTTTGTTGGACTCTTACTAAATCACTACATGTTTTTGTTATACTGGAGGTGTACTCTTTACCTTTATAGTCAAACGTAAGTGTACAATTTTACTCTCCCTATTGGTACACCGTTAAGAGCAGGTACGAAAAGTTGATCGTTTCTGGAAGTGGATGATAAAAGTAAACTTTCTGTCATAATATAAAAACAGAATGAAAATTATTAGACTAGTAGTGCATAATATACTTTTCATATGACAATTCGAAGGGCTACGGAATTGCTAATGGAGAGACAGCTTTTTCAATTGTGAGTACTGATGAAACTAAATATTTAAATTAAAAAACCTACAAAAATGAAAAATTGAATCTCTTTGTCCCAGTTTTTATTATTTTTGTCACTCTTTTGAAATTACAAAGTGTTCCATGTTTATTTGTTTTCACACTTTTGTGCTATGTCAAATTAGTTTTTCAAAGTACTATTTAAATCGAATGTCAGAATAACGTATTGCAAAATTATTAAGGATGGCTACTGTATCATGATGTAAAGTGGAATTTGTTTAAGGTAGTTTAATGTTAGCAATTGTTTATCGAACACAATGATACTATTAAAACAGGTTAAGACTTGACATCCAGTATGTAGATTGCCTCCCTCCTACACACCCTCACTCATTCCAATGTGAATATGTATAAGGGTAGTAAAAATACCGGATCACATGCCCGGGAAAAGAAAATCCCGTCCTGTCTTTATACAATCATGGATCCACCACTTTGTAGTCAATAACATTTTAAGGGTGTTCAGGTTCTCTACGGAAGAGAGGACAGGGTTTTCTCAAGAGTAGTGTGATTGGGAACTTGCTCAAAACCGTTCTGCCTTCTTGTGTTATTCTCTTTTGTTCTGTAAGACTTTAGAGCATGAGCCAAGTCCTTCATTCATATTTACCCGCTTCTCCCTCAGTCAACAGGTCAACATGATTTATAAAATATTATATTTTTCTGTATCCGCAATGCCCAGTCCACAGTGAGTCAATCAAAAACCTATTAATTACCTCTGTCATTATCTATCAGTTATGAATAAATGCCATTACCTTGGTCTCAAAAGAATCCAGGAACTATTTAAATTAGTCCTAATTTCAGGTGTCAAGACTTGTACACTATCAACAAAATAAATGATATTGTGTTAAGAGTTTTTTTATTGTGGCAACGGTATTAATATAACTCAAACATATTGTTGATTGTTGAATACAGTTTTGAATGTTTTGTTATTGGTATTCATTCAACATAATGTTGCTATCATAACAGATTGAGACTCTTTACATCTACTCTGCTGATCTCAGTGAACGTCCCTCTGCATCACGTGATCTCGCTCAGTTCATATGTAAGATGACTCATCTGAAGGACCTGACACTCCGCGGTCAGTGTCACGATGACTTCTATTCAACATCGTCATCGATGACATCATCTGCAAAGGTATTGATTTGATCGTATTTTGTTGGACTCTTACTAAATCACTACATGTTTTTGTTATACTGGAGGTGTACTCTTTACCTTTATAGTCAAACGTAAGTGTACAATTTTACTCTCCCTATTGGTACACCGTTAAGAGCAGGTACGAAAAGTTGATCGTTTCTGGAAGTGGATGATAAAAGTAAACTTTCTGTCATAATATAAAAACAGAATGAAAATTATTAGACTAGTAGTGCATAATATACTTTTCATATGACAATTCGAAGGGCTACGGAATTGCTAATGGAGAGACAGCTTTTTCAATTGTGAGTACTGATGAAACTAAATATTTAAATTAAAAAACCTACAAAAATGAAAAATTGAATCTCTTTGTCCCAGTTTTTATTATTTTTGTCACTCTTTTGAAATTACAAAGTGTTCCATGTTTATTTGTTTTCACACTTTTGTGCTATGTCAAATTAGTTTTTCAAAGTACTATTTAAATCGAATGTCAGAATAACGTATTGCAAAATTATTAAGGATGGCTACTGTATCATGATGTAAAGTGGAATTTGTTTAAGGTAGTTTAATGTTAGCAATTGTTTATCGAACACAATGATACTATTAAAACAGGTTAAGACTTGACATCCAGTATGTAGATTGCCTCCCTCCTACACACCCTCACTCATTCCAATGTGAATATGTATAAGGGTAGTAAAAATACCGGATCACATGCCCGGGAAAAGAAAATCCCGTCCTGTCTTTATACAATCATGGATCCACCACTTTGTAGTCAATAACATTATAAGGGTGTTCAGGTTCTCTACGGAAGAGAGGACAGGGTTTTCTCAAGAGTAGTGTGATTGGGGACTGGCTCAAGACCGTTCTGCCTTCTTGTGTTATTATCTTTTGTTTTGTAAGACTTTAGAGCATGAGCCAAGTCCTTCATTCATATTTACCCGCTTCTCCCTCAGTCAACAGGTCAACATGATTTATAAAATATTATATTTTTCTGTATCCGCAATGCCCAGTCCACAGTGAGTCAATCAAAAACCTATTAATTACCTCTGTCATTATCTATCAGTTATGAATAAATGCCATTACCTTGGTCTCAAAAGAATCCAGGAACTATTTAAATTAGTCCTAATTTCAGGTGTCAAGACTTGTACACTATCAACAAAATAAATGATATTGTGTTAAGAGTTTTTTTATTGTGGCAACGGTATTAATATAACTCAAACATATTGTTGATTGTTGAATACAGTTTTGAATGTTTTGTTATTGGTATTCATTCAACATAATGTTGCTATCATAACAGATTGAGACTCTTGACATCGACTCTGCTGATCTTGGTGAACGTCCCTTTGCATCACGTGATCTCGCTCAGTTCATCTGTAAGATGACTCATCTGAAGGACCTGACACTCGACGGTCAGTATCACGATGACTTCTACTCAACATCGTCATCGATGGCATCATCTGCAAAGGTATTGATTTGATTGTATTTTGTTGGACTCTTAACAAATCACTACATGTTTTTGTTATACTGGAGGTGTACTCTGTACCTTTATAGTCAAACGCAAGTGTAGAATTTTACTCTCCCTATTGGTACACCGTTAAGAGCAGGTACGGAAAGTTGATCGTTTCGTGAAGTGGATGATAAAAGTAAACTTTCTGTCATAATATAAAAACAGAATGAAAATTATTAGAGTAATAGTGCATAATATACATTTGATATGACAATTCGAAGGGCTACGGAATTGCTCATGGAAAGACTGCCATTTCAATTGTGAATGCTGATGGGACTAAATATTTCAATTTAAAAACCTACAAATATGAAAAATCGAATCTCTTTGTCCCAGTTTGTATTATTTTTGTCACTCTTTTGAAATTGCAAAGTGTTCCATGTTTATTTGTTTTCACACTTTTCTGCTATGTCAAATTAGTTTTTCAAAGTAATATTTAAATCGAATGTCAGAATAACGTATTGCATAATTATTAAGGATGGCTACTGTATCATGATGTAAAGTGGAATCTGTTTAAGGTAGTTTAATGTTAGCAATTGTTTATTGTTTATCCAAGACAATGTTACTATTAAAACAGGTTAAGACTTGACATCCAGTATGTAGATTGCCTCCCTCCTACACACCCTCACTCATTCCAATGTGAATATGTATAAGGGTTAGTAAAAATACCGGATCACATGCCCGGGAAAAGAAAATCCCGTCCTGTCTTTATACAATCATGGATCCACCACTTTGTAGTCAATAACATTTTAAGGGTGTTCAGGTTCTCTACGGAAGAGAGGACAGGGTTTTCTCAAGAGTAGTGTGATTGGGGACTGGCTCAAGACCGTTCTGCCTTCTTGTGTTATTATCTTTTGTTCTGTAAGACTTTAGAGCATAAGCCAAGTCCTTTATTCATATTAACCCGATTCTCCCTCATTCAACAGGTCAACATGATTTATAAAATGTTGTACTTTTCTGTATCCGCAATGCCCAGTCCACAGTGGTTCAATCAAAAACCTATTAATAACCTCTGTCATTATCTATCAGTTATGAATAAATGCCATTACCTTGGTCTCAAAAGAATCCAGGAACTACTTAAATTAGTACTAATTTCAGGTATCAAGACTTGTACACTATCAACAAAATAAATGATATTGTGTTAAGAGTTTTTTATTGTGGCAACGGTATTAATATAACTCAAACATATTGTTGATTGTTGAATACAGTTTTGAATGTTTTGTTATTGGTATTCATTCAACATAATGTTGCTATCATAACAGATTGAGACTCTTGACATCGACTCTGCTGATCTTGGTGAACGTCCCTTTGCATCACGTGATCTCGCTCAGTTCATCTGTAAGATGACTCATCTGAAGGACCTGAAACTCCACGGTCAGTATCACGATGACTTCTACTCAACATCGTCATCGATGGCATCATCTGCAAAGGTATTGATTTGATTGTATTTTGTTGGACTCTTAACAAATCACTACATGTTTTTGTTATACTGGAGTTGTACTCTGTACCTTTATAGTCAAACGCAAGTGTAGAATTTTACTCTCCCTATTGGTACACCGTTAAGAGCAGGTACGAAAAGTTGATCGTTTCGTGAAGTGGATGATAAAAGTAAACTTTCTGTCATAATATAAAAACAAAATGAAAATTATTAGAGTAATAGTGCATAATATACATTTGATATGACAATTCGAAGGGCTACGGAATTGCTCATGGAAAGACTGCCATTTCAATTGTGAATGCTGATGGGACTAAATATTTCAATTTAAAAACCTACAAATATGAAAAATCGAATCTCTTTGTCCCAGTTTGTATTATTTTTGTCACTCTTTTGAAATTGCAAAGTGTTCCATGTTTATTTGTTTTCACACTTTTCTGCTATGTCAAATTAGTTTTTCAAAGTAATATTTAAATCGAATGTCAGAATAACGTATTGCATAATTATTAAGGATGGCTACTGTATCATGATGTAAAGTGGAATCTGTTTAAGGTAGTTTAATGTTAGCAATTGTTTATCCAACACAATGTTACTATTAAAACAGGTTAAGACTTGACATCCAGTATGTAGATTGCCTCCCTCCTACACACCCTCACTCATTCCAATGTGAATATGTATAAGGGTCAGTAAAAATACCGGATCACATGCCCGGTAAAAGAAAATCCCGTCCTGTCTTTATACAATCATGGATCCACCACTTTGTAGTCAATAACATTATCAGGGTGTTCAGGTTCTCTACGGAAGAGAGGACAGGGTTTTCTCAAGAGTAGTGTGATTGGGAACTTGCTCAAGACCGTTCTGCCTTCTTGTGTTATTCTCTTTTGTTCTGTAAGACTTTAGAGCATGAGCCAAGTCCTTCATTCATATTTACCCGCTTCTCCCTCAGTCAACAGGTCAACATGATTTATAAAATATTATATTTTTCTGTATCCGCAATGCCCAGTCCACAGTGAGTCAATCAAAAACCTATTAATTACCTCTGTCATTATCTATCAGTTATGAATAAATGCCATTACCTTGGTCTCAAAAGAATCCAGGAACTATTTAAATTAGTCCTAATTTCAGGTGTCAAGACTTGTACACTATCAACAAAATAAATGATATTGTGTTAAGAGTTTTTTTATTGTGGCAACAGTATTAATATAACTCAAACATATTGTTGATTGTTGAATACAGTTTTGAATGTTTTGTTATTGGTATTCATTCAACATAATGTTGCTATCATAACAGATTGAGACTCTTTACATCTACTCTGCTGATCTCAGTGAACGTCCCTCTGCATCACGTGATCTCGCTCAGTTCATCTGTAAGATGACTCATCTGAAGGACCTGACACTCCGCGGTCAGTGTCACGATGACTTCTATTCAACATCGTCATCGATGGCATCATCTGCAAAGGTATTGATTTGATCGTATTTTGTTGGACTCTTACTAAATCACTACATGTTTTTGTTATACTGGAGGTGTACTCTTTACCTTTATAGTCAAACGTAAGTGTACAATTTTACTCTCCCTATTGGTACACCGTTAAGAGCAGGTACGAAAAGTTGATCGTTTCTGGAAGTGGATGATAAAAGTAAACTTTCTGTCATAATATAAAAACAGAAAGAAAATTATTAGACTAGTAGTGCATAATATACTTTTCATATGACAATTCGAAGGGCTACGGAATTGCTAATGGAGAGACAGCTTTTTCAATTGTGAGTACTGATGAAACTAAATATTTAAATTAAAAAACCTACAAAAATGAAAAATTGAATCTCTTTGTCCCAGTTTTTATTATTTTTGTCACTCTTTTGAAATTACAAAGTGTTCCATGTTTATTTGTTTTCACACTTTTGTGCTATGTCAAATTAGTTTTTCAAAGTACTATTTAAATCGAATGTCAGAATAACGTATTGCAAAATTATTAAGGATGGCTACTGTATCATGATGTAAAGTGGAATTTGTTTAAGGTAGTTTAATGTTAGCAATTGTTTATCCAACACAATGATACTATTAAAACAGGTTAAGACTTGACATCCAGTATGTAGATTGCCTCCCTCCTACACACCCTCACTCATTCCAATGTGAATATGTATAAGGGTCAGTAAAAATACCGGATCACATGCCCGGGAAAAGAAAATCCCGTCCTGTCTTTATACAATCATGGATCCACCACTTTGTAGTCAATAACATTATAAGGGTGTTCAGGTTCTCTACGGAAGAGAGGACAGGGTTTTCTCAAGAGTAGTGTGATTGGGGACTGGCTCAAGACCGTTCTGCCTTCTTGTGTTATTATCTTTTGTTTTGTAAGACTTTAGAGCATGAGCCAAGTCCTTCATTCATATTTACCCGCTTCTCCCTCAGTCAACAGGTCAACATGATTTATAAAATATTATATTTTTCTGTATCCGCAATGCCCAGTCCACAGTGAGTCAATCAAAAACCTATTAATAACCTCTGTCATTATCTATCAGTTATGAATAAATGCCATTACCTTGGTCTCAAAAGAATCCAGGAACTATTTAAATTAGTACTAATTTCAGGTATCAAGACTTGTACACTATCAACAAAATAAATGATATTGTGTTAAGAGTTTTTTATTGTGGCAACGGTATTAATATAACTCAAACATATTGTTGATTGTTGAATACAGTTTTGAATGTTTTGTTATTGGTATTCATTCAACATAATGTTGCTATCATAACAGATTGAGACTCTTGACATCGACTCTGCTGATCTTGGTGAACGTCCCTTTGCATCACGTGATCTCGCTCAGTTCATCTGTAAGATGACTCATCTGAAGGACCTGACACTCGACGGTCAGTATCACGATGACTTCTATTCAACATCGTCATCGATGGCATCATCTGCAAAGGTATTGATTTGATTGTATTTTGTTGGACTCTTAACAAATCACTACATGTTTTTGTTATACTGGAGGTGTACTCAGTACCTTTATAGTCAAACGCAAGTGTAGAATTTTACTCTCCCTATTGGTACACCGTTAAGAGCAGGTACGAAAAGTTGATCGTTTCTGGAAGTGGATGATAAAAGTAAACTTTCTGTCATAATATAAAAACAGAATGAAAATTATTAGAGTAATAGTGCATAATATACATTTCATATGACAATTCGAAGGGCTACGGAATTGCTCATGGAAAGACTGCCATTTTAATTGTGAATGCTGATGGGACTAAATATTTAAATTAAAAAACCTACAAAAATGAAAAATCGAATCTCTTTGTCCCAGTTTTATATTATTTTTGTCACTCTTTTGAAATTGCAAAGTGTTCCATGTTTATTTGTTTTCACACTTTTGTGCTATGTCAAATTAGTTTTTCAAAGTACTATTTAAATCGAATGTCAGAATAACGTATTGCATAATTATTAAGGATGGCTACTGTATCATGATGTAAAGTGGAATCTGTTTAAGGTAGTTTAATGTTAGCAATTGTTTATCCAACACAATGTTACTATTAAAACAGGTTAAGACTTGACAGCCGGTATGTAGAACGCCCCCCTCCTACACACCCTCACTCATTCCAATGTGAATATGTATAAGGGTCAGTAAAAATACCGGATCACATGCCCGGTAAAAGAAAATCCCGTCCTGTCTTTATACAATCATGGATCCACCACTTTGTAGTCAATAACATTATAAGGGTGTTCAGGTTCTCTACGGAAGAGAGGACAGGGTTTTCTCAAGAGTAGTGTGATTGGGGACTGGCTCAAGACCGTTCTGCCTTCTTGTGTTATTATCTTTTGTTCTGTAAGACTTTAGAGCATGAGCCAAGTCCTTCATTCATATTTACCCGCTTCTCCCTCAGTCAACAGGTCAACATGATTTATAAAATATTGTATTTTTCTGTATCCGCAATGCCCAGTCCACAGTGAGTCAATAAAAAAACCTATTAATTACCTCTGTCCTTATCTATCAGTTATGAATAAACGCCATTACCTTGGTCTCAAAAAAATCGAGGAACTATTTAAATTAGTACTTTTATTTCAGGTGTCAAGACTTGTACACTATCAACAAAATAAATGATATTGTCTTAAGAGTTTTTTATTGTGGCAACGGTATTAATATAACTCAAACATATTGTTGATTGTTGAATTCAGTTTGGAATGTTTTGTTATTGGTATTCATTCAACATTATGTTGCTATCATAACAGAGGGAGACTCTTGACATCGACTCTGCTGATCTCGGTGAACGTCCCTTTGCATCACGTGATCTCGCTCAGTTCATCTGTAAGATGACCCATCTGAAGAAGCTGACACTCGACGGTCAGTATCACGATGACTTCTACTCAACATCATCATCGATGGCATCATCTGCAAAGGTATTGATTTGATCATGTTTTTCGGACTCTTAGCAAATCACTACATGTTTTTGTTATACGGACGGTGTACTCTTTCCTTTATAGTTAAACGCAAGTTTAATTGTGAATGCTGATGGGACTAAATATTTCAATTTAAAAACCTACAAAAATGAAAAATCGAATCTCTTTGTCCCAGTTTTTATTATTTTTGTCACTCTTTTGAAATTGCAAAGTGTTCCATGTTTATTTGTTTTCACACTTTTGTGCTATGTCAAATTAGTTTTTCAAAGTACTATTTAAATCGAATGTCAGAATAACGTATTGCATAATTATTAAGGATGGCTACTGTATCATGATGTAAAGTGGAATCTGTTTAAGGTAGTTTAATGTTAGCAATTGTTTATCGAACACAATGTTACTATTAAAACAGGTTAAGACTTGACATCCAGTATGTAGAACGCCCCCCTCCTACACACCCTCACTCATTCCAATGTGAATATGTATAAGGGTCAGTAAAAATACCGGATCACATGCCCGGGAAAAGAAAATCCCGTCCTGTCTTTATACAATCATGGATCCACCACTTTGTAGTCAATAACATTATAAGGGTGTTCAGGTTCTCTACGGAAGAGAGGACAGGGTTTTCTCAAGAGTAGTGTGATTGGGGACTGGCTCAAGACCGTTCTGCCTTCTTGTGTTATTCTCTTTTGTTCTGTAAGACTTAAGATCGTGAGCCAAGTCCTTCATTCATAATTATTTACCCGCTTCTCCCTCAGTCAACAGGTCAACATGATTTATAAACTATTGTACTTTTCTTTATCCGCAATGCCCAGTCCACAGTGAGTCAATAAAAAAACCTATTAATTACCTCTGTCCTTATCTATCAGTTATGAATAAACGCCATTACCTTGGTCTCAAAAAAATCGAGGAACTATTTAAATTAGTACTAATTTCAGGTGTCAAGTCTTGTACACTATCAACAAAATAAATGATATTGTGTTAAGAGTTTTTTATTGTCGCAACGGTATTAATATAACTCAAACATATTGTTGATTGTTGAATACAGTTTTGAATGTTTTGTTATTGGTATTCATTCAACATAATGTTGCTATCATAACAGATTGGGACTCTTTACATCGACTCTGATGATCTCGGTGAACGTCCCTCTGCATCACGTGATCTCGCTCAGTTCATCTGTAAGATGACTCATCTGAAGGACCTGAGACTCCGCGGTCAGTATCACGATGACTTCTACTCAACATCGTCATCGATGGCATCATCTGCAAAGGTATTGATTTGATCGTATTTTGTTGGACTCTTACCAAATCACTACATGTTTTTGTTATACTGGAGGTGTACTCTTTACCTTTATAGTCAAACGTAAGTGTACAATTTTACTCTCCCTATTGGTACACCGTTAAGAGCAGGTACGAAAAGTTGTTCGTTTCTGGAAGTGGATGATAAAAGTAAACTTTCTGTCATAATATAAAACAGAATGAAAATTATTAGACTGATAGTATAAAATATAAATTTCATATGACAATTCAAAGTGCTATGGAATTGCTAATGGAGAGACAGCTTTTTTAATTGTGAGTACTGATGAGACTAAATATTTAAATTGATAAACCTGCAAATATGTAAAATCGAATTTATTTGTCCCAGCTTGTATTATTTCTCAAACCCTTTGAAAATTGCAAAGTGTTCCATGTATATTTATTTTCACACTTTTCTGCTATGTAAAATTAGTTTTTCAAAGTACTATTTAAATCAAATGTCAAAATAATGTATTGCTTATGTGAACTAATTAGGATAGCTATGTATCATGATGTAAAGTGTAAAAATATTTTTAAGTAGTGTAATGTCAGCAATTGTTTATCTAACACAATGTTACTATTATAACAGATTAATACTTGGCATGCAGTATATGGATCATCCCCCTTCCCTTTCACCAGCCCTAACTCATTCCAACGTTAAAATGTAGTAGGATCAGTAAAATTATTAATCATTAATCACCTCTGTCATTATCTATCAGTTATGAATAAACACGAATAAACACCATTACCTCTGTCTCAAAAGAATCCAGGAACTATTGAAATTAGTACTAATTTCAGGTGTCAATTAGGCTATAGTTCCTCATTACAAAATAAATGTATTGTGTTTATATATTTTCATTGAGGCGACGACATTGATATAATTGTAAACGTTTCGCTGAATTTTGAATACAGTTATAATTGGATGTTGATAATTCAACAAAATGTTACTATCATAACAGATTGAGACTCTTTACATAAAGTGTTTCCGTCTAAGTGAACCTCCCTCTGCATCATTATGTCATTATCTATTAGTTATGAATAACGCCATTACCTCGGTCTCAAAAGAATCCAGGAACTGCTGAAATTAGTACTAATTTCAGGTGTCAAGATTTGTATATCATTCACAAAATAAATGTTATTGTGTTAAGAGTTTTCGCTACGGCAACGATATTAATATAATTTTTAATGAATTGTTGATTCTCGAATATAGTTTTATTTGGTTGTTATTCGTATTCATTCAACATAATGTTGCTTTCATAACAGATTGAGACTCTTGACATCTACTCTGATCTCAGTGAACGTCCCTCTGCATCACGTGATCTCGCTCAGTTCATCTTTAAGATATCTCATCTGAAGGGCCTGACACTCCGCGGTCAGTATCACGATGACTTCTACTCAACATCGTCATCGATTGCATCATCCGCGAAGGTATTGATGTGATCGTATATTTCAGGGCTCTCAACAAATCACTACATGTTTTGGGTATACTAGAGGTGTACTCTTTCCTATATATTCAAACGCAAGTGTAGAATTTTACTCTCCCTATTGGTACACCGTTAAGAGCAGGTACGAAAAGTTGATCGTTTCTGGAAGTGGATGATAAAAGTAAACTTTCTGTCATAATATAAAAACAGAATGAAAATTATTAGACTAATAGTATAAAAAATAAATTTCATATGACAATTCGAAGTGCTACGGAATTGCTAATGGAGAGACAGCTTTTTCAATTGTGAGTACTGATGAGACTAAATATTTAAATTTATAAACCTGCAAATATGTAAAATCGAATTCATTTGTCCCCGTTTGTATTATTTATCAAACCCTTTGGAAATTGCAAAGTGTCCCATGTATATTTATTTTCACACTTTTCTGCTATGTAAAATTAGTTTTTTAAAGTACTGTGGTTTAACTGGGCTCTGCCGGGGTAGCGTTCTGCCTTGCAGTCTCTCAAAACCCGGTTCACGCTCTCGACAATCATTCATCAACTATATCTCTCAGTGGGCTCTCACAAAAGTATATCGTGTAAGAATAAACGTGGACTAGCTCTCAATCTCATTTACTTACTCCCGCAATCACTGAATGTCTGGCAGTAACTCAAGAAACAACACTTGCACAGTATCTGCAGTTCAAGTAACTTTACTCGTTTCTAGTAACGGACCTGTCGCAACGACAGCCCGATGCTGACCGACTGACACGACAGCTCCACGCCGACTCACTGACATCTCACGATGTACACATATATATTTCACAATTAACTATATAACGCCCTCTACGTCTTACTAAATTACTGGGCTAGTTATGCTACACAGCCCCTCCCCAAGTGTGGGCTGTCCTCGGACCACTTTTTAACAAAACAAGATAATATCACTTCGAAATAATCTTTCCAAAAAAGTACAAAATTACTTTAAAACTCCTTAAAGTACATGTATATACACTTAGATATAACAACAAAATTATCTATGTATAGACTTAGTAGAGAAAGAACAAAAGAGTCGTCATGAGAAACGGGAAAGTTTAGGAAAGAATAGGTGCGGAAGGAATAGGACCAGAAATTCTGAAACAAAGAATACATGGCCTAAAACACAATGCTTATACAAGTTAAAATAAAACATAACCCTTTCCTTTTTCTCCTGCTACCTAACAAATACAAAACAATGCATCCCTGTACTATCGTAAACAAGAAATATTTGCCTAGTAACAATACAACATACACTTTCGTAAAGTGCAACATAAGAACTCGAATAGAGTGAAAGAACAAAAGAAGTAGAGGGAGAACGAATGAAATATGAGTTTGAAGTCAGACAAAGGGTGAAGGGTAGAAGGAATGCAGGATTTAAGGTGAACAAGATATTACACAATTCATTTCAGGTACATAAGTAAAAACAACAAAAGACATTGGTTGGAATGGCAAAGTACTGGCTGCTTAGTTTGAGTTTATGGCAAGATTAAATAAGTTGGGTCTCGGTGGATTCCTAGTTCTCGCGAGATCTCTCCTAGAGGCTGGGACAGGAACCTTTCGTGGTGCAGGTACAGTCGGTTCAACAAGTTTCGAAGCTTCCCTGTCGACGGGGTCAACCTCCTCTTCCTCTCCTAAAGCTGACATGTGCAAGTTGGCTAGGAGCGTCCTGCTCAACCTTCGGGCTGACTTACACTCGCTTCTAACTAGGAGTCCGTAGGCTGAAGAGTGCCACTTCGTAGGGTTTCAACCTGTCCACATGAACTACCTTCAACTGCCGTACACTCGAGCGGATGTCTGCATTCGTTCCTACCCCATAGAACCTCAACTCCTCCAGCAAACCTTATCTCTGGTCTTGTTCATGCCAAGGTACCCACTAGACTTGCCATCAAGCAATTCCTTCACAACGACCTCTCGAAGCTTAGCTGATAAGACAACATTCAGTTACCCTATGGCCTTGGTCACTATTCCCATTTCCTGTCGGGAACGCCTTGCTTCATTTCCAGTTGGGCTCACTTCCTCCAAGGGCTTCTCCACCCTGGACTTTGAAGCCATTGCTGACCAATCCAGCCGTTCCCTTGACCTTGACTGAAGGATCTTGCGCCTGGTCTTGGCTCATCTGCTCATTCATGATGCTGGGTTCTATCGTAACTGTCCTTGCCTCCGCATAGCTATCTCGGGGTACCTCCACTTTCGGTGCTACTTGTTTATCAGAGATTGCTGACTCCTTGAAGTTCCGCTTTACACGCACTGAGGACAATTCGTCACTGCCTTCGCCTTCACACGAAACATTGGTAAGTGAGCGTCCAGAACGGTGCACGGTTTTGAAGTCGCACTCTGCTATCACTTGCAGCCATCAATCCATCCATCCCTGCAAATCTCGAAAATCAATGAAGTGCCCCATGATCAGTCCTGACCTCAAATCTCCGACCATAATACCGGGCCATAATAAAGGCAAAAACTCCATACAGGCGCTATACTCACAAAATTCACTGTACAGGCGCTATCATTATTTACACAAGCGCTGTACCTTACATGTACATGCGCAATCCCTGCATTCGCCTACACACAGGCGAAACCTCAGGCGCTTTCTCTGCCTTCGCCTGCACACAGGCCAAATTTTCATCCTCCATAGTCACTCGTTTAGCAGCCATTACAGGATTCTCTATTATAATTATAAAAACACAAACTCCAGTCAGGCGCTATACTCTCAATGTATAGGCGCTATGTCTGCCGGCGCCTATATAGGCGCTATACCTCCTACGTGTAGGCGCTGTCACTGCCTATAGGCGCTATAACTAACACGTACGTAGCTAGGCGCTCCCACTGCCAGACGCCTATAGGCGATATACCTCCAACGTGTAGGCGCTTCCTCTCACTGCCTGGCGCCTATAGGCGCTATACCTAACACGTAGGCGCTCTCACTGCCCGGCGCCTATATGCGCTAGACCTAACACGTAGGTAGGCGCTATCACTGTCGGGCGCCTATAGGCGCTATACCTAACACGTAGGTAGGCGCTATCACTGTCGGGCGCCTATAGGCGCTTTACCTAACACATATAGGTAGGCGCTATCACTGTCGGGCGCCTATAGGCGCTATACCTAACACGTAGCTAGACACCGTCACTGTATGCGTAGGCGCCAATCTACTTCCGGGTTCGCTGTTGGGGGAGTTCGTTCTGAGCTGCTACAGCCACGTTGCTTCTGTCCCACCGCTGCCACCAACTTGCACAGTATCTGCAGTTCAAGTAACTTTACTCGTTCCTGGTAACGGACCTGTCGCAACGACAGCCCGATGCTGACCGACTGACACGACAGCTCAACGCCGACTCACTGACATCTCACGATGTACACATATATATTTCATAATTACCTATAACGCCCTCTACGTCTTACTAAATTACTGGGCTAGTAATGCTACAGTACTATTTAAATCAAATGTCAGAATAATGTATTGCTTATATGAACTAATTAGGATAGCTATGTATCATGATGTAAAGTGTAAAAATATTTTTAAGTAGTGTAATGTCAGCAATATTATTGTTTATCTAACATAATGTTATTATTATAACAGATTAATTCTTGGCATCCAGTATAATGGATCGCCCCCCCTTCCCTTCCACCAGCCTTAACTCATTCCGACGTTTAAATGTAGTAGGATCAGTAAAATTATCGGATCATAATACTGGGGGATAAAATGCCCTCTTCTCTTACAATCATGGATCCCCCGCTATAACATTGTCAATAACATTCTCAGGGTGTTCAGGTTCTCCAAGGAATAAAGGAAAGGGTTTTCTCAAGAGTAGTGTGATTGGTGACCGGCTCACGACCCTTTTGCCTTCTTTTTTTTATTCTCTTTTTTTCCTGCTAGAATTTAGATCATGAGCCAAGTCCTTCATTGATATTTCCCAACTACTCCCACAGTCAACAGGTCAACATGATTTAGGAAATATTATAATTTTCTTTATCCGCAATGCCCAAAGTCCAGATTGGATCAATCAAAAACATATTAATCACCTCTGTCATTATCTATCAGTTATGAATTAACACTAATAAACACCATTACCTCGGTCTCAAAAGAATCCATGAACTTTTGAAATTAGTACTAATTTCAGGTGTCAAGGCTATAGTTCCTCATTACAAAATAAATGTATTGTGTTTATATATTTTCATTGAGGCAACGACATTGATATAATTGTAAACGTTTCGCTGAATTTTGAATACAGTTATAATCGGATGTTGATAATTCAACAAAATGTTACTAACATAACAGATTGAGACTCTTTATATAGAGTGTTTCCGTCTAAGTGAACCTCCCTCTGCATCATTATGTCATTGTCTATTAGTTATGAATAACGCCATTACCTCGGTCTCAAAATAATCCAGGAACTGCTGAAATTAGTACTAATTTTAGGTGTCAAGATTTGTACATCATAAACAAAATAAATGTCATTGTGTTAAGATTTTTCATAGTGGCGACGATATTAATATAGCAGAATGTTGAATATAGTTTTATTTGGTTGTTATTAGTAATAATTCAACATAATGTTGCTATCATAACAGATTGAGACTCTTAACATCCACTGTGATGATATCAGTGAACGGCCCTCGGCCTTCCAGCTTTCCGGGTATTTTTCGATTGCAGGGGTGATGGAGTTTCAGGCGTTTCAGGCGAGACGTCTGATTCGGTGTACTCGCTATCGCTGTCGCTTTTGTCACTGTGACTGAAGGACGAGAGGCATGCAATTGTCGCGTCAAACGGATATTACACGGCCGAGATGACGGGTGGGGATCCATTGGAAGCTTACTTATTTCGATAGTCAGACTAAATTGGTTGATTTTACTGTATAAACTAGGACGCCGTTGAGAAAAAGCAATTAGGAAAATAATTACGTTTAAGGAAGTGGAAGCCAAAAAAATATAATGTTATATATAATTCAGTATAGTAATGTCAGCAATTGTTTATCCAACATGATGTCGTACTATTACAACAGATTGAGACTCTTGACATCTACTCTACTGATCTCAATGGACGTCCCTCTGCATCACGTGATCTCGCTCAGTTCATCTGTAAGATGACTCATCTGAAGGACCTAACACTCCGCGGTTGGTATCACGATGACTTCTACTCAACATCGTCATCGATGGCATCATCTGCAAAGGTATTGATTTGATCATATTTTTGGGGACTCTTAGCCAGGCGCGGATCCAGGGGGAGCGCCCCCCCCCCCCCCGGCAAAAAATAAAAAATAAAAAAAGCGAGAGAGAGGAGGAAAAGAAGGGAAAGAGGAGAGAAAGGGAAAGAAAGAAGAGGAAGAAGAAAAAAAAAAGGGAAAAAAAGGGGAAAAAAAGGGAAATCGGGTGGGGGGGGGGGTGCGAAAGGGCCTTGCCTCTTAGGCTGTTGCCCCCCCCCCCCCCCCATCAACAAATAACAGAGAAGGAAGGATATGGAAAGAAAAAAGGAAAACAATAGAAAGAAGTAAGGTGGGGGAGATCAGATGCATTTTTTTTCCCCAACAAGGTGTTAATCGAGGGGGGATGCACTGGCTTACGGATGGGGGTAGGGTGCCCCCCCAATACAAATTCAAACGTGGTTTATTTCTAATTCGATACCGGTGATGTACAAATGTTGCTGAAATTACATAATTTTCCGAGATTTTTCCTCACTTTTTAGTAATTTTTACTTTTGTATGCGTTTGTTTGAGATGACAAATTCCTAAAATTACCGTCAGGTGAGAAATATGCTTATTTAAAGGCTTAAATGTCAGGCCCCGCTCACAGTGCCAGGGAGGAACCAAAGTGCGCCAAAACTCATGTTTGGGGATTTATTTTTTATAAATCCAGAGGAAATGTTTGGATTTCCAGGGATTTTCCCTTAAATTTTATTATCAACATTTTTTCTGATGTCTAAGCTTTAAGTTGATACCAGATTTGGCTGCCGATTCTGCCCGTTATTATGTTAGAGCCGTTTTCCTTGCAACATTGCCCCGAAAAATGTGTTTATTTTGGTCCGCGGTGTCAGAACAAGTGTCACGCGCCCCCTCGCGCCGTGATTTATGACCACGAATCCTTCATGATTTAGCCGCGGACCAAAAAACCCCACATTTTTCGGGGCAATGTGGCAAGGGAAATTAAAATTTTAGCGGTACACCGTGGAGATCTTAACATTTCTTCTGGATTTATAAAAAAACATGGATAATTAGTCCATTTTTCAGTGAATTACCCTATAATATATCATGAAGATTGTGTTTCTATTAATTTTAACCCATTCATTCAACGAAATGAACTATCAGGAAATGTTGTTATTGTTGTTGAATATTTGTTTCCCTACATGCGTGCCATAGACGTATGGAATTTAAATTTGTTTTTCCATATTAAGTAAATTTCTGTTTCCCAGTATTTTCCTAAATTGTTTAAATCCTGACTGAATTTGGCATCCATTTTTTTTAAAAGAATGATGTACCTAATTAACGACAACGTGGATGATACAGAGATTCATACTGACCTTGGAATCGACTGCTATATTTGCAAGCACCGAGTAGAAGACATCATGCATAGTACCAGTAAGATCGATCGTCACAGATCTCAGTGATCGTGATGAGCACATGAATTCAGCCAGGTCCTCTGAAGCCGTCCTTCCACATGGCTTGTAAATAATCAGGTCATCCTGCAAAGTACATGTGCACAAATAATATTGTGAGGCTAGAAACATAAACCATCAAAATAATACTATATTATCCTGATTAATCAACTGCATTGATACTGATTTTTTTAATAAGCTTGTTTTCTTCTTCAATTTCCCGTTTGGTTCTTATTCTGTTTTCATAATCTATATGTATGAACATCAAATAATACACTAATAACATTATACATTAGTAAGGAATTATTCTGATCCAATCAAAAATACAATTTTCTGGGTTCAGTACGTTATCTCATAATAATTCAAGGTAGCGTTTTATCATATTGATATGGACAGTAAACACGTGAAAATCCTATTGGGATTCGTGGTAATAAAAGCATTATATTATTAAACCAAGATTTCATTGCAAATACATTCAAGACGGGTTGTACTGCAATAACAATAAATCACAACTCCTATTTACATACTAAAGTCCTAATACTAATTAATTCTTGTTATTAAATTTTGTTCGTGTACATTGCAGTTTTCAAATTAAATATGATGGTCAGAATTGTATTCATGGCAGATCCATAGAAGTTGCTTTAATATAAACATGCTCCTGATTTAAATAAAATGTATTCTATCAAGCTTCTGGGTGAATTTGGGTGACGTGAAGTTTTGACAGAATGTATTGCCTTATTAGCGCATGTTTGGGTTCAAAGCATCGTTCGTATACACAGTATGTATACAGTCATGTGTTCAAACCAAACGACGTCATCCTATTAAAGTCTCAGAGAATGAAATTTAAATCAAATAGAAGCTCTATCACTCAAAAAGATTAAAACAAAGATGAAATGTATACGTTGCTACAATGAGACGTTGAATACTTTCCTTACCACTTCACGATGGTTCATGATGAAAGTATTCCCTGATACTGTGTGTGCCTGCATCTCCTCGGTGATCTTCAGTGTCTTTCTGGACGTAGTCGATAGATGATCCGCCACGGCTTTGGCCACTGCTTGGTCTTGGCTCTCATATGCTACATCTACGACGAAGTCTTCATTATACTCTGGTTCAAACGCTATGAGATGAGAGACGATATCCAAGCCGACCTCCTTCTGCTGGGCTGAGGTGAAGTACAGTAGGTACCGATATTCCGTTGATTCCGGTGTAATATACGCTATCAACCCGTCATACTCATTACGGTTTGAGTTGTAAAGAGATGCAAGATACATTCCTGATAGATACTCCTGGAAGAGCTTATGGGGAAACTGCACTGATCGGACTACTGAATTCGGAGTATTTCTTCTGTCTCGCATCGGAAGAATTTTCTTCTCTCTGGTGAGTACACCAATTTTACAACCTACATCGATGGACTCTGGATAGCTCTGAAACTCCTTTTCTGTGAATACTAACCGTCTCTCGAGAAGTCCCTGGAAGACAGTGCAGCCAATGTGAATCAGGTGTGGACGAATATCTGAACAATGTTCGCCTAATTTGCCTTCAACAATACCTGAAGATGGAATGTGCTTTGATAGGTGATGATCAACCAAAAATTCAATCATCTGATTGAAGAGCTGGGAAAATGTTTGCAGCTTGGACATTGCCTCTCGACGCTCTCCATCAAACTCTTTTCACATGATACACAGCATGGCTGTGTATATGGGGTAGGGAGCTATGTTCTCTCTGATCACATCGTTGTTCGATATGAATCGGTTCAGATCTTCAGAGGAAGCTGCATCTGGATGAAAGAACTTGGTGATGTAAGAAGAGAGGTTTTCAGCTGAGAAACCTTCTACAGCAATGAAAGCAAACACCTTTCTGAGATCGGCATTCTTCCTAATCTCATCTGATCTCCATTGCCTCGATGTGATTAGTACTGTCCCTGACTTGAACAGATGATTGAGAGTGATCAGGGCGATTTGCTGATTGCTGTCAAGATCGACAGCAAACTCATCTAGGCCGTCCAAAACAAGAAAAACGTCATCCGGATTTGAGAGGATGTGCTTGTCTAGCTGTTTGGCTGAGACGGGATTGTTGTCAGAAAGATACGACTTCACTATCTCTCCAACAGTATTGCCCTCTGTCTTGCGAAGGAGGATGACAAGAACCAGTTTGAAATCTTGGTAGGCTTTTCCGTGGATCCAATCCCAAGCGATCTTGGCGCAAAAAGTGGTCTTTCCTACACCACCTTCACCTTCTACCAACAACCGTTTGGGATAGGTTCCGTTGACTTTGGTCCTGAGGAGGTTATCGTAGAGAAGCGGTGTCTTGCGTTTTGTACCTTTGTCTTCTTCCATCAACGTTAGATTGGTGAAGATACGTTTGAATTCAAGTACAAGTTCACTGTTCAGTGGATCGGCTTGAATCTGGCATAGATGAATTGCCAAATAGTGTTTGACCTCTTCAGCAACCCGTTGGATTTCCTTCTCTGTCAGGGACGGTATGTGATCACCAACCTGACCTGTGATGAGAATGGTGAAGAACGTTGTCTTTAACATGACTAGAAAAATATGACCAGTGTTTTAATATCACACAACAGCAGTACTAGCATCAGCAGCAACAACATGGAAGAAATCACCTTGGAATTGCCCCCCCCCTCCCCTCGGTTCTCTCTCTCCCTCTCTCTCTCTCTCTCTCTCTTATAATGCAGTATCCAACAGTATCTATGACACCCTATAAATAAACGTTAACTATTGCAATGAAACTCCTTATATAGTAGCCTTTAATCATGGCGGCTTTGCTGCTCTGTCGATCCAATGATCGTCCTCAAAAATAGAATAGTCATCTGATTGCACGGAAAGTCGACACTTGCGTGCAGCTTGCTCTAAGTCGCCTTTAGTAACTTCCGAACCTTGTTATTGTTGTTCAGCATTATATGGCAATCAGTCAAATTCGACTATGATCACTATGTATTTTCTTTATAATTCTAACTTTAAATCTGAAAATTTATTGACGTCTTTTTTTTAAATTTCTTTTCCTAATGTAGGTTGTTAATAATGATAATATGTTATCGTGTTTAATATTTATAATACAACATTTAAGCTTTCTAGTCAGAATATAAGCAGAATCGGCTTCAAATCGTAGACGATCGCACTATTTGTATGACGTCACTATGATTCTTAGCTGATGTAGCTATTCCTCCTCGAAGGGAACGTGAAATCCATTCAAATTTCAATTGCATTCAGCATATGACTATTTAAATCATCGTTCATTAACAAATTTAAGTTTGAATGTTCATGTCAAATGCTATATATTGCAAATTATTCCCAAATTGGGTCTTAATCACAACGTATAGCAAGCGGAGTGCTTTAGAATACCAGTTGCTTTGATCTATAGCCTATCCATTATCGCATGTTCTCTCAACAGGTAAATCGTTAACCGGATTGTGTATCTATCTTTTTGTGTAAGTAATGATGATGTTACGTCCCCGCCCCTTTTTTGTCCATTCTTCTGTAATTTTAATCTGTATATCATGATGTTAAGGAAGGTAGAGAGAGGGTAATAGAGAATTGGAGAATGTGTATATTGTTGGAAAAGACGCATGAAAGCAATTTTTGTTTGTTGTATTCTCAATAATAAGAAATAGAAATAATAAAGGAGAAATCATATGTGTTTGTTTTCGGGGAATTTTAGGCATTTTTTTAGGGGGTAGGGGGTGTTATTGATGTAGGACCAAATATGGATATACCGGAACGGATATTGTTCCAACTAGATACATACGTACATACGTACATAGCCTTTACATAAACATGCTCAATGCACTTTACATTAATATAAATAAAACATAATAATTATTTTGCTCTCCAAGCGCATACACTGTAAATACAATTCATGGTTATGATTAAACTTATTAGAGTCTGTCCTTAAACTATGACTCTGAGACTCGATACGTATGTGAATATTACAGTTGGAATGTCAGATGCTAGCGGTTCTTTCTTTGCTTTATGATATTAAATCCACAAGTATGTCAATGTTACTATGGGTTATTTAGATGCTAGTGGTTCTGTGCAGGAATTTCCTGACGTTCCTTTTTTACTTATTGGAAATTCATTTTGTATTTCATATCAACTTTAGAGTCCAAACTGCGTGTCCTTGTATTTAGGCTAGGAATGGTTTAAGAGGCATGCCACATAGTAATTTTAAAACTTTATCAATCAATTATATTTTTCCACTTTGTTTAAGAATTGTGGACGCTTTTTGTGTACTGATATATATATATATATTTGCAGATATCATCTTCTTTTTTTCAAACTTGCCCAAAACATTAATTTGGTGAGAGTTTAAAGTGTTGTCTACATAAACCATATTCTAAAATCGATGTGTTCGTGCAAACAAGAAGTTACTAGCAAATAATCCACTTAAAATATTGGAGAGGGCCCTTCAATACTGTATAAGTAATTCATTTTGTTTTTAAAGTAATTTCGAACAATTGTAAGAAGTTATTTGATTGCAAGGTTGCTTCGAATCATTTATGTTAACATACATATTGATTTTTAACCATAATGGCTGTACGTATTTGACATAATGCTTTTTTTGTTGTTCTGTTTTTTTTTTTTTTTGTTAATTCATTTTCTAATGTTTGTGATGAGCTTCGATTGATGTTTTGAACAATCGTAAGAAGTTGGAGTTCTTGTTTTTGTACATGTATATGTTCCATCGATAATATTTCCGGTAAAATCAAATGATCTGTAGCATGATACAGTACGCAAAATAAGGGGGAATTCGAAATGTGGAAGAAGAATTTTGTTTAATTGTTTACATTGGAGAGTAAAGTTGGGTTTGTAAGTGTTCACAATGTTCCGAAGGGACATCCAGTTTGATACACATGTAAGTGTCTGTTTCCAGTATTGAAGCATGTACTGTGTTTGATAGGAAATCAAACGTTTTTGCTGTTTCAGGGTAATATGTATTCGGAATACATATACAGCTGTATTTCTATTTTAGCATGTGTATGGTGTACTGAACAAATAGGAAAGAACACAGGAGGGGAGAGTGGTCACGCCATTGAATTACGTTATGATCTACTGTACGCCATCTAATAAAGTCACCATGGAACTACAAATTCTCCTTAAGTCGCCTAGTGTTTTCATCCTTATTGGCTTAGCTCCTGGTACAGAAAATGAACCAATCAGAAACAACATCCTGACGATCGCATGGTGAAGGGCCAATGATTTTTTGGTGGTGGTGTTTTTGGTAAGGATGGTCGTGTGTGTACGCATGCATATGAGTAATACTGTACCTTTCTGTACGCTATCAGCAAGCTGTACCAGCTTAATTCGGTGTAACGTGACCACCAACGCCTCCCTCGCCTCGCTATCACATACTCTCTTCCGCCATTCGTAAAGCATCTTATAGATAGCATACAGAGTGTTGCCCATCTGATCTTTCTCAAACCGACTTAGTTCAGCCTCATTGAATCCTAAAGCTAGTCCGACCTTCCTAAAATCTGATGGATCCATACTGTCAGCAAGGAGATATAGTTCGAGGTCGGTCAGGTTCCCAGGTCTAAATCATTAGACAAAAGAAAGAAAAAAAACATATACAGCTTACATATATTTGTGAGGTTTTATACTCAAAGGAATTTCCTTTGACTATCATCTCGAGTGAATACCCTTGTTTGCATTGCATTAAAATAAGTTCCAACATTTGCTAGAATGCAAGCACTCCAAAAACATTGCAAAATAAGGACCTGTTAACATAACGGAAATACGCGAAACTTCTACTGTCACCATTTGCTTTCATTGATCAATTGGTATATTCCAATTAATATTTTTTACCAACAAATTCGTTGGCTCGTATTTTGCCAAAGTTTATAATCGGATTTAGAATGGAAATTAGTCTGAAGTTTAATGAAGTTTATCTTTAAATGTGATCTCCTACCAAGGGTCGGGCGTACCTCAATGGACAGAATAAGATCCAAAGTCGCTCTTTCATCGTGCTTACTTATCATTTGGGCCAGGGTTTTGTTCTACATCACCGGATCTCAATAGAAGTATGTTGGTCATGTCTGGACAGTCATTCCCTTTAGTTTCATCTGCTTCACCACTGGTTGTTCCTGATCCGAGGACCGGATAGATCGGGGAATCATGATACTCCGCTACTTCCTAAGAATGAAGAGAAAATTACAAATAGATGACACAATTTTAACTCTGAATACTATCTACATGTCATACTGAGATAACATTATTGTGCCACAATGTATTTCTTGCGGGGATCTTTATATCAATGGTTTCTAGTTTATTCTTAAATTCATAATACAACAATAATTAGCGCAGGCAGATGATAGAAGGGTGTACATGTAGCCATTGGACAAGGTGGGCGGGCAATTCATGATATTCTGTTACTTATGGACAAAAGACGATTTTCAAAAGAATAATCAGACATTATTTGAAGGAAAAAAAGGAGAATCACGGGAGTATAAGAATTCTGTGAAAGGGTTAAGGGAAATTTAACCACTATTTACGGTTGTCACAAACGTCATACCTACACTTTGCACAGCAAATTTAAAGAAGCTCTCCTTCATAATACATCTTTTTAGCTCCAATTTTCCTAGTTACATGTTCTGGTTTAAACCCCGTTTACAAAAAGAATCATTTTATACAGTTTTTATTCCGATTTATTGTTCGCATGTTTGTCTCACAGTTTTGATTCTTTGATGTTTTTATGTGAGTAGTGAGGTTCTAGGAAATGCATATCAATCATACCTTGATGGATGATGTTCTTTGGTCGGTATTATTCGTTGCATCTATCCTGTGTTTAGGTGATAGGTCCAATGATTGGTCTTCTATCCCCGACGGTGCAGAGTCTGATGTTTCCTCCTTGTCTCGATTGATACGATCTGTCTCGCCACGAACGTCTGCAGGTACATGTGAGTGCGACTCTGATGTGTCAACTTCAGGTTTGTCTGTTTTACTTATTTGAGCGGATTTCGGGGTGTATTCATGTGACATGAGATTAATGGCGATGTCTTTATTGTCCAATTCGTCTTCTACACAGGGTTGGGGAACTGGAAATGTCACGACCGTGATACCAGGGACAGGGTTGGTCTCTTTTTCAATTGAAAAACCACTGTTTTGAGCACATGAAGACTCAGAGTGAGAGACATCGTTATGACCGGGGTTGTTTACATCGCGTGGGAATCCACTCTCACTGACATCACACTCTGGGCCGTCAGATTGTGAGAGAGTCGGTGAGCTGGCGTTACCTTTGCCATTGTTGACGTCACGTGAAGGCCCTGTTTGAGCGGTATTAAGGTTGACATTGTAAGAAGATGCAGACTGACCGGTCGTGTTGCTTGGAGATCTATTCGCATCAGGAGAAGAGCCAGTGCGAGATATGTTACACTCAGGATTGTTGTTTTCTTTGGGTGGCTCAGCATTCTTGGCTTTTTTCATTAAGTTGTGAAGTTTCCTCCAAAAGTAGTGGTAGTCGTATTCTTTCCTACGACGTCGCATGAACGTGCCAATCCTGACACGCCATTCACCAAGAGACACAGGCATGGTGACATCAGGATACTGTGTTATTAAAGAGGAAAACAAAGATTAATGCAGAGTTAGTTCATGAGACGGGCAACATGACTTTGTATAAGAAAATAGTGTCACATCTTTGTACGGATTTATCTTAACATGCCATGTATGGAATACGTACTGATTTTAAATTACATAATATCTCATCTTTGAAAGTCAATTTAAATCATGTTGGCATAACTCTTTATATTCCGAAATCCCCTCGAGACAACTACCACCGGGAAAACGGCCCTTTCTAGAGGTGCAGTAACAAAAGCTTTATGGGGGGGGGGGGTAGTTTTTTAAGGGTTTATGGTTGTCGTAGATGTTTCTTTTGCGGGATGTAAGTCCGGGGTAGCCATCCAAAAAAATGTCCTCAAGCTATGGCAAATGCTAAATAATACATGATGTCAGACAAATTAGACAGAGTAAGACAGATTTACAATGGAGCATAGTGGAGAGTGGGTGTGTATTATGTGCGCGTGTTGTTTGTATGTATGTGTGCGCGTTTGTGCATGCAACACAAAGAAAAATTAATGCCGTAGATACTTCTGATACAAATGGAAAACAGAAAATACATTTTCTCTTTCATGGCAAGCAAAATAATCAGAATCATTGTCTGCTCTGGTCCATTTCGACCGCCCCCCCTCACTCAGTGTTATTTAGGGTACGCATATGCGTGTTCCCAGCACCCCGCCTTTTGTCAGCGTAAGTCCGCTGTGTAAAGTCAATACGGGTAGACCTTTTTCTTTTGTTATACGAGCCTTTTCAGCATCCCCCCCCCGCCATTTCTGCAAAAGTCCGGTGTGTAAAGTCTATACGGATAGGCCTTTTTCTTTTGTTACGAGCCGGAGATTTTGGGAACACGCATGGCATCCCTCTGCGCTTCCCGGAGTGGGGGGGGGGGGGGCCGGGCCATTTCGAAGAAAATGCCTGTTTGTTTTTTTAATGCACGTGGCATGTGGAGCGAGAGTACTCCATGCAAACATCGGACGGGCATTTTGCGAACATCGAGCACAGGCTTCTTGTGGTAGTCTTAAAGAGCAGTGTGGCGCCGTACACAGCTATACGCGCTGCTTGGGGTTGTGTAGTATCACCTTAACGGTTCAGGGGGTAAGGGGAATGTATGGTTTTAAAGAGGGTGCAATTAAGGCACTTGCGATGGATTGTAATGCCATTGTAATGCCATGATTACTATTTTAAGTAATAATAATAATAATGGTCATAACCGCATGCATGGACCTCTGATGTTTTGCTAGCTGTGCACATAATATACAAACGGATCATGCACGGATCAATACAGTTGGGATATAACTGTCTGTGTAACTTCCAATAAGCATGTATGCGTTATAAATAGTACATTGCTGACTGCAAAAAGTAATCAAGGTATCTTAAGTAACATCACAAAAAAAACAAAAAAAAACTGTCAAACTGTCAAACTGTTAACCTATTCAAAACTAGTCTCAAGACACATTTATTCAAAATTGCGTTTGATGATTAATTAACTCTGTACACTTTGACGTGTATTCCATATGTATTTTAATTTGTATGTCTATTTGCATTTTTAGTTTTGTATAAGATGTAATTGTACATCAGTCTATTTTGTGTGTATAGCGCTTAGAGACTTCGGTGGTAAGCGCTTTATAAGTAACGTTTTTATTATTATTATTATTATTATCACATTCATTCCGTATAGGTAGGTTTAAACGGACTTTTATAATCTATAATCTATTTCCAGTTATTCGATTCAATATCAATTCAATTTTTATTTCATTCAGTTAAAAAGACAACATTACATATAATAATCAGCTATATAATATAAAATACACATTAAGAACATATTGAACAAGGACATCAAATAAACTAAATAGGTTGCATTCTGAAAGGAAACATAATCCTTATACAAAGGTTGACCCTTTTTTATAATAAAAAAATATGAAATATATTCGTTACTAAACATACAATACACAAATCAAAACAATTAACATACAGACAAATAAAATATGTCAGGAATTCAAATGATCAATTTAACCCCCCAAAAATTGTATACCTACGTTTAAATAAATTTACACTAGCAGAATTATGTATATAATGAGGTGGAGTGTTCCACAGGAACGGTCCTTCGGAAAAAAAATTAATGTGTTTTGGTTTAGTACTGTATGAGTCATTAGCAAATGAAAATTTTGAGCATTTCTAGTATTATAACTATGAATGTTACAGTTTAGTATAAACTATTTGGAAATTAAATCAGGAAGAAGATTGTAATGACATAAACAAAAAACCTGCTTGTAATAAATATACATCCCTATATTGCAACATGTTTATTGATTAGAATATTGGGTTTGGCATGGGCAAGAAAAGAAGAATGATTAATAATTCTTATTGCACGTTTTTGTAATTTAAACAGTCTATCTTGATAAATTAATGCAGCATTGCCCCCAAACAACAATAACATAAAGTAAAGGTACACAATTGCATAGTATATCATTTCGAGAATACTTTTAGGAACAGATTTCAATCTGAACATGACAGTAATACTTTTAGAGAATTTGTTGCAGATGTCATCAATATGATTTGACCAAGAGAGGTCATCATCAATAATAACACCGAAGAAATTTGCTGAAGAAACTTTTTGAATATTTACATTACCAAGTTTGATTTTTATTGAATCTTTATTTAGTTTCTTCTTTGTTATACATACATTGACCTCATTATCTTTTTATCATTTTATATCGAATCATCTACTGTAATCTACTGAGCATCTTTGATAGCGAAAAAATATGTTTCAAATCCGAAATAATGAAAGATACAATTTACACTTAGAATTGTTTGTAAAAGAGTCATCGCTATGTCTAATATTCTCATGAGAATTTTAACATGGAAGCTTACCGTTCCTTAATGTTCTGCTACATCGAAAAACATGGTGAAACGGGGCCTTCAATCTTTCCCCTCATCAGCAGTGTTGACCGTGTAAACTGAATGTATCCCAGCTACCAATGTTCACGTGTATCTTGTTCAAATTTCAGTCAAAGTAACAGGTAATAACTCACTTGAAAGGTTTGTTCTTGAACGTGTGATGAAGAAACAAAATGAGGTTAAAATAATTATCTTGCGCACGATCAGAAACGGGAGGGGTGATGTTCTTATAGTGGCAAATCCACTATTGGCACTATATGTCGAAACACGCAATGCATATTCGCCCCAGAAAATATTCTCAATACAGATACCGTTTGCAGAAATATGTTATTATCCATAATTCGAGTCCCATGTATAACTAACGGACAAGATACAATGACTTAGATAATGAAAAGCACAGCGATGCATAAATCTACTTAGTACAGAAAGGTACGTGGTGTAGAGTGTGTGCGTGTGTGTGTACAATCTCTTGGCGCACCAAAAAACGAAACCTTTCACATGAAATGCTTTACAAAGTCATCGTCATAGCCATGCAGCATATATTTCAATACATATCTATTGCTTAGTCAGTTGGAAAAAACCATTGTGATGCAAATCATATATTTGGCCCGAGCTAGCTACCTGGGAGAGTACTGTAGATTGGGGAGCCTAACAGCGACAGAGAAAGAGAGCAATATAGAAAGAGAGAGAGAGAGGGGGGGGGGGGCGAGATAAAGCAAAAAAGGGGTAGGGGCAACGCAGGGATTTGGGAATCTGATCCCAGTTATTGGTAATTTGCCTCCCAATTATTATGAATGAAGAATAAATACAAGTAAATATCAATGTTCTTTGGTCCTATCATGGACCTCGACTGTCAACTTCAACTGTGGTGAGTATAGCATAATGTATAGTCTGCGAGCACAGACTCTAATTTGACACTCTGCCGCAATCCTAAAGCCTTGAGCAGAGCTTAGATGTGTGTCGGTCTCTAGCTGTATAAAACAACAGCTTAAGTAAAGTGCATAATTATTGTAGTCATTTTGCAGTCACTGTTACGTACAACAGCAAGGGTTCGTGCCTGTGATCTGGGAAACTTACGGAATAATATTATTTAGACTTTCCCAGAATCATACAGCTTTACAGGCACATTTTTTGCCTGAATATCAAATGTTCCAGGTTATGAAATATTGCGGTCGAGTCGAAAAAACAGACTTTTATTTAATCATCTGTGATAATATACAGACTTGCAAACTCGCGCATCGATCTCGCTGTCTCAATATAAGCTGATATAATGTTGATAGGGATATTTCAAATTTTAGGGCGGGGACGGGATAGCTGTAACCACCACACCCCGTCCCCACCGCATTGTAAAGCTTTTAGTATAAGCTTTTCATGTTATGGGTTTATCATATGGTTCTCTTTGATTTACTGATGGATAAAGAGCTATACTGACTAGCAGATCAAACGTATGTTATTGTTTAATAGAGATGTGAATTTGGTTTAAACAGTTACCAAAATCTTACTTACTCCAACCGATTTAGACGGACTGTTCATAGCTGCAACCTAATCATTGCTGCCGAACAACTTTTACCAATATTTGCCTTCATCAAAATAGCGAAACTTTGCTGACCGTACCCTTTTGCAGTTCATCAATGATCACGTTAATCACCTATTCACTGATACCATGTGTGCATATATTAAAACATGATTTTAAGACTTGCCCAAGGTTTACAAGGCATAACAACCTATATATCACATGGAAGATTTCGTCCCCATATATATGGCAATGAACTTTAAAGTGAAATAATTGATAGGGGTTCTGCTGTTCATTTCCAATGAACTGAAATAAAAAAGACGGTCTAAATTGGTTTATTGTTACAGTATTCGTCTCTCTCTCTCTCTCTCTCTCTCTCTCTCTCTCTCGCTCTGTTTCTCTTCCCCTCTCTTTTAGCTCTCTATTACGCTTCCCCCCCCCTCTCTCTCTCTCTCTATGGGATAATGCGTATACATTATGACGGGAAATAGACCTGAAGTGAGCAGGGGAACAGAAAAAAAGAAAGAGAAAACGGGGAACTCGGGGCAAAACCGATAAAATGCGGACAAAGAATATCGAAATTAGGAATCCATAAACATATCTATTGATATGGATCGAGCTACTCCTATTGAAGAGTCGGTCACGTTGAGTGATGTTATTTGGCACAACTTCTCGATTCTTTTGTAAAAGATTGAACTCCTCCTTTTTCCCTTCTTTTATTGGACAGGGGGCGTCTTCGTTTTAAATTCTAATACGCAGTAGATGTATAGATGAATATGAAGAATATGACATTCGATCAGATCGTATAGAGTAGGATTATCGCTGTATCATAACTGATGTCAACTCTTTTCTTGCTATCAAATTTCAATTTCTGTGTATTCTTCTTCCACAACTTAAAATAAGGAATATTATGTACGCCTCCCAAGCTTAAACTGGTACATTTTTTCTTCTAGGCGACAATATTCTTATTATTAGTTTTGTTCAAGTCTTGAACGCCTCATGGATTGCGAAGCATCTCGGTCTGCTATTCATATTAAACAATGATATTCTGAAATCGTTTAATTCAAATATCTAAATGTAAAATCTCGCACCCAAAGGCTCCATAGCTCTGCCATCCACACATCTTTCCGTTGTTGTGATACTCTCCCATTGATCTAAAGACTGATGTTGTGTCTTCATCTCTTAACCCGTTGACTACTGAATTATCTAATTCCCATAGACTTAACACAGGGACTACCAGGTTCCAGTAAGCAATGGGTTAAGACATGGCTCTCAAAACTTCAAGTCCAATGCAATAATGTGAGTTAAATTAAATCCAAAGACCCGATACTAATTGGCAATTCAGGAGAATGACATGTATTTATGTTTTTCATATTTTGCAATTCATGATTCTTACGGTATATTATTTGGATACTTGCGAATGAATTTCCCTTGATGTTATTCTTAATTGTTACTGAATAAAACAAACCCATTATTATATTTTTATGATGTTTGTTTTCTCCAAGTCAGCTCCATATTATCAGCCACTCCCAAATGTTGAAAATTGCCAATGACCTTATATCATACAATGGGATTTCCTTTTTATCCAAGTCAGTCCCATAAAATGTGGCCATTCTCAATATGTTAATTTGTAGCCACTTGCACAGCGCCCTCTTTAGCAACATGTACATGTACATGTATTCACTTCTTTTATTTTATCTAGAGCAATATGCCTATGCATGAAAACAAGGCTTGTTAACTCACTCCTCTCTTTTCTAATTGTTGAGGTTAACACCAATATTTTTAATCCGTTTAAATTATACTTACAACTAATTTTCCGTTGAATCTATAACAGACGACAGGTCGTTATTATTAATCGTTTTTCTTTCCCGGCATCCATGTGACTCTTTTAAAATTTGGTTGGCTCCGCTCTTCACTTTTTTCTTGAATTTGTTTTATGCTGAATAGATCAATATTGTAATAATAATAATAATAATAATATTAATCATGATGATGATCATCATCACCTTTCTCATCTGCAATTTCTTTCTACTATTAGATAATACATTTGATCAATCCTATTTTGATAAATGCAGCATTCGGAATCCCCCTTTCCATGTACATACGTATACACAATATACAAGACACTCTTTGAAAATAAAAGAATTAAATTATGATTACCTTGATAATCATCGAGTTGTTTCCGATTAAGATTTTATTGTACTGTTCATATACATGGACATTGCCCATTCTGTCAAAATATGTCATAATAAGTAAAACCAAATCTTGACACAACGCATATTCTTTACTATGATTGTAAAAAAATTGCCCAGATTAGATGAGAGCAACCCTTGAGACTTGAAAGCATTTAAAAGAAATATAGGGTAGTTGCATTCATGATCCCTCCCAGCATACAATTGAAGGGAACATACTAATTACTATCACAGTATCATATTCGAATATGATAACTGTACAAAGTATCAAAAATCATATACACTAATAATCAATAGAAAATGAGACATAAAACAGAAGTATCATTAAAACTCAAAACATAATATCTTACAATATGAGTCAATGAATTCTTGAGAACACTCATACAGTTATCTCATTAGCAATACATGTACTTGGTAAATATTATGAAAGAAATATTATTATATGCAAATCGAATGCAAAAACGAATGCTAGAAATCGAATCCTTCATCCATTTTAACATTGTCACATTGATAATTACATCACATTTCTACTTTTATATATATGCAGTGTCTATTCAATTCAATTTGATTCAATTTGCATTTTTCCAAGGTAACAACATGGAAATGTTACATAGGATTCGTTTGCAAGTAAAAAAAAATTTTACATATGTAAACAACAAAAACAGTAGCAATCGGAATACATAAGGGATAAATATACATGTACATAGAAGTTGACATCTTAGACATTAAAACGTAGAATAACCCATAACATGAGCACTAAGAAAGAGTAAAGGGGAAAGGTGTGATAGAGAAAGAAGGACAGCAGATCGAGGTGTGAGAGAAGGAAATGAGTCAGAAGAAGGGGACGGACACAGAGAGAAAGGGAAAGAGAGCTGATGCGAGGTAAAGAACAGAGAAATAGGAACGGCTGAAAGAAGAAAGAGAGAATATCATGAAACGATAAAGGTATTAAACAAGGTTATGAATTTTCACTATCAAGTTAGTTAACACATTCGTATATTGAAATGAAAGTGCAACAGAAGACAATTAAAAAAACTATAATGAAATAAGAAAGAACCGGGAAAGTAAGAAGGAAAAGAAAGAGAAACTGACATAGTAAATAGTGCTGAGCATCATTCATGAAATGTGATATTTAAATATGATATAGGTAGACAGGGTATACGTACGTGATGGTTTTCGAATTGGTTGCTATTTGCATATTCCATTCAAACAAAAGCTAACCTGCACAATATACAACATTATAGAAGATGGATCTATACAAACACACTATATTTCACCTGATAATTAATTAAATATCAGTTCTCGCATTAGATTATAAGTACAAGACTTGAACACAAACATGAGCAACATCTATCGATATTTTTAAGAAGGCTCTGAAAACTCATCTCTTTACATGAATTCTCCTCTATGTTTAATTTTTTAATTTAATTAATTGAATCTAATATTTTATATGGAATATCTAATTGTAGCCTTTAATTACTACATGTAGTAAAGACCAATAATATTATTTGATGTTAGCGCTCTGAGCCTTATGGGAATGGCGCCCTAAATGTTCATTGTATTGTATTGTATTGTATTGTATTTATATGGGCAATTAATGCACTCATATATGTACATATACATTTATTACAGTTATTCAATGTGAGCTGTTAAAAGCCCTTATGGAAAAGAGAATGAAGGATTTCAGATAGCGGTATGTTCTACACTTTGCAGATTTGAGTTGTTTACCTGATCGCATTCAACAACATTTAAGTTAGTCTACCTTATAAAGAAAATACATCCAGTAACAACAAACAACCGAGTAGTGAGCAAAATTGTTTTAAAATAAAATAATCAGGAATGCAAACAAAAACTTGTAGAGATTACATTTAGGCATACCACAACAATCGATTAAAGATCGCTGGGGATAATGAATAATACAGTGGCCTACAGTCAGTGGGATACAGGGGTATATACCACGAGCTACAGAGCATATAACACGAGTCGGTACGACGACTGTCCACCTGCATGCACATATGCTATTCCAATCACATTGACTATCGCATCCTCACCGGGTACCTAATTTAAAACACCTGGGTGGGGAAGAGTAATGTAGATTCAATGCCTTGCTCATTGATATGAGTGTCGTGCAGGGCCTCGAACACAAGATGTTTACATTTCCAGTCAATTGATGAAACCACTCGACTACGACACCTCTATGATGATGATGGAAAAAGAAGCAAGAGAATTCCGTAAATTAAAAAAGAACGTTAATTGCGCTGGTCCATGATTGATAAAACTCGACAATGAGGAGAGAGAAAGAGAGACAGCTATAGAGAAGGGGGTTATAGGCCTATATATCTGAATTAGAGACTGGAGTAACATTTATTGAATTAAACAGTTGTAGAATTAATTTTATTTCAATAAGGTGGAAAAACGTCTGACTAATACAAAGTTCAAAATAATATAATTCTCGGATCAGTATAGGTTAGGTAACATAACAATAAGTAAATATTTATACAGCGCATTATTAAATCCCTTTGCGCTGTACATGGTAAATGCAGAATAATTGTATTCTGAAAACTAAATACAAAAACAAATTTAGCCATACTCATAAAAATACACAAAAACTACAGATAAATTGGAACATACGCAATAAACGAAAAGATAGATACATGTACATAGATAAAAGTCAACAAATTTAAGGCACATTATATCATTTACATTTAGTTAATACAGCCTACATTATAACCACATTAAAATTGTCATGTTAACATATTTGTCAATTTATATTACAATACACAAATGAAGATGAATGTAATTCATCACTGCTAAATCCAAGATAATGGTTTCTAATATGTATAGTTAGTCATGTGTGCAACGAAATAGACCTACGTTGTAAATTAACGACGAACGACATTCTTTATAATCTAATCAATATATATAAAATACTCAAGTTTCAGTAAACAATATTTTGCTGATACCGAATGGAATACTTGATATTGATAAATCATGTTAATCAATACAAATACTCATAGTAATACCGCCACAACAACAAAATCGTCAATAAGACCACAACAATAACAACACAGTCAACTACTACTACTACTACTACTATTACTAGTGATAAATTGTGCCTTGGAATATTTTCGCAAAATGCGGTAATGTCTCAGTGCGCTATACAATAAACATGATAAATACAGAAATATTTTCAAAATATTAAGCTTTATGCTACATGAATTACTCTCAATTATGTTTTTGCATTGAATGTAATAGTGTACAATCACTAGTTGGACTTGTAAAAATACAGCTGATTGGATATTTAAAATTCCTATGCATTTATAGTTAGTCAGTAATTAATAACAAGATAAAAAGACATTCCTAAGTAAGGGCACAAATCATTTGCCTACGTTATTTACAAACTATCAACAGACACAATTACTACCTTAAATATATCAGACAAGATTGTTTTCCCTTTCAAAATGAAAATCATAAATCATAAGAAACCTTTAATGTGATACATGCAACAGTACATACACAAGATATATTGGATAAAACAAAACAACTATACAGTATTTTATTTGTGAATTAAAAGTGGTCTTCATTTGGCCTTTTTTTTGGATGGTCGATATAGGCCTTAATATATGACGAGATACATTCCTTTATTTCCTATCTATATTTTTGGTTTCAATTATCAAACACAAAGACAATAGGCCTGCAAGTTAGCAAATTGCATGACCTTGTCCAATTGTGTGTTGTTAATAGATGATGGGGTATTAATAGAGTATGAGTACGTGGCTCAGAATAGGGTAAATAGAAACGGTCAGCATTTTTGTTTTGACTTTTTGTTGGTTCGTTTATATAGTTCGTTCGTTTATACTTTTTATTCTTTGTATATATTCATTTAATTTTTTATTTTTGCATTACCGTTTGCATATTCTATATTGATATATTTTATTTTATTTCAACAAATTAATCTCACTTGTTTATGTTTGCCGTGTGTATAGTCTCTCATTTATAGCATCCCTTTTGGTTCTAAGGAGACCTGACTAATAAATAAATCATGAAATACAATTGATTTTAATGGCACAGACATCATTTTGACAATGCCTGCTGCACACGAGGTTGCGTTTAGATTGCTTTATTTCCTTGCTTTAACCGAGCTAGGTGATTCAGTTAGGACTATAACACCTTTAATTCTAAAATTGATTTGCACTGTTTGATTTGCATTAACTTTTCGGTGCGATATTACTCTCTTATGGTGCGTCAATGCCTCCGCCAGTCGCTGACGCAAGCATACTTTGGGCTAATTCTGCATCGCGTTCATTCTCTACATAGCAAATGTGGTGAGTAAAGCACTGCCAGTTGCACAATTCAAATTCGAATAGAAATATCACTGTATTTTTTATAATATTTTTATATAATAATTTATATATGATGTTTTATATTATATTTTCCATCATACCTTTAAGAAAATTTCAATCATGATATTTTTATATTTTCACCGTGTAAATCTACTTAACACCCTTTAAAGTATATTAGATGCAAGAACACTGCGAGTAACATTAAGAATGAAATTCAAAATCACAATCACAAGAGCTGCAATACCGATGTAAAGCATACACATCCGTCTATATCATATGAATGTCAACGGGACTCACTGCATGAATAATGAAATCGATTGCATGACAATGGTAAAAGCACAAGTTCGATGATGTGTTTGAGGCACTTTTCATTTCAGCCCACAATTCCTGTTTGAGTGCAAAGATTGTCAGCTCCGTCTGATTCGTCAGATCGAGTGTGGTGCCATCTCTATGATATCTAAAAGAAATTATCACTATAGTGATGGAGAGAAAGAGAGAAAGAATTGGAAAGAGAGATGTGTAAATGTCTGGATCAACATACAGTCAGCGCTACATTAAAACATAAAAACGTAGAGCAGTGAACGAAGGGCAAAGCAGAAAGCTTCAATAACACACAGCTTTACATCGATCAGAACCATCTTTACTCATTTGATTTTAAATAAAATTGAATTTATTTTCTTCTCCAACATGCAAATGGGCGAAATCTGTTTAATCTTATCTATTTAAAACTGAGAAAATGTCTAATACAAACATGCGCGAATAATGTAAAGAAATAGGCCAACATGTAATGAGAAAATAGTATAAATACCTTAAGTTCATCACTTCGCTAATCCGGTAATCTAAGCCAATTATTCAATATGCACCCTTGAACATTCATGGTACACATTTCCAAAGGAATATTAATTTACATGCACGCCATTTGTTAACTCTTTGTTACATTTTGCACCGATTAATTGATGAGAGACTATGAGTGGTACATAATGTCAGTTCCTATCATTCTCGATGAAAACGAAGAAAAACATTTAAACATAGTAACTAACACTTATTTATGTAAGCTTTGTCTATTATAGCATACACTCTAGTCAGCCAGTAAGTCGTTAGAGGAGATGTCTACCTTCATATTAAATATGTTCAGTAGAAGCAGAACAATAATAGAACAATTCGGTGAAAGTTTAAGAAAAATCGGACAACAAATAAGAAAGTTATGAATCTTTCAAAATCATGGAAATCATGGAATCTTTGTCATGCAATTACAGTTTTAAGATACTATGTCCCTTGTGCAGCCAATATCAAATTCTGAGAACTTTACAGGAACTATTAAACGTACGACCATTCGGTACAAAGGTCTAAATTTCAGACTTTTACTTAGGTAATTGCAATAACAATATGTCGATTCGACAACGAATAGTCGTCACAGTTATTTTCCAAAAAAAGCTATTTTCAAACCTTTTCGTTTTAAGGGAAGTTCTGAATAAGTATCGTCTTTTAAATGCTGTTGCAATTCAACCGTTTCATTTTTTGACCTGCAAATGGGACATGTAGAACCTTGAGCACTGCAAGCCTGGAAGTAAGAGTCTGAAGGACTTACCCACGTGGTTTGCCATGCTCCACCTCCACCTCCATGACCTGATCTTTATTGCAAGCAATTATGACACCATCCACGCCCTCATCTGACCCGCATCGTATGAATCTACCAATATCAAAATAGACGGAATACAGCATTTCTCCTTTCGTGCTTCTCGTGATTGTTCGTATTATTTCAATTTGATTCTACAAGATGGAAATGCTCATTAATAATTGAGTGTATTCTGGATAGGACTCAATGATGGGAGAGAGAAAGAGAGAGAGAGAGAGAGGGGGGATAAAGAAATGAAACATATCAAAGTGTCCTTTTAACAAATGACATCATTTCTCACCTGATAATCTTCAGATGTTTGAGGTTGTGAGGTGATCTGAAAGCTTGTAAGATAAGTTCCATCTTACTGTTACCAATGTCAAGATCCCTGAATGTCACCTTGTCAAACTGAGGGGAGATAATCAGGAGGGCTTTGGGTAGTGAAGTGGGCTCCTCGTGGAAACCAGCCGGTAGACCTGCACTCTCATGTGTTTGAATAGTGAGTTCTGTTGTTCCTGGTAGATGGATCCTCTGGATGACGTCACATTTGATCTTGCTCTCTACCTGTATAGTGACCCTCTTCACATTGTCAAACATTGAACCACAATCCTGCCATCCTTTTAGTGTGTCACAATCCACTGTCAGCTCAGTCAGGGTGGGGCTCGTGTTACAACTCTGGTCGTGATCATGTACAATTATTTAAAAAAAAGGAAATTAAAGTGCACTAGCAAATGTAGTAGGCTTGATTGTTTCTAATTATATACATGTAATTGCGTTCTTAAATTTTACGGAAAATGTGAAAAAATCATGAAAATCACTAATGCTAGCCTCATGGGTATTGTAAAATATAAAAAAAGATTTAAAAGGACATGAGCCGAATAAATGCGAAAAAGCTTTTGCAAATGCAAATATAAGTTGCATGATAGTCAAAGTTATAAGAAATGTATCATTAATTATATCCCAATAGAGATATGTTAAACGCAGGTACAGTTTATAGTTTAGTTTCAGTTTCTTTTATTTTACATGAAAACAAAACATACAATACTTTAACAAAACATAACATATTTATAAAATTGATATTCGTGAACCATAAAGACATCTACATAGCATAAGTTTGTATGGCATTTACACTAAATAATTTCGAAATTACATGTGAAAAAAGGAACTTAAAAAAAGCATATAGCTTGTAGAATTTAAGTTCCTCAAAATAATTTTGACATTGTGTCATTCATAATAGGGTAGAAATATAATAATAACAAAATCAGAGTATACATACAAAAACAATGAAATGATATGGATGATGTATGTAAGAAAGAAGATAAATAGGAAGAGAAGGTAAATAATGGGGGTCAGAAGAAGAATAAGGAGAGAGAAAAGGAAGTTTTTATAGTAGAATGTTGAAGGTCGGGAGTCACAGTCGGGAAAAATATAGTATCGTTGTGCATAACATGTACGAATTCAATAATAACAATTTGATATGTTTTTTAAAACTGCCACACTTTTTAAGCTGTTTGAGATTCGGATCAATGGTGCTCCAGTAGTTTGGTCCTGTGTATGAAATAGTTTTTGGGCGAAAACTGTCCTGGTTAGAGGAAGATGATAGTTTGTACGTGTTGCAGGTCGTGTTTGGTATGTGTGTACAGTGTCATTTTTTTGTAAAGAGTTCAATTATGGCTGATGGGAGTTCTTGGCGACACAGCTGAAACATGAATATACCGAGATGTGAAAAATAGAAATCTTTAACTTTTAAAGTTTTGTCTTTCGAAAATAAAGGGTCAGTATGTGAGCAATAGTGAGTATTATTTATCACTCAGATTGCACGTTTCTGTAAAAGAAGTATTCTATCGATATATGTGGTGTTTGAATTACCCAAGCAAGAATTCCACAGTGTAGATAAGGCAGTATCAGGGTTGAGTAAAGAGATAATAATATTTTGTGAGGGAATTGTAGTCTAAATGTGTTTATAATAATAATAATAATGGAGAGAAAGATGGCGCCCTACTAAGTCAAACCGTATTTTTTTCTCATCGTGGAAAATTTCTGTAAGATCATTTAAAAATGAGTGGAAAGAAAAGACAAATGGACAAAATGGACGTTTCATCAAGGATCTCCCAATACTTCACCCCTTCTGGCTCAATTTCAGGCAGAACAGAGATGGATATCGATGAAAACTCGGACATTCAACTTGAAAATCTCACTCAGCAGTCAGTGCTTACTGGAACCAGCGAAGCAGGCCAGGACTCGCAGGAGTCGCACCCCCAAGCTGTCGGGGGAAAGGAGAAGAAAAAAGACGAAGACGAACCGCGGGCAGAGAAGAAGCGAAAGATCAATGGAGATCAAAAGGTGCAGGCAAGTACAACCACTGAAGATTTACTAGCAAAGCTTCTTGACAGAATGGATCAAATGAACTCAAAATTCAATGACATAGTGGCCAGATTAGACTTATCCCTTACTCAGATTGATAACAATAAGAGAGAGATAGAAGAAGTGAAGGAAAAGCAAGAAGGGATTGAGTTTGACATTGGTTCAATCAAAGAGAAATTGCACGCACAAGAAAAGGAGAATGAGAAGTTGCGCGAACGTCTGACAGACCTATCCGCCAGGGGAATGAGAAACACACTTGTGTTCCAAGGCTTTCCAGAGGGTGCTGAGAACAAGAATTGTGAAAATTTGATCCAGTCATTTGCCAAGTCGCATTTGCAGATTGAAGCTGAAGTAATCATCGAAAGGGCACATCGCAGCGGAAGCACCTCATCACCTCGACCAAGGCCGATTATTGCAGCCTTTAATCGGTACTCGACCAAAAGTATGATCCTGGTAAATGCACGTCGCTTCTTGAAGGAGAAACCCTTTGAGCACAATGGAAAGCATCCTATTTACGTGAATGAAATGTTGCCCAAGGAAATTCGTGAACAACGGAAGAAGCTGATTCACATCAAGAAGAAGCTGAAAGAGGAAAATACGAGGAGAGCAGTGTACTTCAAGTATCCTGCTCGCATCTTCTACAAAGAAGGAAAAGACGGGAAGGAGAAAGAATACAAGATGAAATAACTCAAAACGTCAAAGGAAAGAAAATATTATCATTCCACATCGAAATGCTGGAAACATTAAAAAAACAAAAACATGAATAATGTTATAGAGCTGGACTTACCTTGCCTACTTAAAAACAAGAAGAAAAGTGAAAAAGGAATACTTAGATTAGGTTAATGACAAGAACTTAACTCTGAGAGTGAACTTTTATAGGTGAATATGTGGAAAAAGCACTCAAAGGAAAAAAGGAAAGACCACGATGTAGAGCGCCACCTTGATCTCCCTAAGGCATACAGAAGAACTAGCCTTTGTTATGATTTGTTTTTTGTGTTGTTTGTTTGTTGAACCTGAATGTTTAATATATGTTAAACCTGATCTTATAATGGTGGTATTTTTAAGTAATTCATATCTCAACTATGGATTTGAAGCTGATGACACATAATGTTAATGGATTGGGGGACTTTAAAGCAAGGAAACGTTATTTTAATTATATGCTTAAACAGAACAAAGATATTATCCTTTTACAGGAAACTCATTCTGTAGAAAAGGAAGAATCATTATGGAGAAATCAAGTTAGATCTGATATTATTTTCAGTCATGGAACTTCTAAGAGCAGAGGAGTATGCATTATATTAAGAAAGACACCCGATTTTAAATTGTTAGACTCCATTAAAGATATAATGGGACGATTTTTATTGGTAAAAGTTGAAATTCAGAAGAAAGTTTATGTGATATGCAACATATATGCACCAAATAATGAGAAGGATCAGGTTGAGTTTTTTAAGAAGGTGGAATTGACCATACAAGATAACGTTGAAAATGGGGAAATTCTAATAATTGGTGGGGACTTTAATTTAATTCAAAACCTTGATCTGGACAGGGCAGGTGGCTCAATGAAAAGCATTTGGAAGCACTCTGTGAATCTTATAGAAAATCTGAAAATATATTTTGGTTTGGTTGATGTTTGGAGAATCAGAAACCCCTGCAAAAAAGGATTTACATGGAGAAGGTATAACCCACTGGTGCAATCTAGATTGGATTTTTGGTTAATCCATGAATCCTTACAGAATACAATTAGTGAAAATGATATCATACCGTGTGTTTTGTCTGATCATGATCATGTTAGTTTGCACATGAAAATTAAGACAAAAAAATCTGGTCCGTCCTACTGGAAATTTAACAATAGTCTATTGAATGATGTGGAGTATGTTAATGCTTTAGCTAATAAATACTCAGAATGGATTGGTGAGTTTACAGATAGTAATGATAAAGGAGGGGTATGGGATTGGTTAAAGTTTAAAATTAGAGAATTTACTGTACCATTTTCTAAGAAGAAGAAATGTGAAAGGGAAGAGAAAAGAAAGGCTCTTGAAAAAGAATTGAAAAAATTAGATGACAGGATGGCAGCAGAAGATATAGATGAAGAATTAATGAAAAAGAAAAGGGAAATAGAACAGGAGTTGTTTAAAATATATGACTATTTTGCAGATGGGGCAATCTTGAGGTCAAGGTGTACATGGTATGAGAAAGGGGAAAAGAGTACTAAATATTTTTTGTCATTGGAAAAAGGTCAAGCAGCAAATTCCAATATTGATGTTTTGATTTCAGATGTAGGACGTATTGATAAACAGTCTGAAATACAGGATTTCATTAAGAAATCATATAAAACTTTGTTTGAGAACAAAGATAAGGTGGAAGATGAGGTGAGCAAAGATTACATAAGTCAGAGTAACATCAAGCAACTCACAGACGAAGAAAAAAATTCATGTGAAGGAAATATCACTTGCTCTGAAGCTAGGGCAGAATTGTTAAAAATGGCTAGAAATAAAACACCTGGGAACGATGGGTTAACTGTGGAGTTTTATGAGATGTTTTGGCCTTTGATATCAAAAGAAGTTATTGATTCTTTCAATTTTGCATATGAAAATAGTGTAATGTCTGTGTCACAAAGACAAGGTACAATTAAACTCATCCCTAAGCCTGATAGAGATAAACACACACTGAGCAATTGGCGTCCCATAACTCTTTTAAATGTAGATGTTAAAATACTTTCTAAATGCTTGGCGAAGAGAGTTGCTAAGGTGATAGGAAATTTAGTAGATAGTCAACAAACTGCCTTTATTAAAGGCAGATACATAGGGGAAGGAATAAGATTAATATCAGACCTCTTACAATATACTAAGGAGGAGAATTTGAGAGGTATTATGCTAGCCCTTGATCTATCAAAAGCATTTGATTCAATAAGCCACAGGTACATGCTAAATTGTTTAGAAGCGTTCAATTTTGGACCATCTTTCATACAAGGGTTAGAACATTGCACACTAATATAAGTAGTTGTGTATTGGTGAATGGATTTACCACTGGATATTTTCCAGTGTCTAGAGGAGTCAGACAAGGTGATCCTCTGGCTCCTTTATTGTTTATACTGAGCTTGGAAGTTATTCTTACAAGACTTAATAATAATGATAATATTCAGGCTTTTGAATTTAGTGGAAAACAAATAAAGTATACAGCATATGCTGATGACATAACTTGCTTTTGTAGGAATATACAATCAATGAAGATGGTTTTCAAAGTTTTTGAAGAATTCTCAATCATATCAGGTCTTTATTTGAATAAAACAAAAACGGAAGGTATATGGGTTGGGAAAGATAGGCACAATGGAGAAAAAACAAATGATATACATTGGGCAGACAAAAGCATAAGAATTTTAGGCATTCATTTCTCATATGATCAGGAAGTAGTCAGGAAACTGAACTTTGATAAGAGACTGGATGAAATAAAATGTACTTTCTTAAGATGGAAGAATCGGGGGTTAAATTTAATAGGAAAAATTCAACTGTTGAAAACATTTGTTATGTCTAAGATTATGTATATAGTTTCCAACATTGAAATACCCGATGATTTTGTTAAGGAGGTTGAAAAGTTGATGTTTCAGTTTATATGGAAAGGTCCAGATAAGATATCACGGGCAACAATGATTGCAGATTATACTGAAGGTGGTCTTAAATTCCCGAAACTAAAATGCATGATAGAGACACAGCTGGTTAAGTGGATTCAGAGATATTATACAGAATCAGATCATCATTGGAAGTTGTTCTTTGACCACTATAATAAACGATTTGGGGGGAAATTGATTTTTATGAGTAATTATTCTATGAACCAGTTGAATTCTCTTGGAATTCCCATATTTTATCATAACTTGTTGTTAGCATGGTCCAAGACAAAGGAGTATAATCAATTTGTTGATGATCAAGGAGCCCAAGCAAGTGTACTTAGTCAAATTGTTTGGAACAATCAATATATTCGTATTGATAATAAATCAGTTTACTGTAAGGCCTTTCATGAGGCAGGTCTATGTTATGTATATCAACTTTTTGATCTACATGGAAACATTGTGCAATTTAATCTTTGGAAAGCAAGAGGAGTACCAGGTAAATACTACATGATATATTTGGCAATAGTATCGCTAGTCAGGAAGAAATGGGGAAGTTCATTTAATCAATTATTGATACAAATGTTCTTGGAGAAAATAGATTTTGAACATGATCAGTCTGACCTTTTGACAGTAGAAATTCAAAAACTAAAAACTAGAAATATTTATGTTGATTTAGTTAGTAAATTGACATGTAGACCTGTCTGTGAACCCCTATTTTCCACTAAATATGGGATAGAAGAGGAGGAATGGCCACAATTGTATCTACTCCCATTTAAATGCACAATAGAAGTTAAGATGAGAGTCTTCCAGTTTAAAATTTTGCATAATATTCTATACACCAATGAGAGACTATTTAAAATGAAGCAAGTTCAGACAGAACTTTGCACATTGTGCGAGACCTCTGTTGAAACTCCTTTACACCTTTTTTATGAGTGTAAGGTTGCTGAAGATTTAAGACGAGCTTTTGTTGATAAAATTGGTCTAAAGCTATCTGTCAGATATGAGGATCTATCTAGGAAAAGAATGATGTTTGGATTCATAAAGGATTGGAAGGGACCACATAAAATATTATTAAATCACTTAATTATCTTATTGAAGAGATACATTTATATTCAGAAATGCAGGAATTTAGTAGTAAGTTTCATAGGTTTTGAAACGTTCATTTGCAAAATCAGACATATAGAATTGGTAATTGCTAAACAAAAGCACAAAGAAAACATGTACTATAGAAAATGGTCCCCTATTGAGAATTTATTTTAATTATCCATAATTATATTTTGATAATGATATAGTTCAAACCACCCGAGACTGATTTTTTAGTTTTTACATCAGGTCTGTTTGTTTGTTTGATTGTTGTTGTTTTTTTTTGGTAATTGTTACAGTAATTCGTATTTGATTATTGTTCTTTTAATGTTATACAATTATTTAATTCTTGTATGATTGTTGTTTTTGTAATGTTACAAAAAAATTCGAAAATCAATAAAAATTTGGGAAAAAAAAAAAAATAATAATAATAATAATAATAAAAATAATACAGCATTTATTATGCGCCATCGATCTAGTAAACTATTTTGAGGCGCAGAGGGATAGAATTAGAATGAGATACATAGAGAAATGAGAAGGGGGAAGAAACAAAAAATGTATAGATGTACATTCAACATATAATTAACTTAAATAACCTTCGAACATATATGACTTTAGATTCTTTTTAAATGTTTCAAGGGATTCTAGTGATCAATATTTCGCGAAACAAGTCGGCAATGTATATCGATGTGTGTTTTCCATGATAGTTTGTTGTCGATGTATATTCCAAGAAATGCTGTAGATTGAACACAGTCAACGGCTGCTCCATTTTTCGTTATTATTATTATTTATTTGACATAAAGAAACAATCGAATCAGCAAAGCTGTTTTTCATCGATGTCCTGTTAACATGATTAAACATTTCCAATTCTAACCAATGGGACTTTTTTCATTACATCAGTCAAAAAATACACAAAATGCTGTAAAATGCAAAAAAAAAACAATATTAGAAATTCGTTTGAAAGAAGTTAATGAATGCCAATCTTATTTGTTGAGTGAAAAAATATAATAGCAACAATAGAAACGGTTAAGAATCCCCATGGTTAGAATCCATATAAATATTTTACATAAGAAAGCATCTGCAATACAATATACAATAAATACATAAATATAAATATATCACATAAAATGAAATCGAAACAAACTTTGATGAACGATTATCATGATTATTAAGTACGGCGGGCCAGAACATGTAAAACTGATTTTGTTTTTATTTCAGGAAAATGTGCGTTTATAACTATTTTTGAAAGAGGAAAGAGTATGATGATTTTGCATTTCATTTGAGAGAGAATTACATGGTTTCGGGCCTGAATATCAAAACGATTGCTTGAATAATTCAGTATTTGGTTTTGGTAAGACCACATTGAGTGAGTCAGAATTGCGAGTGTTGAAACCATGTATATCACAAAACATTTCAATTTCATCACATAGTCTTACTGGAGCATTACCGTGTATACATCTGAACATAATCATATCAATAAAAAAATCTCTCCTAGTTTTAAAAGTTTGCCATTTCAAATCTTTAAATAGTTTAGAGACGCTGATATCGCGTGAACCATACTGTTTCGACACTATACGGGAAGCTCTTTTCTGTACATGACGAATATAATCACGGTATTTAAGTGAACAGTTTCCCCACACTGAGCATGCATAATCAATACATGGTTGAATGGTTGCATTATATAAAGTATTTAGCAGGGACGTGTTTAGTGTGTTACTTAATCTTCGTAATAAGAAAAGTTTATATGCAAGGCTTTGACACACTTGTTTGACATGTTCATGCCAGGTTAAATGACAATCAATATTGACACCTAGATATCTCGCCGAATCAACCTGTTTTGGTTTGGTGCCAGTTAAACATACGTTTAGTTCATTTTGGTTGCAATTAACTCTCGAGGATACAACCATAACATGAGTTTTATCAATATTAATCTTTCACTATTATTATTATACCATTTCTCAAATTCGTTGATGCAAATCTGTAATTTAGACTCAGCTTCATTCACAGTTTTACCAGTAGTATAAATTGCTAAATCATCTGCAAAAATGCTACATGAGCCAGCATTTACACTTTGAATAATGTCATTAATAATGGACAATCAACTTACTTTTCAAAACCATCGTATGTACATACTAAAAAAGATGTCTAAAAATATCGGAATTATCTGTAAATTGCTTTCTATTCTACCCAAAAAACATTTATTCATGCTATGTAATTCACTTATACTTTCTTTTATCCATTATTGTAACATTACCTGGGCCAACGTTGGGAAAAGCAAATTAGAACCATTTCATAAACTGCAGAAAAAAGCCTTACGCATTTGTACAAAGTCACCTTATTTAGCGCCATCTCGCCCCCTCTTTTTCGAATTAAAAACACTTAATATTTATCATATATATGAATTTAAAGTCGCAGTACTGATGTATTATGTCAAACATAAAATGGCCCCAGCCAATATAATTAATTTGTTTAACTTTAATAATGATTTTCATCAGTATTACACACGTTCAGCTTCCCAATTTCACCTTCCGTTAACTTCTAATAAGCAAATGTATAATTCTTTTAAACATGTAGGACCGAAGATTTTTAATAATTTAAATACAATCATTCGTCCATGTTCAACAGCCTCCTCCTTCAAAGCCTTACTTAAAAGTCACTTTATTCATAAATATACTTCTTGATTTCCATATATCTTTTTTATAAGTTTACCTCATATATGTACACTGTACATGTAATCCCTCTTTCTCCTTCCCTTCTCTTGGGCGAGTGTGTGTGTTTGTGTGTGTGTGTGTTGGATGTGTCCGCTTGTGATTATTATTGTTTTACTTATAATTTGTTAATTTTGTCAAAGGGAAACCAGTCCACAAGATCCTGATCTGTTTTGGTTGCCCCTAACGATATGTTAACTTTACACATGTATATGATTATGTCAATATGTTTTATTGCAATTTACTATTTTCTTTTATATCGTTGAATAAAGATGAATTGAATTGAAAAATTAATATAAAGAAGGAAAAAGTTGGGGCCAAGTACCCGACCCTGAGGAATTCCGATCGTTACTTCACCTGGTTTAGACAGTTTACCATTTAGGCTGACAGCTTGTTTTTCTTCCACTTAAATAGCTTTTAAAGATACTATGTCCCTTTTGCAGCCAACCTCAAATTCTGTAGAACTTTGCAGGAATTATGAATATATCATATCCTATTTGTGAAATTTAAACGTTAGCAGTGTCCATATATTTAAATTATACAAGGAAACCCGTTTACTTGCTAGACTTCACTGTCATACACTTTTGTCAGTATTGAGTGACTGACTGGCTTTTTCTTCTTCTTTGGTAATAACTTACATAAACTGAGCTGTAACCCACTTCTTGTAATGGCCAAAATTAAACTAATCGAATCTTTGCGCAGCATAAAACGTACGACCATGCGGTACAATGGTCTGAAAATCAAGACTATTAATTATTGGCTCTATAGCTCCTAAGTCGATTTGACAACTGATAGTCGTTTTTTCCCACTTAAAGACATTTTCAAGCCCCATTTTTTTTAGGGGAGTTTTAAATTAGTATTATCTTTCAAATGCCATTGGAATTTAACCTTTTCATTATTTTGGCCTGCAAAAGGGACATAGTACCTTTAAACCAGCGCAATTCTGTACCTTGTACACCATGGTATTGTAGTTTTAAAAGTAACAATTCGTGAGATATAGCATGAAAGCATTTAGATATATCAAAGAAACAGACAGCAACAACTTCACGAGCATTTAATGCTTCAAACCAATCATCTATTACTCTGTGTAGGCACGTAACAGTGGAGTGATCTTTCAAGAATGCTGATTGTTCAAGTGTTATAAGATCATGCTGGAGTAAATACGAACTAAATTGCTTTAGAACCAGCTTCTCCTGAATTTTAGCAAAATGGGATACAACAGAAATTGGTCTATAGTTTGAATAAACACTCTTATCTCATTTTCCCTTATAGATAGGGTTGACACGTGCATATTTCCAGTCGGTAAAAACAAATCCATTTTTTAAAAAGTAGTTGAAAATAGTAGTAAGTTTTTTTGATAAAAATGGAGCAGCAATATTTAGTAATTTGCGGTCAATATCTAATGCATCTAAATTGCTTTTTGTTGGTAGTTTTCTTAACAATTTCAAAACATCATCTTCCGAAATTTCAATAAATTTAAATTCATAAGGACACTTTATATTTCTCCAGCATAACGATTCTTGAAGAAAGGAGTTCGTGATCTCATGGCCTATATTAATGAACAAATCATTCAGTTCATCAGAACTTAAGTCATTATGAGCATTATCTTCATATTTTGAATTACCAGTGGCTCGATGGATTTCACTCCAGAGTTTCTTGGGGTCATTTTGAAATTTGATAGAAACCGTTTTATAATAATCAGTCTTTGCCTTCCGAACATCACTCAGTACAATATTCCTTTGTTTACGGAATTCATTGAAGGAAACGTCACATTTAGCTTTACGTTTAAGATAATCTCTTTTGTTCATAGAGGCTACAATGTCTGGTGTTATCCATGGGTTATATTTATTCTTAACACGAGTACATTTAATGGGTGCATGTTTGTTACAATTTTTTTTAATGCATTCATCCAGGAAAGCCAAATGTCATTAGATGGACATTCTGTGTGTAGGTTATATTCCTTCACAAGACTATCACAACGGCTTATAGAGTATAGAAATTCCTCAGACTAATTTTTTTTTATATGCTCTGAAACGGGCCATTTTGTGACAAGAATTATTTACTTTACAATTTACACACGTATATATCATGTAATGATCACTTAAAGAAATCTGACCAACGCCACTAATGATATGCGAATCTGGCATTGTAGTGACAATCAGGTCACTACAAGATGAAGAAGATGCAGTTACACGTGTTGGTTTGTGGATAAGCTGATGCAAAGCAAAAAGACATTCTAAGGAGTGGATTGCTGTATCATTTCCACTGCTATAATCAACATTGAAATCACCAAGATAATCAAATCCTTATTTTCCATTATGATACTCTCTAACATATTCGAGAAGGTGTCCAAGTATTCAGGACCCGAGTTAGGCGGGCGGTACAAGCAACAAACGAGGATATTTATTATCTCGCATTTCAATTCTATAAGAACCATTTTAATATCATATTCAGTAATGGAAATTTCCCGATCAATTATGAATACTTGAAGTGAGTCAATAATATTGCTAAACAACATGTATTTGGTTTTATTAATATCCAAGGAGAGTTTGTTTGCCTGGATCCATTCATAAATTAAAGTTCAGTTCATAGTTACTATGATCTAGTAAAAGCTGTGGGTCACGATGAGATAAAGATATGTTAGTGTCATCTGCAACTAAGATTAATGATGGTAGATGCGCTTTTAAGATCATTTATATATAAAATAAAGAGCAGTGTGCCGAGTAACGACCCTTGTGGTCGACCACATGTAATATGTTTGACAGTTGATTGGCAATTATTGACTGAGACAAATTGGGTCCTGCCTTGCAAGTAATTCCTGAACCACTCCAAGGCCTTTCCTTTCACACCATAGTGCGAGAGTTTATATATTAAAATTTCGTGATCTATAATGTCGAATGCCTTGGCGAAATCCAGGAATATTCCGACTTTATTTATAAATATGAGCATTGCGTGAGTTGTATGTTTTTTTTTTTTTTGTTGCGAAAACCGAATTGAGAGTCAGAAAGTGAGTCACATTCTGTTTATAAGAACTTAATAGTGCGCGTATAAATCATTTTTTCTAAGATTTTGGAAAAGGTTAGTTTCCGCAGTCACGTGTATCCCCTTTTTTGTATATGGGTATAACCTTTGCTGTCTTCATATGGGAATGACACCATTTATGAGCGATAAGTTCAAAATGTGAGTTAATGGGATTAGAATGTCTAAAATTACATGTTTTAAATACTGTTCGTGCTTCCATCATAGCCAGGACTCTGTGGTAGATTGTTTACTATGTCAATTATCTCTGTTTCTCGCACGGGGATGAAAAATATGGATTTTGGGTTTGGATTTTGTAGAAGAGAATAGAAGTTTTTCCTCGAGGGTGGAATAGCTTCAGCAAGAGTTGGACCAACTCCTGCAAAATAATCATTTAGATATTCAGCAATTTGAACTGGGTCTTGAGTTTCATTGTCTTTCGCGCGAAGTTCTTGTAGTTTTGTTTTTGCAGGGTTCTTATTTAGTGCAAAGTTTATTATTTTCTTTGAGTTTATTTCTTTGTAAGCGCTATGGGATTTCGTCTTTAGCATCTCTGAATATTCGATACATAGTGAGATGGAGAGAAAAAGCAAGGCTTATGGGATGGGTAGATTGCATAATTACGGACCCATTCATACAGGGTTTTGCCGAAGGAGGAGGGAGGGGGGCATTTGCCCCTACTCTCGATCCGCCATTATTTACCCCGTGGAGTGATCACGTGGTGCCAGGGGAAATCCTTGCTGTGACCTCTGGAAAACGAGTTGTTAATTTAGTGAAAAACATAATGACAGGCCCTTGGTGTATATTTTTATATGGATTATCACTAGAATAGCCTGGCTGAATTGATACAACGATATGCCTAATGTTCACATTACTAGATATAGTTTTGAAAGAACTGATAGAAGTGATCAATTCTTGTTCATTATAGAAGCCGTCCATTGCCATTTTTCAATATATTTGGATGAAGTAAAGCTATGAAGAATATTACGTTTACTATCAATTTTATAACGTTTGTCCGTTTTTGTATTATGACAGAAAGTTCACTTTTGGCCCTACTCTCGATCCGCCATTATTTACCCCGTGGAGTGATCACGTGGTGCCAGGGGAAATCCTTGCTGTGACCTCTGGAAAACGAGTTGTTAATTTAGTGAAAAACATAATGACAGGCCCTTGGTGTATATTTTTATATGGATTATCACTAGAATAGCCTGGCTGAATTGATACAACGATATGCCTAATGTTCACATTACTAGATATAGTTTTGAAAGAACTGATAGAAGTGATCAATTCTTGTTCATTATAGAAGCCGTCCATTGCCATTTTTCAATATATTTGGATGAAGTAAAGCTATGAAGAATATTACGTTTACTATCAATTTTATAACGTTTGTCCGTTTTTGTATTATGACAGAAAGTTCACTTTTGGCATCAACTTCCTGAAACTTCAACTTTTCCTACCTGCATTCTCTTAATGGTGTAGTACTTTGAACAGTAAAATCGTACAATTTCGTTTGACTATACAGTGCGTCCCAGAAAAAAACGAAACCGAGAATCATCGATGTTTTATCATAACCTAATCGCAATTATAATTAATAAATGACACATATTTGGAAAGCTTAGATCCTCCTTTTTAATTTGATGCAACTCAAAGAGTACACTTAAGCCACACTGTGCTACTTGTAGCTACTTGCTCCCTCTATATAGAAAACTTCCCCAATCGGTGTTGGTCCCCCATGATCCTCTTTTTCTTATGTTAATTAAAAGTTGAGTTAATGAGATAGCCACCTGTCAGTGACCTCGCTGACTGGTCTAATCCCTTCTGGCTGAATTAGTACAGCCGGCCTTTAAAGTATAACAAAACATGTAGTGATTGCTTAAATTCCTAAAATGTATGATCAAATCAATACCTTAGAAGATGATCCCATTGATGACGCAGTTGAGTTGAAGTCATTGTGATACTGACCGTCGAGTGTCAGGTCCTTCAAATGAGTCATCTTACAGATGAACTGAGCGAGATCACGTGATGCAGAGGGACATTCACCGAGTTCATCAGAGCGGATGTCAAGAGTCTCAATCTGTTATGATAGCAACATTATGTTGAATGAATACTAATAAAAACCCAATAAAACTATATCCACCAATCAACAATATCTATAAGATTATATTAATATCGTTGCCACAATGAAAAACTCTAATAACACAATTACATTTATTGTGTAATGATGTACAAGTCTTGAAACCTGAAATTAGTACTAATTGCAATTGTTCCTGGATTTCTTTGAGACCGAGATAATGGTGATTATTCATAACGTTTAGGTAATGAAAGAGGTGATCAATAGGTTGTTGATTGATCCAATCGGTACTCTGGGGCATTACAGATGAAATCAATGAAATAGTATTTCGAATTTTTGTTTACATAACAGAAAAGTGTGAAATAAAATGTACATGGAACACTTTGCAATTTCCAAAGGGTTTCAGGAATAATACAAACGGGGATAATAATATTGAAATAACTGTCTCTCTATCAGCAATTCCGTAGCACTCAGAATTATATGGTGTATATTATGCACTATTAAACTCTTAATGTTCACTCTGTTTTTGTATTATGAAAGAAAGTTCACTTTTAGCATCTTCTAGAAACGATCAACTTTTCGTAAGTGCTAACTCTTAACGCTGTACTAGTAGGGAGAGTAAATCGAGTTGAGTTTGACTTTATAGGAAAGAGTAGGCCTACACCTCCAGTATAACAAAACATTAAATATATGATCAAATGAATACCTCTGCAGATGATGCCATCGATGACGATGTTGAGTAGAAGTCATCGTGAACGTGACCGCCGAGTGACAGCTTTTTCAGATGAGTCATCTTACAGATGAACTGAGCGAGATCACGTGATGCAGAGGGACATTCACTGAGTCTCAAATAGTTGAGCTTAAGAATCTCAATCTGTTATGATAGTAACATTATGTTGAATAAATTATTACTAATAACCCATATAACTGTATTCAAAATTCAGCGATATGTTTAAAAATATATCAATATCGTTACCACAATGTAACAAATCTTAACATAGTAACTTTTTTTGTTGCAACTAACTAAATTGCTCGGGTGACTACGCATTTCGACTACGCGTTTTAACTGGGTGTCTCCGGGTATTTGTATACACATTTCCTTTTTCCATTGTGTTTTAAATTCTCCCCTCTAAATTACGTCCTTCTCTACTGCTGCGGTTTTTTCTCTACAATACTTATTTTTCCACGGACCTATAATATACAGGTACGGCTTTTTAATAGGTTCCTCACATTTCACTTAATCTATTATATGAATTGAGAATCATTAAGACGTGCCCATTTTACATGTAATGTATAATTGTTTATGTTATAATTATATATATATATATATGTATGTATATATATATATATATCTATATTTGTGGTAAATGTGAAACAATAACACTTGAACTTGAACCTAAACTTGAAGTCTTGACATCTGAAATTAGAACTATTTTCAATAGATTCTGAATTCTTTTGAAACCAATTCAATGGTGTTCATTCATAACTGATAGGTAATGACATAGGTGATTAATATGTTTTTTGATTGATCCAATCGCGACTGTGGGCATTATGGATAAGGAAAAGAACAATATTTTTTTAGATCATGTTGACCCATGGCTCATGATCTAAATTCTAACAGCACAAAACAGAAGAGAAAAAAACAAGAGGGCAAAACGGTCGCGAACCAGTCCCCAATCACACTACTCTTGAGAAAACCCTTTCCTTTATTCCTTGGAGAGCCTGAACACCCTGATAATGTTATTGACAAAGTTATAGTGGGGGATCTATGATTGTATGACAGGGAGGGGGAATTTCTTTTCCCGGGCATACGATCTGGTAATTTTAACTGACCCTAATACATATTTACGTCGGAAAATTATGGGTGGGGGTTGAGAGGTCCCCATACTGGATGTCAGGTCTTAATCTGTATAATATTAACATTGTGTTGGACAAACAATTGCTAACATTATACTACCTAAACAAAATAACACTTCAAGTTCAAGTTCATTTTCAAGTTCATTTTACATCATGATACATTAGCCTTTCTCATTCATTTACATAAGCAATACGTCAATCTGACATTTGATTGAAAAAGTACTTGAAAACTATTTTTCATACCAGAAAAGTGTGAAAACAAATATATATATGGAACACATTGCAATTTTCAGAGGATTACAGAAATAATACAACGGCGACGAAGAGATTTGATTTGTCATTTTTGTAGGTTTTGAAATTAAAATATTTGTATCAAGACTTCTCATCAGTATTTACGAATTGAAATAGCTGTCTCTCCATTAGCAGTTCCGCAGCACTTCGAAATGTCAAATGAAATGAAAAGAATGGTATGTATTATTCACTTTTGATTTTATAATCTTTACTCTGTTTGTGTATAATGACAGATAATCACTTTTCGAAGCCCCTTTCTAAAACGATTAAAGGGGAAGTCCACCCTGAAATTAAGTTAGTTTTAATAGGGGTAGAAAAATGAGAGAAACAAGTCAGTGAAAGTTTGAGCAAATTCCGATTAAAAATAAGGAAGTTAGGATTTTTGAAGTTGTGATCAATCAAACACAAATTGGCAACTCTATGACGTATCATGCGAGCTCAACTTCCATTTGCTCAGTACTAAAAAAATCTAAAATTTTCATCTTCCCTTAAGAAAAATTTCAACCATACATGCACCCTAAATATAATAATTGCAAATATGTTTCTATACTCCCCCTGCAAGGAACAAATATATATTCCGTCATCAATAACGAAGAAAACATAATTTTATGGAATATTATGCACAAAGCAAATGAAGGAGAGCTCGTATAATAAGTCACAGAGTTGCCAAATTGTATTTGATTGATCACAACTTCAATAATTCATAACTTTCTTATTTTCATTCAGAATTTGCTCAAACTTTCACTCACCTGATTTTCTTATTATTCTGCCTCTATCGAAACAAACTTATTTTGGGGGTGGACTTTCCCTTTAACTTTACCTAGCTGCTTCCTTTTAACAGTGTACGAAAAAAGGGAAATTGTACACTCGCGTTTGACTATATAGGAAAAAGTACACCTCCATTATAACAAAACTTGTAGTGATTTGTTAAGAGTCCTTGAATATATGATCAAATCGATACCTTTGCAGATGATGCCATCGATGACGATGTTGAGAAGAAGTCATCGTGAAACTGATTGTAGATTGACAGGTCCTTCAGATGTGTAATCTTACAGACGAACTGAGCGAGATCACGTGATGCATAGGGACGTTCACTGAGACCAACAGAGTGGATGTCAAGAGTTTCAATCTGTTATGATAGCAACATTATGTTGAGTGAATGTTAAAGATAAAGGTGAGTTTTGATAATGCGATTGCATTGTGAAAGAAATGGTATGGAATGGATCAGAAAAGTTGATCATATAGCATGTTGTAATGCAAGGTTCTGGAGTCATTAAAATCATCATAAATTTGGCCCAGTCTTGGTAAAGTCACAATCCCTGTACACAGAAAGATGTATATGGGATAACACAAATGGTGTCGGGGCTAGTACTATCTTGATTTCCTTATCTTTCTATGCTCAGTACCAAGGGTGTCGATTTGTATTCGTGGTTGGGGGGGGGGGGGATGATAGGTGCCAAAATATTTTCGGCAATGGATCAAAGCAATCAAGAGGAAGAAGCGTGTGGCAAGTTGCACCCTCCCAAGCGCGTAGCCAGGATTTCATTTTAGGGGGCGGTAGTGAGCACGCGAAGCGCGGTCCCTAGGGGGTTGCGTGCAGGGAGGCGAGTTCCCCCCCCCCCCCGAAAGTGCGGAAGCTTTGACGTTTCACTAAATTATTAGAGAAAGAAGACGATTCGTTGGACCGTTCTCGACTCTTAATCCTTGTTTGAATCAAGTTCCCCTTCCTCCGCGCGTAGCGCGGAAGCTCTGACGTTTCATTAGATTATTAAAGACAGAAGACGATTCGATGTACCATTCTCGTCTCTTAATCCTTGTCTGAATTTATTTTCGCCCATTCCCTGCGCGAAGCGCGGAAGCTTTCACATTAGAGAAAGAAGACGATTTGTTGTATCGTGTCCTTCATGAATTCAGTTTCTCCCCTACCGCGCGAAACGCGGAAGCTTTGACGTTTCACTAAATTATAAGAGAAAGAAGACGATTCGTTGGACCGTTCTCGACTCTAAATCCTTGTTTGAATCAAGTTCCCCTTCTTCCGCGCGTAGCGCGAATGCTCTGACGTTTCATCAGATTATTAAAGAAAGAAGACGATTCGATGTACCATTCTCGACTCTTAATCCTTAATGTTTGAATCAAATTCCCCCTTCCTCGCGCGTAGCGCGGAAGCTCTGGTGTTTCATTAGATGATTAAAGAAAGAAGACGATCCTATGTACCATTCTCGTCTCTTAATCCTTGTCTGAATTCATTTTCGCCTATTCCTGCACGAAGCGCGGAAGCTTTCACATTAGTGAAAGAAGACGATTTGTTGTATCGTGTCCTTTGTGAACTCAGTTTCTCCCCTACCGCGCGAAGCGTGGAAGCTTTAACGTTTCAATAAATTATTACTCTTAATCCTTGTCTGTATTCATTTTCGCCCATTCCGCGCTTAGCGCGGAAGCTTTTACGTTTCATTAAATTGTTCGTAAAAGAAGACGCTTCGTTGTATCCTGTACTTTGACGTTTCATTTGATTATTACGCTTAATCCACGTCTGAATTCAGTTGCCCCCAACAGCTTTGCCCTTTTCACTGAATTATTAGAGAAAGAAGACGATTCGTTGTACTGTTCTCTATATTAATCCTTGTCTGAATTCAGTTTCCCCACTGAAAATAATTTGTGTTACAAATAAATTGTGACATAATAATCTTTCTCCAAAAATGAAAAACTTTTAGGAAATATCAGGAAATAAAATGTGTGAAAAAAACAAAAATAAAGATACAATGACGTGATTTTTTAAAAGGGTGAACGGAAACAACATAACAGCTAGAGAACTATTTTATAAGTCATACTAATGTCCGAAAATCTTGTCTGATTGTCTGATGTGCATTGCAGATTGCTATTTTTGCGCTTCGCGCTTAACATTTAGCTCGTTGCTTTTTGACGCTGCGTCTTTGCATTTGGCGCACTGCATTTCTCTGATGCTGTTGATTGAACAAATTGAATAAATTCATCAATTCCTGATGAAGCCGTATGAGCGAGAATTCAATTTATTCTTGTCTCATATACGGTTGTCTTATTTACTTCGTATATACATGTATGTATGTATTATGAAAATGAGATAGCAAAATGTGTATATTGATGGTCATCTTGCGAGTAATAACCATTAACTACTCTCATCGGGCTCTCATCCTTAATTTTTCTCTTCATTTTTTTTAAATTTTTTTATGGTGAATTATTGGGGGGGATGATTGTACAGGCCATCCCCCCCACCTGATATATTGGGGGGGGGGGATATATCCCCCCCCATCCCCCCCCCCCCGGATCGACACCCATGCTCAGTACTCAGCCAGTATACATTTTCTTCTAAAATTGTTTGGCACGTGACATTTATCTGTAATCTTGAACATTAAGTGTAAGTTTCGTTAGATTCTGTGAGAATTCATTTTCTTTTTTTTTACCAGAACTCAAGTTTATCTCTAATAACAACCAAATAAAACTATATTCGAGAATCAACAATTCGTAAAAAATTACATTAATATCGTTGCCACAATGAAAAACTCTTTACACTATAACATTTATTGTAAGAATCTCAATACGTTATGATAGCAACATTATATTGAATGAATGTTAATAACAACCAAATAAAACTATATTAAAAAATCAACACTTTTTGTCTAAACTATATTAATATTCAGTAGGCTTGCTGTTGCTCAATGTAAGAGAGAGGGAGGATTGGGAAGTCCTGAAGAACTCTTAGCACAATCACATTTATTTTGGTTATAATATACAATTCTTGACACCTGAAATTAGTACTAATTTCAATAGTTCATGGATTTCTTTTAAGACCGATATAATGGCGTTTATTCATAACTGATAAATAATGACAGAGGTGATCAATATCTTTTTGATTGATCTAATCGGGACTATGGCATTAAGGATAAAAAAATCATAATTTTTTCTAGATGATATTGACCTAAAGTCACCTGTTGACCGATGGAGTAGAGGGGAAATATAAATGAAGATCTTGGCTCATGATCTAAATTCTAACAGAACAAAAGAGAATACATCAAAAAGGCAAAATGGTCTCGAGCCAGTCACCAATCACACTACTTTCGAAGAAAACCCTGTCCTCTCTTCGGTGGAGTACCTGACCACCCTGATTTTGTTATTGACAACATAATAGTGATGGATCTATGGTTGTCAGAAAGGAAGGGATTTGTTTCTCCGGGCATATGATCAGGTAATGTACTGAACCTAATGTTTTTTTTTCGCCAAGTGATTGATTGACGCCTTCATTTTCATGTGATAGGATTTTCCTGATTTTCTTTGTATTTTTGTTAAATGGAGGACGCAGTAATTTATGGGTTTGAGACAGACAAATTGACAAGGGCCATTATTGTTATACTTATTGAAAGGGGTTGCAGGCGCGGATCCAGGGGGAGGGGCCGAGCGTGCCTTGGCCCCCCCCCCCCCCCCCCCGCAAAAAAAAAAAAAAAAAAAGAGAGAAGAAAGGAAAAGAAGGGAAAGGGAAAGAGGAGAGAAGGGAAAGAAAGAAGAGGAAGAAAAAAAGAAAAGGGGGAAGAAGGAGATCGGGGGGCCGAAAGGGCCTTGCCCTCCCCCCCCCCCCCCAATTAAAAAAATAAGAGAGAAGGAAGGAAAGGGAAAGAAATGACATAATTTCCGAGATTTTTCCTCACTTTTTAGTAAATACGTTTGTATGTGTTTGTTGGAGAATGACAAATTACTAAATTTACAGCCAGGCAAGAAATATGATTCTTGAGATTCCTACATGTCAGGCCCGAGGTGGGGCGGGGATTGGGTGCCTCGAGCCCCCCCCCCCCCACTTGTTTTGAAAAAGTATATTAAAGAGAAATAAAATAGAATGAGAGCAAGAAAGAAAGAATAGTTAACCGCCAGTGTTAAAAATTAATGAGGCATCTAAATATGCTCATCTGACCGTGATTAAATGCCTAAAACCCCTAAGCTCCCGGGGGCTCTGCCCCTGGATTCCACCTAGGACCCTATGGCGGGCCCTTAGATGCTCATCTGACGGTAATTTAATGCCTAAAACCCCTGATTTTTTGGGACTTAATGTGGTATATCCATTATTTAATCATCTGTAAAAAATCAGATGATATAAGATACAGATATGCAAACGGTTCTAGGACAATTACACCCCGGAAAATTACACCCCGAGGACAACTACCCTCTAAGGACAATTACCACCGGAAACCCCCCCCCCCCCCCTCGGAGAAATTCCCCGAGGACGACTACCCCTGAGGACAATTACCTCCCGAGGACACTAACCCCCGTGGACAATCAGGATTCGATAGCAAAAGACGATCTGACCAGGGACTATCCCAAGTCCCTGATCTGACACATTGAGAGATGGCTACTAGACCATAAGATCCCATGCATGAACCCATATTCGTTCAAATACTATAGCACGTTATCTTTCTCATTACTACACATTTCCCTTTAATCATAATTTATGCAACGCCAGTGCGGTTGCTGATTTCCACAAAGAAAGTCAGTTTTAGGTAATTGTCCAGCGCTTCTCAAAATGCATATAAATACATTTCTCTAGAGCAGCGTTATTTCAAACCAAAATCTCATAGTCTTCACAGACTATTTATTTTGCATGACTCTGGCACTCGTCAAGTGCTATGTAAGACATTTTCAAACTGGTAAAAAATTAGATTGTAATCAACAAACTAGGAACGATTTAAAGCAGGCGCGGATCCAGGGGGCCGAGCGGGCCGAGCAAAAAAAGTGAGAGAGAGAGAGAGAGAGAGAGAGAAGAAAAAAAAAGGGGAAATGAAAACGGAAAGAGAGAAAGGGAAAGAAAGAAGAGGAAGAAGAAAAGAAGGGGAAAGAAGGAGATCGGAGGGGCCGAAAGGGCCTTGCCTCCCAGGCTGGTGCCTCCCCCCCCCCCCCCCCCATCAACAAAATAAGAGAGAAGGAGGGAAAGGGAAAGAAGAAAGGAAAAGAGGAGATAAAGGGAAGGGAAAACAAAGGAGGAAGAAAAGAAAAGAAGGGGGATATAAGTTGCAATTTTTCCGCCAACATCGTGTGGATCAGGAAGGGGGGGGGGGGGGTTCAAAAGTGTATGACATTGTAGTCTAGCAAGTAAACAGGTTTCCTTGCGTAATTTGGCCCCTGGAACCCAAGCCAAATAGTGACCTGCCAGTGTCATAAAATAATAAGGTATAACAAAAAATGCTCATCTGACCTTAATTAAACGCCTAAAACCCCTGAGCTTCCGGGGCCGGCTCAGCCACCTCGACCCCACCAGGGGCCCTAAGGCGGGCCCCTGAATGCTTATCTGACCGCAATTTATTGCCTTAAACCCCTGAGCTTGCGGGGTCGGACAAGGTATCAAAATGTGTTTATCTGACCGCAGGCGCGTAGCCAGGGGGGGGGGGCGGTCCCCCCCAAATCGGAAGAGGACGTAGGAAGAAAAAGGAGCAGACAAAGAACACCTTTGAAAAAAGGATTAAGAGTATAGAGAACGGTACAACGCATCGTCTTCTTTCTCTAATAATTTAATAAAACGTCAAAGCTTCGCTCAGGAGGGGAGGGGGGGGGGAACTGAATTCAGACAATGATTAAGAATCGAGAACGGTACAGCGAATCGTCTTCTTTCTCTCATAATCTTGTAAAACATCAAAGCTTCCGCGCGAAGCGCGGGGGTGGGGAACCTGAATTCAGACGAGGATTCAGAGGCGAGAACGTTAATACGAATCTTTAATGATTTAATGAAACGTAAAAGCTTCCGCGCTTTGCGCGGGATGGAGGGGAAACTAAATTCCGACGAGGATTATTTTCGAAAACGGTACAACAAATCGTCCTCTTTCTCTAATGAATTAATGAAAATTAAAAACATCCGCGCTTCGCGCGACAGGGGGGAACCTGAATTCAGACAAGGATTAATCGAGAACTGTACAGCCAATCGTCTTCTTTCTCTCATAACATTATGAAACTTAAAAGCTTCCGCGCTTCGCCCGGGAAGGGGGGGGGACCTGAATTCGGACGAGAATTAAGAGTCGAGAACTGTACAACGTACGTACGAATCGTCTTCTTTCGAATGATTTATTGAAACGTAAAAGCTTCCGCGCTTAGCGCGGGAGGGGGGGAACTGAATTCAGATGAGGATTAAGAGTCGAGATTTGTACAGCCAATCGTCTTCTTTCTCTCATAACATTATGAAACTTAAAAGCTTCGGCGCTTCGCGCGGGAAGGGGGGGGACCTGAATTCGGACGAGGATTAAGAGTCGAGAACTGTACAACGAATGGTCTTCTGTCGAATGATTTATTGAAACGTAAAAGCTTCCGCGCTTAGCGCGGGAGGAGGGGGGGGGGGGGAACTGAATTCAGACGAGGATTAAGAGTCGAGAACTGTACAGCCAATCGTCTACTTTCTCTCATAACATTATGAAACTTAAAAGCTTTCGCGCTTTGCGCGGGAAGGGGGACCTGAATTCGGACGAGGATTAAGAGTCGAGAACTGTACAACGAATCGTCTTCTTTCGAATGATTTAATGAAACGTAAAAGTTCCGCGCTTCGCGTTGGAGGGGGGGGGGACTGAATTCAGACGAGGATTAAGAGTCGAGAACGGTACAACGAAACGTGTTCTTTCTCTAATGATTTAATGAAACGTAAAAGCTTCTGCGCTTCGCGCGAGAGGGGGGGGGGGGACCTGAATTCAGACGAGGATTAAGAGTCGAGAGCTCTCCAAAGAATCGTAATAATTTAATAAATCGTTTTTTGGGGGGGGGAAACGTCAAAGCTTCCGCGCGAAGCGCGGGAGGGGGGGGGGGGGGGAACCTGAATTCAGACGAGGATTCAGAGGCGAGGACGGTATAACGAATCGTCTTCTTTCTCTAATGATTTAATGAATCGTAAAAGCTTCCACGCTTCGCGCGAGAGGGGAAAAACTAAATTCAGACGAGAATTATTTTGGAGAACGGTACAACGAATCGTCTTGTTTCTCTAATAATTTAATGAAACGTCAAAACTTCCGCGTTCGCGGAGGAGGGAGGGGGATACTCGCCCCTCCCTGCACCGACCCCCCCCCGCATTACGTCACTGTTGGTCACCATTACGTACCAATATTTGGCTCGCATAATTTCAAATTTGGGCCCCCCCCCCCCTAAGAAATCCTTGATCCGCGCCTGAGGGGTTGCACTCCATTATAACAAAAACATGAAGTGATTTGTTAAGAGTCCTTGAATATACGATCAATCGATACCTTTGCCGATGATGCCATCGATGACGATGTTGAGTAGAAGTCATCGTGATACTGACCGTCGAGTGTCAGCTTCTTCAGATGAGTCATCTTACAGAAGAACTGAGCGAGATCACGTGATGCAGAGGGACGTTCACTGAGATTAGCAGAGAAGATGTAAAGAGTCTCAATCTGTTATGATAGTAACGTTATGTTGAATGAATATTAATAACAACCGAATAAACTATATTCAAGAATCAAAAAATTTGTTTTAAACTGTATTCATATCGATGCCACAATAAAAAAATAAAAAAAAACTCATGACACAGTAACATTTATTTTGTTTATGATATACAAGTCTTAACACCTGAAATTAGTACTAATTTCAATAGTTCCTGGATTCTTTGAGATCGAGGTAATGGTGTTTATTCATAACTGATAGATAATGATAGAGGTGATCAATAGGTTTTTGATTGATCCAATCGGTACTCTGGGCATTACGGATAAAATTAATGGTAATATTTTTTAGATCATATTGTATTGTTAACTGAGGGAGTAGTGGGGAAATATGAATAAAGGACTTGGCTCATGATCTAAAGTCTTACAGAACAAACAAATAAAACAAACTGCAGAACAGTCACAAACCAGTCCTCGACCACACTAATCTTCAAGGAAAACGTGTGTGTTAATCGCGGAAAAATATGAACACCCTGCTTATGTTATCGACAGCATTATAGTGGTGGATCTATGATTGTAAGACAGGAGGATATTTCATCCCTCGGTCATATGATCCGGTAATTTGACTGACCCTACTACATTTAAACGTCGGAATGAGTTAGGGCTGGTGGATTGGAAGAGGGGCGATCAATATACTGGATGCAAAGTATTAATCTGTTATAATGGTAACATTGTGTTAGATAAACAATTGCTGACATATCACTACTTAAAAATACTGTTAAACATTACATCATGCTGCAGCTGCCATCCTCATTATTTTACCAAAGTTATACGTTATTTAAAAAAAGTAAAAAATATTGAAAAAAAAATAAATGTACATAACAGCAAAGTGTGAAACAATGTGTACATGGAACACTTTGCAGTTTTCAAAGGGGTTCAGATATAATACAAAAGGGTACGAAGAGATTCGATTTTTTTTTAAATTTTATTTGTGTAGGTTTTTTAATTTAAATATTTAGTATCATCAGCATTCGAAGTTGAAATAGTTGTCTCTCCATCAGCAATTCCATAGCACCCCGAAATTTAAAATATGGTTTATATTATTCACTATTGATCTTAAAATCTTCCCTCTGAATTGTTATTATGACAGAAATTCGCTTTTCGCATCCTCTTCCTGAAACGATCAAGTTTTCTACCTGCTTCTCCTTAATGGTTTTCCAATAGGGAGAGTAAAATTGTACACTTGCGTTTGACTATATAGGAAAGGGTACACCTCCATTATAACAAAAACATGAAGTGATTTGTTAAAAGTCCTTGAATATACCGTATACGATCAAATCGATACCTTTGCAGATGTTGCCATCGACAATGATGTTGAGTAGAAGTCATCGTGATACTGACCGCCGAGTGTCAAGTCCTTCAGATGTGCTATCTTATAGATGAACTGAGCGAGATCACGTGATGCAGAGGGACGTTCACTGAGATTATCAGAGAAGATGTAAAGAGCCGCAATCTGTTATGATAGGAACGTTATGTTGATTGAATATTAATAACAACCAAATAAACTATATTCAACAATCAACAGCATGTTTGAATTACAATAAAAAAAAAGGCTTAACACAATCACATTTTGAAATTAGTACTTATTTCAATAGTTCCTGGATTCATTTGAGACCGATATAATAGTGCTTATTCACAACGGATAGATAATGACAGAGGTGATAAATATGTTTTTGATTGATCCAATCTGGACTGTGAGCATTACAGATACAGAAAACTATAATATTTTCTAGATCATATTGACCTGTTGACTGACGAAGAAGTGGGAAATATGAATAAAGGACTTTGCTCATGATCTAAAGTCTTACAGAACAAAATAAAATAAAACAAGAAGGCAGAACGGTGGTCGCAAAGCGGTCACCAAACAGACTACTCTTGAAGGAAAATGTGCGCTTTCAACTGGGGGATAGTCTGAACACCCTGATTATGTTATTGACGACAGTATGAGGGCGGATCCATGATTGTTATACCTTACATCATGAGACAGTTGCCATGCTCATTCATTTAAGAAAAGTGTAAAAACAAACATATGCAATTTGTAGTTTCCAAAGGGGTAAATTAATAATACAAACAGGGACCAACGGATTCGATTTCTCATTTGTGTAGGCCTTTAAATTAATCTATTTAGTCTCATTAGTATTCACAATTGAAATAGCCGTCTCTCCATTAGCAATTCCGTAGCACTCCGAATTGGCATATGCAATGAAAACTATGGTGTATATTATTCAATATCAATCTTTATAATCTTCATTCTGTTTGTGTACTATGGCTGAAAGTTCACTTTTCGCTTCCACTTCCTGAAGCGATCAACTTTTCCTATCTGCTTGCTCTTATCGATGTACCAACAGGAAGAGTAAAATTGTACACTTGCGATTGACTATATTAGGAAAGAGTACATCAACAGTATAACAAAACATGTAGTGATTTGCTAAGAGTGCAACAAAATATGATCAAATCAATACCTTTGCAGATGATGCCATCGATGACGCTGTTGAATAGAAGTCATCGTGATACTGACCGCCGAGTTTCAGCTTCTTCAGGTCAGTCATCTTACAGATGAACTGAGCGAGATCACGTGATGTAGAGGGACATTCACTGAGATCACCAGAGTGGATGTTAAGAGTCTCAATCTGTTGTAATAGTACGACATCTTGTTGGATACACAATTGCTGACATTACTATACTGAATTATATATAACATTACATTTTTTTTTGCTTCCACTAAAAGCGTGATTTTTGTCCTAATTGTTTTTTTCTCAACGGCGTACTAGTTTATACAGTAAAATTACCCAATTTAGTTTGACTATCGAAATAATAATAATAATAGTAATGTAAACTTATAGAGCGCACACACCGTCCAGGGACGCTCATGGCGCTAGCTCAGCAACAGTTCTCTTTGATACAAGTAAAGTAAATAAATTTGCAATATTTGTATAACCTATTTCAATCCTCAGCTCTGCCCGATGGGGCCCGGTGCCCTCCAGCTGCTCCGTTCACTGACAATTTAAGGGACTTGCCCAGTCAGCACATTATTCACAGGAGCTCTAGCATCTGAGGCCAACAGGCCCCACACGGGCAGCCAACGAGACTAAAGGGTGATAACTAATTAATTTCAGATGTATATACAAATAACATATCAATTATATATTTAGTAAAATAAACTTATACAACTTAAGGAAATACTGGGTTACAGATGGAATAGGTAAGTCTTAAGACGAGTTTTAAAGGTGGAGTATGTTCCAATACATCGAAGTGATGAGGGAATTTGCAGCTTCCATAATTTGGCTGCTGCGTGCGAAAAAGCATGGTCTCCCCATGAATGACGGGTACGGGGAATTTGCAGCAAATTATCACTTCCAGATCTTAAGGTACGAGTTGGATTGTAGGGGTGTAGTGAGTCTATAATATATTGTGGTGAAATTCCACGGAGAGCCCGATAAACAAGTAACCTAATTTTGAAGTAGACCCTTTTCTGGACAGGTAGCCAGTGAAGAGAGCGTAATATAGGCGTAATAGAAGACATTCTTGGTGCGAAAGTAAGGAGTCTTGCACTGGAATTTTGAAGGGATTGCAGTCTGTCTTGCTGCTGTTTTGTGAGTCCAAATAGAATAGAATTACAAAAATCTAAGCGAGATGAGATTAATCCATGGATTAATTGGTCACATGCATTTTGAGTCAGACATTTTCGTATGAACTCAAGGTTCCGCAGTTGTTATCTCACAGACTTTGATATGCTAGATACATGTTGAATAAATGACATATTATTGTCAAATATCACACCGATGTTACGGACCTTTGAGGCTGGCTTTAGAACTTTGCCACCTACATGCAAGCTTAAGTGAGTATGATTTGCTCTCAGTAATTCTTAGAGCCCAAAATAATAAACTCTGTTTTATTTTCATTTATTTTAAGACCGTTGGAATCCATCCAGCCTTTACAATGTATCCCCCACCCGTCATCTCGGCCGTGTAATATCCGATTAACGCGACAATTGCATGCCTCTCCTCTGTCCCGTAATGAGCAATATATTTGCCCCTGATATGCATTCGAGATAGAAAAAAAATATATATAGCGTGATTCAATTGTGCAGAATTTGTGATTAAATGCATTTTTCAGAAGACTCTATATTCTTGTCTCTAGACATGTTTGGACTCTTGAAAACGATACTATATTGGAGAGATATTTTCCTTTCTAAGAAATAAAAATATTCATTATAGGTTTTATAAAACTTAAATATGCATACGTGAATGTACTTTAAGTATGCATATGGAAATTACATATTTGTGAATGTTCAACTGTACAAGCATAGAAGGAATAGATTCATTACAAGGGTAAAGGAAAGGGAAAAGAGGAAAATAAAGCAAGTGTTTGAGTGTGTGGCAAAGAGAGAGGGAGAGAGAAACAGGGAGCAACTTGCTTTTGCACCAGCTTTTCGTTGCAAAGTGAGTTCCTTTTTTTGACCGTGTTTCAGGACGAATACGAGTGAAGGAAAGGTGGAAATGATTGGATTGTCTGGTTGGGTATTGTAATGGTATGTACATATATTATACTTTTAAACATGCTTAGTTAAACAGTGCATTACATTACGACAATATGTACTGGAAATTTACGAGTTTCAAATGAGAAAAGTTTAGCTGTGTGATTTAGATTTGTTATGAATTATTCCAATGGCTATCTGTTAAACAGTAATTTTATTGGAAAGGTTTTGATAGTGTTCTCCAGATCCTTTATCGAATATTTCCAGACCATTGCAACGGTTGCCATAATAGTCACCTTTAAGGAGAAAATAAATGACATGAGTTGAAGAATATCAGCGATGAAAATAACATTTTGCAATATAAAAGTGAATATAAACTTATACAAAGAGTCAAGCTATGGTTACACAATTTAGCCATCACTAATCCAAAGGCATAATCTTCTCCTTTTTTCGCAAACAATGTTATTTATAATGCTAAATGTATTACTCATTGCGGATATAGTATCGAAAATAATATCGCTAGTGACCTTCATTTGTCTCGCAATGTATGGTTAGTCTGCAAGCACAGACCCTAATTTGACACTTTATCAGTACATCGTACAGGGCTTATGGTAGTCTTACAGTGCAGACTCTCTTTACGACTGACCAGGGTTTGTGTCTGCAAACTAATGTATGGTCAAGGTGGACCGTAGTCTTTAAACAAGGCCACATGTCTGATAGATGCCGAGCGACTAAAAAGATCCTAATCGCGCAAACCCGAGTGAACGACAGAGCACTCGATCATCTCAGCCGCTGAATCCGATGGAAAATAGCCAGAGTCACGAGGCCTTGTCAAAAGGCTAGGTGGACCGGTGGCCGGGCCGGCCGGGACCGGTGGTCAGTCTATGGAGACTCAACTAATTACACAACTAGGCGTTATGGCGTGCGCCTGTAATCCAACTAACAGTGGAAGTTACAAACTGATTCCGCCGAGGACGCAGGTTCTAAACTGAGTCACGTCTTTCGGATGGTGACGTTAAAAGTCGGTCCACAGACGTAAATAATCATATCTGTTTGATATACGTCTGTAAAAACCCAATTACACACACACACACACAAATAATTAGAAAAATAACTGACAAGGCCTAAAGCTATTGGTCGAAGCACACGGGTGCACAACCAATCGCTGGATCGATGTAGTCTGCAGGCACAGACCCTAATCTGACACTTAATCAAAAAATCATTGTGCCTTGAGAGAAGTCTAGCCCAGCTACCTACTGGTTGTGTCAATATGTGAAGGAGCAGCTACAGTACATGGCCTATGGTAGTCTTATAGTGCAGACTCACTTTTACGACTGACCAGGGTTTGTGCTTGCAGACTAGGATCGATGCGGGCCTCGTGCACGAAGACTTTCGTCTACGGCTGAATGTCAACGAAACGGAGTTAAGTCTTTTGTTAATTCCGTTTTTTGCTACGGCAGACAGCCAGTGAAAACGAATTCGTTTAATAAAATTATGGAAATGCAAGCACTACTTTAAACAAACAGAACTCTGTTATTTCTAGCCCATTTTTCCTGATTGAGGTGTCATATGAAAGATACCGTCCGCCAAATGACTTTTTGGTTTCCTTCCTTCAAATTGCTTTTAATCGCTCATGCGTAGTATATGCATCATATAAGTTGCATCAAATGAAAGAAGAGGATCTAAGCTTACAAATATGTGTCATTTATAAATTATAATTATGATTAAGTTATGATAAAACATCGATAATTCTCGGTTTCGTTTTTTCTGGGACGTACTGTACATCTCACCGACTTCAAACTTCTGCATTGATATAGATCACGAGGATCGAGCAAGAATACCGACACAACTGACCCGACACAGCAATATATTTATGGGTGACTTTCTTGCTCCCTCGATGAGACGACTTTACCCAACAACCCCCTCTCTCTTTTACTCCCTCTCTCTCCTCTCTTTCATCCCCCGTGTCTCTTGTGTCCCTTTCTCTCTTTTTCCCTTTTCTTTCTTTTTCTTTCTTTCCTTTCCCTTTTTTTTTCTCTTTCTTTCTTTCTTCTCTTTTCTTTCCTTTCTTTCCTTTCTTTTCCTTTTTTTCTTTCTTTCCCTTTCCTTCTCTTTTTCTTTTCTTTCCCTTTCCCTCTCTTTTTTCCTTCCCCCTTTTCTCTTTTTTCCCGACGGCATCGCAATTTTACCGACAATATCCTGACAGGTGGGGGTGTCGCACCCCCCCCCCCCCCGCTTTGGAGACGCCCCTGACCATGGCACAGAGAGCATGAACATAATATACATCCTCTCTGCCACGTACCTACAACAAAGAGTACATCGACAACACAAGTCATATATACAGGCACTACAGACTAGACTCTCCGCGAGCGGTTTCATTGGAATTAATCGAGCTTTCCCCCTCGCTGCCGTGTAAATAAAAAAAATACGCATGCGGGCCGGCTGGACAGGGAGTGTCGCGTATCGTACGCATCCAAAATTCGGGGATATCGATCCCGTTGTCTCTGTTGAAATATTAGGGACTTTTAGAGTGAGTGGATTAATGTACTTTTCTAAAACCAAATCTCTGTTTCCCAGTATTCTCCTAAGTCATTTCGATCTTATGACACCAGGAAAACTATTATCCTGACTGAATATGGCATCCTTTTTTTTAAAGAATGATGTACTAAACAAACTACAACGTGGATGATACAAAGATTTATACTGACCTTGGAATCGACTGCTTTATTCGCAAGCACCGAGTAGAAATCATGCATAGTACCAGTAACTCGAGTAAGATCGATCGTCACAGATCTGAGTGATCGTGATGAGCACATGAATTCAGCCAGGTCCTCCGAAGCCGTCCTTCCACATGGCTTCTCAATAATCAGGTCATCCTGCAATGTACATGTCAACAAATAATATTGTGAGGCTAGAAACATAAACCATCAACATAATCGTATATTATCCTGATTAATCACCTTCATTGATACTGATTTTTTAATAATCCTTTTTTTTTCCTTCCATTTTCCGTTTGGTTCTTATTTTGTTTTCATATTCTAGATATGGATATGAACATTAAATAATATCTTAGCAACATGACGCATTTTAATGGAAGTATTGTGATCCCACAAATTATTTAAAAAAAATGAAGTTAGCGTTTTATCATATTGGTTTAAACAGTATACACTTGAAACTTGAGATTTTTATTGGGAATGGTGATATTAAAAGCGTTATTTTATTAAACAAGGTTTCATTGCAAATACATGCAAGACGGGTTGTACTGCAATAACAATCAATCACAACTTCTATTAACAGACTCAAGTCCTAATACTCATTAATTCTTGTTAATAATAGTTAATTTTGTTCGTGTACATTGCAGTGTTCAAATTAAAAGTGATGATCGAAGTTGTACCCATGCTAGAACCATAGAAGTTGCTTTAATTTATTAAAACATGCTCCTGATTTAAATAAAATGTATTCTATCAAGCTTCTGGGTGAATTTGGGTGACGAGACGTTTGTACAGTATGCATTGCCTTATTAGCGCATGTTGGGGTTCAAAGCATCGTTCGTAAACACTGTATATGTATACAGTCATGTGTTTAAACCAAACGACGTCATCCTATTGAAGACTCAGAGAATGAAATTTAAATCAAAGAGAAACTCTATCACTCAAAAAGATCAAACAAAGATGAAAAGTATACGTTGTTACAATGAGATGTTAATACTTTCCTTACCACTTCACGATGGTTCAAGATGAAAGTATGCCCTGATACTGTGTGTGCCTGCATCCTTGTGAAGATCTTCAGTGTCTTTCTGGACGTAGTCGACAGATGATCCGCCACGGCTTTGGCCACTGCTTGGTCTTGGCTCTCATATGCTACATCTACGATGAAGTCATCATCAATACGGCCCTGTGTGCGCTTTGTTTTTGCCTCTATGAGACGAGATATGATATCCAAGCCGACCTCCTTCTGCTGAGCCGAGGTGAAGTACAGTAGGTACCGGTATTCCAATGCTTCCCGTGTGATATTCGCTATCAACATGTCATACTCATTACGGTTTGACTTGTAAAGGGATGCAAGATACATTCCTGATAGATACTCCTGGAAGAGCTTATGAGGAAACTGCACTGATTGGACTACTGAATTCGGAGTATTTCTTCTGTCTCGCCTCGGAAGATTTTTTTTCTCTCTGGTGAGTACACCAACTTTACAACCTACATCGATGGACTCTGGATAGCTCTGAAACTCTTCTTCTGTGAATACTAACCGTCTCTTGAGAAGTCCCTGGAAGGCAATACGGCCAATGTGAATCAGGTGTGGACGAATATCTGAACAATGTTCCCCTAATTTGCCTTCAACAATACCTGAAGATGGAATGTGCTTTGATAGGTGATGATCAACCAAAAAGTCAATCATCTGATTGAAGAGCTGGGAAAATGTTTGCAGCTTGGACATTGCCTCTCGGCGCTCTCCATCAAACTCTTTCCACATGATACACAGCATGGCTGTGTATATGGGGTATGGAGCCATGTTTTCTCTGATCACATCGTTGTTTGATATGAATCGGTTCAGATCTTCAGAGGAAGCTGCGTCTGGATGAAAGAACTTGGTGATGTAAGAAGAAAGGTTTTCAGCAGAGAAACCTTCTACAGCAATGAAAGCAAACACCTTTCTAAGATCGGCATTCATCCTAATCTCATCTGATCTCCATTGTCTCGATGTGATTAGTACTGTCCCTGACTTGAACAGACGATTGAGAGTGATCAGGCCGATTTGCTGATTGCTGTCAAGATCGACAGCAAACTCATCTAGGCCGTCCAAGACAAGAAAGATGTCATCCGGATTTGAGAGGATGTGCTTGTCTAGCTGTTTGGCTGTGACGGGATTGTTGTCAGAAAGATACGACTTCACTATCTCTCCAACAGTCTTGCCCTCTGTCTTGCGAAGGAGGATGACAAGAACCAGTTTGAAATCTTGGTAGCCTTTTCCGTTGATCCAATCCCAAGCGATCTTGGCGCAAAAAGTGGTCTTTCCTACACCACCTTCACCTTCTACCAACAGGCGTTTGGGAAACCTTTCGTTGACTTTAGTCCTGAGGAGGTCGTCGTAGAGAAGCGGTGTTTTGCGTTTTGTACCTTTGTCTTCTTCCATCAACGTTAGATTGGTGAAGATACGTTTAAATTCAAGTACAAGTTCACTGTTCAGTGGATCGGCTTGAATCTGACATAGATAAATTGTCATATAGTCTTTGACCTCTTCAGCAACCCGTTGGATTTCCTCCTCTGTCAAGGACGGTATGTGATCACCAACCTGATCTGTGATGAGAGTGGTGAAGAACGTTGTCTTAAACATGACTAGAAAAATATGACCAGTGGTTTAATATCACACAACATCAGTACTAGCATCAGTAACAACAACAGGACATAATCATGAAGCATAGTAACGTATCAACAGAATACACAACTTCCCAAATCTCTATTTAAATTTTCATGCAAATCAGGGGCAAACAATTTTTCTCCTAGGGGCTCTCACTTTGTGTAATGGGTTGACGTTGTACCTTGAAATCAGTCCTCCAGGGAAGGGTTACTTAGGTCAATGGTAGAATGTCAATCCCTTTGGTCAAAAAGTGAGGTTTGGAGCAATCTTATCCTGCGCAAAGTGTCATATAAAATGTGCATGATCTTGTACTTTTCATAACTAAACAAATTAAAACGATTGTCTACTCTAAAGGTACGTTCCTTGTTTGTTAGGCATACCAGTCATCACGTTGCGTGTGTACGCATGTATATTCCTCGTGTCCACACACTTGTCATCGTTTAGCTATACCGAAACGGTATTAAATTTTGAGGAAAAGTGAACAAAAATTCGTTCATTTTGAAAAGATATACTGTTTACAGTTATACCGTTTCGGGATAGCCATACGATCAAATTGTGTGTGTGTACGCTTTAATACTAGCGATACGTCATATTTGAAACGTCGTATAACGAAACGCGGGTCTGGGCATCGTTTCGATGAAGAATCATGGGCTGTGCTTAACGTGACCGCACTCAAAAGGAGACATGACCTCTCATTTCTGCTTCCGTTTCATGACCGCAGTAGCAATCTGCGCACATATACGACGTTTCGCTGAATAGAGTTTTGGATACTTGTTCTTGTGCGTGTGGACGCCCGGTTCGCTATACGATGATTCTTTATACGACGTTTCTTTATAGAGTTTCGGAAAATTTATTTTTGTGTATGGACACGCTGTATGTGTAATACTGTACCTTTCTGTACGCTATCAGCAAGCTGTACCAGCTTAATTCGTTGTAACGTGACCACCAATGCCTCCCTCGCCTCGCTTTCACGTACTCTCTTCCGCCATTCGTAAAGCATCTTATATGTAGCATACAGAGTGTTGCCCATCTGATCTTTCTCAAACCGACTTAGTTCAGCCTCAGTGAATCCTAAAGCTAGTCCGACCTTCCTAAAATCTGATGGATCCATACTGTCAGCAAGGAGATATAGTTCGAGGTCGGTCAGGTTCCCAGGTCTAAATCATTAGACAAAAGAAAGAAAAAAAAACATATACAGCTTACATATATTTGTGAGGTTTTTTAATCAAAGGTCTTTCCTTTGATTATCATCTCGAGTGAATACCCTTGTTTGGATTGCATTAAAATATGACTATTTTCCAACATTTGCTAGAATGCAAGCACTCCAAAAAAATTGCAAAATATAGACCTGTTAACATAAGGGAAATACGCGAAACTTCTACTGCCACCATTTGCTTTCATTGATCAATTGGTATATTCCAATTAATATTTTTTACCAACAAACTCGTTGGCTCGTATTCTGCCAAAATTTAGATCTCGCGTTGGGTTAAGGCTTCAGTTTATAATCGGGTTTAGAATGGAAATTAGTCTGAAGTTTAATGAAGTTTATCTTTAAACGTTATCTCCTACCAAGGGTCGGGCGTACCCCAATGAACAGAATAAGAACCAAAGTCGCTCTTTCATTGTGCTTACTTATCATTTGGGCCAGGGTTTTGTTCTACATCACCGGATCTCAATAGAAGTATGTTGGTCACGTCTGGACAGTCATTCCCTTTAGTTTCATCTGCTTCACCACTGGTTATCCCTGAACTGAGGACCGGATAGATCTGGGATTCACGATACTCCGTTACTTCCTAAGGATGAAGAGAAAATTACGAATAGATGACACAATTTTAATTCTGAAAACTATCATCATGTCATACTGAGATAACATTATTGTGCCACAATGTATTTCTTGCGGGGATCTTTATATCAATGGTTTCTAGTTTATTCTTAAATTCATAATACAACAATAATTAGCGGAGGCAGATGATAGAAGGGTGTACATGTAGCCATTGGACAAGGTGGGCGGACAATTCATGATATTCTGTTACTTATGGACAAAAGACGATTTTCAAAAGAATAATCAGACATTATTTTGAAGAAGAAAAAAGGAGAATCACGGGAGTATAAGAATTCTGTGAAAGGGTTAAGGGAAATTTAACCACTATTTTCGGTTGTCACAAACGTCATACCTACACTTCGCACAGCAAATTTAAATAAGCTGTCCTTTATAATGCATCTTATTTAGCTCCAATTTTCCTAGTTTCGTTTAAACCCCGTTTACAAAAAGAATTGTTTTATAAAGTTTTTATTCCGATTTATTGTTCGCATGTTTGTCTAACTGTTTTTTTTTTTTTTTGATGTTTTTATGTCAGTAGTGAGGTTCTAGAAAATGCATATCAATCATACCCTGATGGATGATGTTCTTTGGTCGGTATTATTCGTAGTATCTAGCCTGTGTTTAGGTGATAGGTCCGATGATTGGTCCTCTATCCCTGACGGTGCAGAGTCTGAAGTTTCCTCCTTGTCTCGATTGAAACGATCTGTCTCACCATGAACGTCTGCAGGTACATGTGAGTGCGACTCTGATGTGCCAACTTCAGGTTTGTCTGTTTTACTTATTTGAGCGGATTTCGGGGTGTATTCATGTGACATGAGATAAATGGCTATGTCTTTATTGTCCAATTCGTCTTCTACACAAGGTTGGGGAACTGGAATTGTCACGCCAGTGGTACCAGGGACAGGGTTGGTCTCTTTTTCAATTGAAGAACCACTGTTTTGAGCACATGAAGACTCAGAGTGAGAGACATCATTATGACCGGGATTGTTTACATCGCACGGGAATCCACTCTCCCTGACAGTATCACACTTTGGGCCGACAGATTGTGAGAGAGTCGGTGAGCTTGCGTTACCTTTGCCATTGTTGACGTCACGAGTAGGCCCTGTTTGAGCAGAAGATGCAGACTGACGGGCCTTGTTGCTTGGAGATCTATTCGCATCGGGAGAAGAGCCAGTGCGAGATGAGATGTTACACTCAGGATTGTTGTTTTCTTTGGGTAGCTCAGCATTCTTGGCTTTTTTCATTAAGTTGTGAAGTTTCCTCCAAAAGTAGTGGTAGTCGTATTCTTTCCTCCGACGTAGCATGAACGTGCCGATCCTGACACGCCATTCACCAAGAGACACAGGCATGGTGGCATCAGTATACTGTGTCATTCAAGAGAGAGAAAAGATTAATGCACAGTTAGTTCATGAGACCGGCAACATGACTTTGTATAAGAAAATAGTGTCAAAACTACCACCGGCAAAACGGCCCTTTGTAGAGGTGCAGTAACAAAAGCTTTATTGGAGGGGGGGGGGGTAGTTTTTTACGGGTTTATGGTTGTCGTAGATGTTTCTTGTGCGGGATATAAGTCCGGAGTAGCCATCCAAAAATGTCCTGAAGCTATGGCAGTCGCTGAATATTTTCAAATGCATTGTCAAACAAAGACAGGGTTACAAAGGAGCATCTGGAGAGTGGGTATGTATTATGTGTCCGCGCTGTGTGCGTGCTGTGTGTATGTGTGTGCGTGTCTGTGCATGCAACACAATGAAAAAATGTTGCCGTTGACTATTCCGATACAAATGGGAAACGGAGTATACATTTTCTCTTTCATGGGCAAGCAACAAATCAGAGTCATTAGGGACTTTTAGATTCGCACGAAGACAATGGGGATTGCTACGATCGACGTCCTTTTAATGCACTGCCTTGAATGGACGTCACACGTATCAGTCCACGCAAATCTAAAAGTCCCTATTGTCGTTAAGACATGAACACACAGAAAGTACAGCTTGCTGCGTCTGGTCCATGTGTGGTGGTATAAAGAGCAGTACGTGAGGCGCCGTACACAGATATACGCACAACCGTAGCACACAGCTGCTCGGGGTTGTGTAGTGTCACCTTAACCAGGGACTTGGGATACAAGTCCCTGCCTTAACGGTTCAGGGTTAAGGGGAATGTATGGTTTTGAGGAGGGTGCAATTAAGGCACTCGCGATGGATTGTAATGTCATGATTACTATTATAAGTAATAATAATAATAATGGTCATAACCGCATGGACCTCTGATGTTTTGCTAGCTGTGCACATAATACACCGGCGGACCATGCAAGGATCAATACAGTTAGGATATAACTGTCTGTGTAACTTCCAATAAACGTGTATACGCTCTAAGGCCAAATAAAAAAAAAACATGTTTAGCGTCCTGTTTTTTCGAAAAATAGGAAGGAGAAGGCCCTTTTTATTTTTTATTTTTTGTTTCGAAATGGCCGCTCAAAATGGCCGCTCGGTACATTTTCCCTGACAGTCGGGGCTATTTTTTTTCAAGATGGCCGCCGACAATTTTTTTTTTTTTTTATCAGAAATAGAGCCATTTTAGCAGTGTTTTTCATGTTTTTTTTTCTTTCAAAAAAAATAAATAAAAATAAATAAATAAATAAATAAAATTAAAAATTTCAACAACACAAAAAAAAAAAAAAAATAGGAGGCGGCCCCCAAAAAGGAAGCGGGCGGGGACGCTTAACATGTATATTTTTTAAAATGACCTAAATAGTACATTGCTGCCTGCAAATATCAATCAAGGTATCTTAATTAACATCATATTCATTCCGTGTAGGTAGGTTTAAATAGTGGACTTTTATAATCTGTAATCTATTTCCAGTTATTCGATTCATTTTCAGTTCAATTTTATTTCATTCAGTTAAAAAGACAACATTACATATAACAATCAGCTATATATAACATAAAATACACGTTAAGAACATATTAGACAAGGACATAAAATAAACTGAATAGGTTGCAATCTGAAAAGAAACATATTCCTTATACAAAGCTAATCCTTTTTATAATAAAAAGATATGAAATATATTCGTTACTAAACATTATACGATACACAAATCAAGACAACAGACATACAGACAAATAAAATATGTCTAGAGTTCAAATAATCAATTTGACCAAATAAATTGATTACACCTACATTTAAATACATTTACACTCGCAGAATTATGTGTGTAATGAGGTAGAGTGTTCCACAGAAACGGTCCTTCGGAAAAATTATTGTGTTTTGGTTTAGTACTGTACGAGTCTATAGCAAATGCAAATGTTGACCATTTCTAGTATTATATCTATAAATATTACAGTTTAATATAAACAGTTTAGAAATGAAATCAGGAAGAAGATTGTAATGACATTTAAAACAACACCTGCTTGTAATAAATATACATCCCTATATTGCAGCATGTTTAATGATTAGAATATTGGGTTTGGTATGGGCAAGAAAAGAAGAATGATTATTGATAATTCTTATTGCACGTTTATGTAATTTAAACAATCTATCTTGATGAATTAAAGCAGCATTGCCTAGACAATAATAGCATAAAGTAAGGGTACACAATTTTATAGTATATAATTTTGAGAATACTTTTAGGGAGAGGTTTCAATCTGAACATGACACCAATAATTTTAGACAATTTGTTGCAGATGTCACCAATATGATTAGACCAAGAGAGGTCATCATCAATAATAACACCGAAGAACTTTGCTGAAGAAAGTCTCTGAATATTTACAATACCAAGTTTCATTGATGTTGATTCTTTATTTAGTTTCTTCTTTGTTATACATAGATTGACCTCATTATCTTTTTGACATTTTGTATCGAATCATCTACTGTAATCTACTGAGAATCTTTGATAGCGAAAAAATGTGTTTGAAATCCGAAATAATGAAAGTTACAGTTTACACTTAGAATTGTTTGTAAAAGAGTTCTCTTTATGTCTAATATTATCATGAGAATTTTAACGTGAAAGCTTACCGTTCCTTAATGCTCTGCTATGTCGAAAAACATGTTAAAACGGGGCCTTCAATCATTCCCCTCATCAGCAGTGTTGACCGTGTTAACTGAATGTATCCCAGCTACCAAGGTTCACGTGTATCTTGTTCAAATTTCAGTCAAAGTAACATGTTACAACTCACTTGAAAGGTTAGTTCTTGAACATGTGATGAAGAAACAAAATGAGGTTGAAATAATTATCTTGCGCACGATCAGAAACAGGAAGGGTGATGTTCTTATAGTGGTAAATCCACTATTGGCACTATATGTCGAAATACGCAATGCATATTCGCCCCAGAAAATATTCTCAATACAGATTCCGTTTGCAGAATTATGTTATTATTCATAATTCGAGTCCCATGTATAACTAACGGTAAAGATACAATCACTTAGATATTGAAAAGCACAGCGGTGCATAAATCTACTTAGTACAGAAAGGTACGTGGTGTACAGAATGTGTGTGTGGTGTATGTTATCTTTTGGCGCACTCCAAAACGAAACATTTCACATGAAAAGGTTTTGCAAAGTCATCGTCATAGCCATGCAAGGTATATTTCAATACATATTTATTGCTTAGTCAGTCGGAAAAAACATTTGTGATGCAAATCATATATTTGGCCCGAGCTAGCTACCTGGGAGAGTACTATAGATTGGGCAGCTTAACAGCGACAGAGAAAGAGAGCAATATAGAAAGAGAGAGAGAGAGAGAGAGACAGAGAGCGGGGGAGAGCGGGGGGAAGAGAAAAAGCAAAAAGGGGGAGGGGCAACGCCAGGATTTGGGAATCTGATCCCAGTTATTGGTAAGTTGCCGTCCCAATTATCATGAGTGAAGAATAATGAGGTAAATGCCAATATTTGTTGGTCCTATCATGGACCTCGACTGCCAACTTCAACTGTGGTGAGGTCTGTAGCATAATGTATAGTCTGCAAGCACAGACTCCAATGTGACACTCTGCCGCAATCCTAAAGCCTTGAGCAGAGCTTAGATGTGTCGGTCTTTAGCTGTATAAAACAACAGCTTAAGTAAAGTGCATAATTATTGTAGTCATTTTGCAGTCACTATTACGTACAACAACAAGGGTTTGTGCCTGTGAACTGGGAAACTTACGGAATAATATTATTAAGACTTTCCCAGAATCATACAGGTTTACAGGCACATGTTTTGCGAGGGGCTTACACCCTTTGCCTGAATATCAAATGTTCCAGGTTATGAAATATTGCGGTCGAGCCGAAAAAACATCTTAATGTGATAAGACTTTTATTTAATCATCTGTGATAGGATACAGACTTGCAAACTCGTGCATCGATCTCGCTGCCTGAATATAAGCTGATATAATATTGATAGGAATATTTCAAATTTTAGGGCGGGGACGGAGAGCTGCAACCACCACACCTTGTCCCCGCCGCATCGTAAAGCTTTTAGTTTAAGCTTATCATGCTATAGGTTTCTCATATGGTTCTCTTCGATTTGCTGATGGATAAAGAGCTATACTGACTAGCAGATCAAAAGTATATTATTGTTTAATGGAGATGTGAATTCAGTGTAAACAGCTACCTAATCTTACTTACTCCAACCGATTTAGACGGACTGTTAATAAGTGCAACCTAATCATTGCTACCGAACAACTTTTGACAATATTTGCTTTAATCAAAATAGCGAAACTTTGCCGACCGTACCTTTTGCAGGTCATCAACAATCACGTTATTCACCTATTCACTGGTATCATGCGTGCATATATTAAAACATGACTTAAAGACTTGCCAAAGGTTTACAAGGCATAACAACATATATATCACATGGAAGATTTCGTCCATATAATAGATGGCGATGAACTTTAAATTGAAATAATTAATTCTGCTGTTCATTTCCAATGAACTGAAATACATTAGATGGCCTAAATTGGTTTATTGTTGCAGTATTCGTCTCTCTCTCTCTCTCTCTCTCTCTCGCTCTCTTTCTCTTCCCCTCTCTTTTAGCTCTCTATTACGCTCCCCCCTCTCTCTCTCTCTCTATGGGATAATGCGTATACATCATGACGGGAAATAGACCTGAAGTGAGCAGGGGAACAGAAAAAAAGAAAGAGAAAACGGGGAACTCGGGGGGAAACCGATAAAATGCGGACAAAGAATATCGAAATTAGGAATCCATAAACATATCTATTGATATGGATCGAGCTACTCCTATTGAAGAGTCGGTCACGGTGAGTGATGTTATTTGGCACAACTTCTCGATTCTTTTGTAAAAGATTGAACTCCTCCTTTTTCCCTTCTTTTATTGGACAGGGGGCGTCTTCGTTTTAAATTCTAATACGCAGTAGATGTATAGATGAATATGAAGAATATGACATTCGATCAGATCGTATAGAGTAGGAATATCGCTGTATCATAACTGATGTCAACTCTTTTCTTGCTATCAAATTTCCATTTCTGTGTATTCTTCTTCCACAACTTAAAATAAGGAATATTATGTACGCCTCCCAAGCTTAAACTGGTACATTTTATTTCTTTTAGGCGACAATATTCTTATTATTTGTTCAAGTCTTGAACGCCTCATGGATTGCGAAGCAACTCGGTCTGCTATTCATATTAAACAATTATATTCTGACATCGTTTAATTCAAATATCTAAATGTAAAATCTCGCACCCAAAGGCTCCATAGCTCTGCCATCCACACATCTTTCCGTTGTTGTGATACTCTCCCATTGATCTGAAGACTGATGTTGTGTCTTCATCTCTTAAGACATGGCTCTCAAAACTTCAAGTCCAATGCATTAATGTGAGTTAAATTAAATCCAAAGACCCGATACTAATTGGCAATGCAAGAGAATGACATGTATTTATGTTTTTCATATTTTGCAATTCATGATTCTTACAATATACTATTTGGATACTTGCGAATGAATTTCCCTTGATGTTATTCTTAATTGTTACTGAATAAAAACAAACCCATTATTATATATATATTCATATATAAATATATGTGTGTGTGTTTGTCTATGGACCTATGACGGATGGACATTCAACGTGATTCTTTCTTTGATCCAATGATAGTCGCCGCCTTCTGATTATGTGCATCTTAATGAGAACAGTCAGCTGTTTTAACAATAACGACTGCGTAAGCATTTTCGGTCATTGACAAAGGAGCAGTTTCCCTCTCTTGGATTTTGTTTGAATGGTGTGCCCTGTAAGATGTGTCTTAAATGAAAGCATCCTCAATGGGGTGCAGCAAAGTGGAAAAGCAGACGATTTTGGTGATATGAAATGTATTATTACTGATTCGCACACTTTCGCACACACCCATGACCTTATAAAACAGTTAGAAGGCCATGATCTTTATAAGCCCTGTGCTTTGTAACTCTGGAATATTATGAGGAAATAGGGGAAACGGGGTTTTAAATCACAACCCCAAAATCCAAAAATAACCTCTATCTGGTAATATCAACATGTTTTTCAAAATAAAATGCATGTACAGTACACGGAACAACAATTTCCGATTATAAGCCAGAACTGCACCTCGATTTTCCATGGATTTAGGCGAGTTATTATCTTCTGCGCATGTAGATTAACATGTGTAAAATCACTATTATGAATCTGTCCCGGCTTTTTGGCGGTGACCATCATGAGATCAAATTGACGAAACATGTACGGAATGTTATTGAGATGACATTGACGGAGACAATCACAATGAATTCGTTAAGAAACCGATGAATGTCCATCCGTAATAGGTCCATGGTTTGTCCGAGTCAGCTCCATATTATCAGCCTCTCCCAAATGTTTAAAATTCCAATGCAATAATGACCTTATATCATACGATGAGATTTCCTTTTAACCCAAGTCAGTCCCATAAAATGTGGCCACCTCAATATTTGTACACACTTGCACAGCGCCCTCTTCATATCCATGTTTAAATTCAATGTCCTGCTTGAGCCACAACATGTACATGTATTCAAACTCGCGCTTCGATCTCGCTGCCTGAATATAAGCTGATATAATGTTGATAGGCATATTTCAAATTTTAAGTTAGGGAGGGGAGAGCTGCAACCACCACATCCCACCCCGCCACATCGTAAAGCTTTTAGTATAAGATGTAATGGGTTTCTCATATGGTTCTTTTTATTCTACTGATGGATAAAGAGCTACACTGATTAGCAGATCAAAAGTATAATATTGTTTAATAGAGATGAGAATTCAGTGTAAACAGCTACCTAATCTTACTTACTCCAACCGATTTAGACGGACTGTTAATAAGTGCAACCTAATCATTGCTGCCGAACAACTTTTGACAATATTTTGTCTTAAGCAAATGGCGAAACTTTTCTATTCCTTTGGTAGTTCACCAACAATCACGTTTATTTATTTATGATTTCTTTCTACAGGGAAGTTTCATTCAGTTCCACTGGAAGCCAGTGGATCTGCTTTTCAAGAAAGTCCTGGATAAAACAATGACAGTATAAAAACATGAGTATAATAATACAACAATTAAAAATTGTACATACATGTGAAATATCAAATTAAGCATATCGTTTTAAAAATAAGACTATTTTATAGTTAAGAACCTATTCACTGATATCGGGCGTGCATTCATTAAAAAATAACTTAAAGACTTGCCCGAGGTTTACAAGACATACATGTAACAACACTTACATTACATGATAGTTTTCGTCTATATAGATGGCAATGAACTTTAAAGTGGAATAATTGATAGGGGTTCTACCGTTCATTTCCATGAACTAAAATACAATAATGTCCTAAACTGGCTTATTGTTGCAGTATTCCTTTCTCTCTCTCTCTCTCTCTCTGTATCGGATGATGCTTAAAAAGGAAGAGAAAACGGGGAACTCGGGGCAAAAAACGAGAAAATGCGGAAAAAAGAATATAGAAGTTGCGAATCCATAAACATATCTATTGATAAGTACCTAATCCTTTTGAGTCGATCAAGGTTAGTGATGTTATTTTGGCACAACTTCTCGATTCTTTTGTAACAAATTGAACTCCTCATTTTTTCTTTTCTTTTTTTCATTGGAAAGAGGGCGTTTGCGTTATTAATGCTTGTACGCAGTAGACGTATAGATGAATATGAAAAATAATATATAAAATATTCATTATTAATCAGATCGTATGAATATATCTATATCATTAATGATGTCAACTTTTTGCTTGCTAAATTTCCTTTTCTGTGTATTCTTCTTCCCCAACTAAAGATAAAGAATATTATGCACTCTTTCCAAACTTAAACTAGCTGTTACACTTTATATTTCTAGGCGACACTATCTTTTCATTAGATTTTTCTAGTCTTAAACGCCTCAAGAATTGCGAAGCAGCTCATTCTGCTATTCATATTAAACAATTATATTCTGACATCGTTTAATTCAAATATCTAAATGTAAACTCTCGCACCCAAAGGCTCCATAGCTCTGCCATCCACACATCTTTCCGTTGTTGTGATACTCTCCCATTGATCTGAAGACTGATGTTGTGTCTTCATCTCTTAAGACATGGCTCTCAAAACTTCAAGTCCAATGCAATAATGTGAGTTAAATTAAATCCAAAGACCCGATACTAATTGGCAATTCAGGAGAATGACATGTATTTATGTTTTTCATATTTTGCAATTCATGATTCTTACGATATTATTCGGATACTTGCAAATCAATTTCCCTTGATGATATTCTTAATTGGTACTGAATAAAAACAAACCCATTATCATATATATTTGTGTTTATCCAAGTCAGCTCCATATTATCAGCCACTCCCAAATGTTTAAAATTCGAATGCATAGTTAATGACCTTATATTATACAATGCGATTTCTTTTAAATCCAGGTCAGTCCCATGAAATGTGGCCATTCTCAATGTTTAATTTGTACCCACTTGCACAGCGCCCTCTTCATATCCATGTTCAATGTCCTGCTTGAGCAACATGTACATGTATTTACTTCTTTTATTTTATCTACAGCAATAGGCCTATGCATGAACACAATGATTGTTGTCTCACTCCTTTCGTTTCCAATTTTAAGGTTAACACCAATGTTTTCAGTCCGTTTGAATTATACTTACAACTAATTGTCCGTTGAATCTAGAAAAGACGACAGGTTATAGTTATTATTCATCGTTTTCCTTTCTCGGCATCCATGTGACTCTTTTGGTTGGCTCCGCTATTCACTTTTTTCTTGATTTTGTTTATGCTGAATAGATAATTATTGTAATAATAATAATATTAATCACCATCATCATCATCATCATCACCTTTGTCATCTGCAATTGCTTTCTACTATATAAGGACTACATTTGTTCAATCCTATTTTGATAAATGAAGCATTCGGAATTTCCCCTTCCATTTACATTTACATACGTATACAAAAATATACAAAACAAACACTCTTTGAAAATAAAAGAATAAGACTATGATAACGTTAATAATCGTCAGATTTTATTGTACTGTTCATAAACATGGAAAGTTCCCATTCTGTCATAATATGTCATCATAATAATTATGTAACCAAATCTTGGCACAACACATATTCTTTACTATGATTGTGAAAGACATTGCCCAGGATAGATGCGAGCAACCCTTGAGACTTGAAAGCATTTAAAAGAAATATAGGGCAGTTGCATTCATGACCCCTCCCAGCATACAATTGAAGGGAACATACTATCACAGTATCATATTCGAATATGATAACTGTACAAAGAATCATATACACTCATAATAAAAAGGAAATGAGACATTAAACAGAAGTATCATTCAAACTCAAAACATAATATCTTACAGTATGAGTCAATAAATTCACGAGAACACTTATACAGTTATCTCATTAGGAATACTTGGTAAATATAATGAAAGAAATAATTATATGCAAATCGGAAGAGGTTTATTATGTAATACAAAAATGAATGCTAGAAATCAAATCCTCCATCAATTTTACATATCGTCACATTAATAATTACCATCACATTTTTTCTTTTATATGAATGCAGTGTATATTAATTTCGATTTAATACGATTCAATTTGATTCAATGTGGTTCCATTTGTATTTTTCCAAGGTAAAACCATTGAAATGTTACATGGGATCTTTTTTGCAAGGAATAGAAAATACATATGTAAACACAAAAACAGTAATAATCGGAATACATAAGTGATAAATATATACACAGTCGTTGACATCTTAGACATTAAAACGTAAACTAACCTATAGCATGAGCACTAAGAAAGAATAAAAGGGGAAAAGGTATGAAAGGGGAAGAATGACAGTAGATCAAGGTTAGGAGAGAAGGAAATGAGTCAGAGGAAGGAGAACAATATAGAGAGAAAGGAAAAGAGCCGATGCAAGGTAAAGAACAGAGAAGTAGGGACGGTTGTAAGAAGAAGGAGAGAATATCATGAAATGATAAAGGTATTTAAGAAGAAGATAATGAACTCCCATTTTAAAATTAGTTAACACATTCGTATATTGACATGGAAGTGTAACAGAAGACAATTACGAAAAAGATAATATAATAAGAAAGAACCGGGAAATTAGAAGGGAAAGAAGGTGAAACTGACATAGTAAGTGCTGACATATTAACTTCATGAAAAGTTTTTTTTTTTTTTTTAATATAATATATGTAGACAGGGTATGTGATGGTTTTCGAAATGGTTGATATTCGCATATTCCATTCAAACAAAAGCTAAACTGCAATAGAAGATGGAATATCAGTTTTCGCATTAGATTACAATGTCAGCTGTAAGTACAAGACTTAATTCATACGGGCAATTTAATATTGCAATTGTACATATTTATACAATTATTATCGTTATTCAATGTGAGCTGTTACACGCACTCATGGAAAAGGGAATGAAGGATTTCAGATAGCGGTATGTTCTACACTTTGCAGACTTGAGTCGTTTACCTGATCGCATCCAACAACATTCAAGTTAGTCTACCTTATAAAGAAAAGAAATCCAGTAACAACATACAACAGAGTAGTGAGCAAAATTGTTTTAAACTAAAATAATCAGGAATGCAAACAAGAACTTGTAGAGATTACATGTAGGCATACCACAACAATCGATTTAAGATCGATGGGGATAATGAATAAGACATGACCTACAGTCAGTGGGATACAGGGGTAAATCCCATGAGCTACAGAGCATAACACGAGTCGGCGCGACGACTGTTCACGTGAATGTACATAGTATGCTATTCCAATCACATTAACTATTACATCCTCACCGGGTACCTATTTTAAAACACCTGGGTGGGGAGGAGTAATGTAGATTAAATGCCTTGCTCATTGATATGAGTGTCGTACAGGGCCTCGAACACAAGATGTTTATACATTTCCAGTCAAGTGATGAAACCACTCGACTACGACACCTCTATGATAATGATGGAAAAAGAAGCAAGGAAATTCCGTAAATTAAAAAAAGAACGTTAATTGCGCTGGTTCATGATTGATAAAACTCGACAATGAGGAGAGAGAAAGAGAGACAGCTATAGAGAAGGGGGTTATATAGGCCTATATATCTGAATTAGAGACTGGAGTAACAATAATTGAATTAAACATTTGTATAATTAATTTTATTTCAATGATGTGGACAAACGTCTGACTACTTCTAAGTTCAAAATCATATAATTATTGGATCAGTAGGGGTTTCATTAAACAACATAACAATAAGGAAATATTTATACAGTAGGCTTGCGGGTGCACCATGTGAGAGAGAGAGAGAGAGGGTTGAGAGAGAGAAGGAAATATTTATACAGCGCATTATACTGCCGGTTAAATCCCTTTGCGCTGTACATGGTAATGCAGAATATTATTGGATTCTGAAAACTAATGTCAACAACAAATATAGCCATGCTCATTGAAATACACCTAACTACATATACATTGGAACATATATACGCAATAAACGAAAAGATAGATACATACAGTAAACAAATTTAAGGCACATTATATTATTTACGTTCAAATTGTCATGCAAACATTCTTGTCACTTTATATCACAATACATAAATGAGGATGAATAAAATTCATCACGTTTAAATTCAAGATAATGGTTTCTAATATATATATATATATAGTTAGTTAGTCATGCGTGCAACAAAATAGAACTAAATTGTAAATAAACGACGTACGCCATTCTTTATAATCTAATCAATATATACAAAATACTCAATTTCAGTAAACAATATTTGGCGCTAGTTAACAATATTTTGCTGATACCCAACGGAATAGATCATGCTAATTAATACAAATACTATATAGTAACACCGCCGCAACAACCACATCATCAACAATACCACAACAATAACAACAAAAGCAACGACTACTACTACTATTACTAGTGATATCAGTGCGCTATACAATAAACAATTAGTTACATAAATACAGAAATATATCAAAAATGTTAAGCTGAATGCCACATGATTTACTCTTAATAATGTTCTTGCATTCAATGTAATAGTGTACAATCACTAGATGAACTTGTAGAAAAATAGCTGATTGGATATTTCAAATTCTTATGCATTTATACAGCCTTAATTTATAGTTAGTCAGTAATTTATAACTTGCGTTGCAAAGACCCTCCTTCGTATGGGCACATACAATTTGGATACGTTATTTACAAATTATCAACAGACAAAATTACCAACTCAAATATATCAGACAAGATTGTTTTCCCTTTCAAAATGAAAATCATAAATCATAAGAAACCTTTTATGTGATACATGCAACAGTTCATATACAAGAGATATTGGATAAAACAAATATAGATTGCTTTATTTGTGAATTAAAAGGGTCTTCATTGGCCTTTTTGGAAGGGCGATGTAGGCCTACATGACTAGATACATTCCTTCATTTCCTATCTGTGGATACTACTCCAAAAGGTTTACCCTAAAACTCCTGCCCTTGTTTGAAACCTACATAGCAAATATGGCGTGTAAAGCACTGCCAGTTGAACAATTCAAATTCGAAAAGAAATATTACTGTATTAAAAAAAAACAATAACAATGATATTTTACAACATTTTGGCCCTTTTACAAGTTTTGAGATTTCCACCGTGTTAATCCAAGTAGGCCTAACACCCTTTAAAGTATATTGCCTGTGTATATTAAATGAATGAACACTGAGAGTGACATTTTGAAGGGAAATCAAAATCACAATTTCTTAAACAAATTAACGAAAGCTGCAATACCGATGTAAAGCATACACATCCGTCTAAATCATATGAATGTCAACGTGATTCAGTGGATGAATATTAAAGTCGATTGCATGAAAATTGCCAAAGAAAAAAATCTGATGATGTGTTTGAGGCACTTTTCATTTCCGCCCATATTTCCTGTTCGTGTGCAAAGGTTGTCTGCTCCGTCTGATTCGTCAGATCGAGTGTGGTGCCACTTCTATGATTAAGCAAAGTTAAGACTATAGCGATGGAGAGAGAGAGAGAGAGAGAGAGAGAGAGAGAGGGGAGAGAGAGAGAAAGAGTGTGAGAGAGAGAGAAAGCCGAGAGAGAGAGAGAGAGAGAGAGAGAAAAAGAGAGAGAAAGAGAGAGAGAGAAAGAGAGAGAGAGAGAGAGAGAGAAAGAAAGAGAGGGAGAGAGAGAGAAGTGTAAAAGTGTGCATCAACATACAAACAGCGCTACATTAAAAAATAATCACATAGAGCAGTAAACGGAGGGCAAAGAAGAGAGATTGAATATCACACAGCTTTACGTCAAACAGAATCATCCTTACTAATTTAATTTGAATTTATTTTCTTTTACAACATGTAAACGGGAAAAATCTGTTAATCAGAGATAATGAATACGTTGAAAACGTCTTAATACAAATATGCGCGAATAATCTAAAGAAATAAGCCAACATGTAATATGAAAAATGGTATAAATAACTTTAGTTTATCACTTCGCTAATCCAGTAACCTAAGCCAATTATGCAATAGGCACCCTTGAACATTTATGACTACACATTTCCAAAGGAATATTAATTTACATGCACGCCAATTGTCAACTCTTTGTTACATTTTGCACAGATTAATTGATGTGAGACTATTTTTTTTGTATTTTTTTTGTATTCTATTTATTTAATCACGGTTAAAAAGCCTGCTATCAGCTAGAAGATGCTTTTTATCAAGGCCGTGAACAACAATTGAACACAACAAGTAAACGAATACAACAATTTTATACAAAAGAAATCACAAAAAATTATCATAACAACAAACTAAGATGAAAACAAACAAAATGAATACAAAATTACTTGGATAACAGAAACAATGGAGGGGGTGTATTATTTAAGAGAGAGATATAAGACGTGCGAATGTTGCCAGGCTATTTTTAATCGGATGTTTGCCGGTAGGTTATTGACAAGTTTTGAGGCTGAATAGAGAGGGCTCTTTCTGAGGTAATTTGTATATGAGGGGTACATAATGTCAGTTCCTTTCATTCTCGATGAAAACAGAGATAAACAATTAAACATAGTAACTAACACTTGTATGTTCATTATAGCGTTTTGTTAATGTGAAAGGATACTTCTACAACCAGGGTCTGAAAATCAGACTATTACTTAGGTGATTGCATTCACTTATGTCGATTCGACAACTAATAGTCGTTATTTTCCCACAAAACGCCATTTTCAAACCTTTTCTTTTTGAGGGAAGTCTTTAATAAGTATTGTCTTTCAAATGCCATTGGAATTCAACCTTTGCATTTGTTTGACATGCAAATGGGACATGTAGTACCTTAAAGAGCACTGCAAGCCTGGAAGTAAGAGTTTGAAGGACTTACCCACGTGGTTTGCCATGCTCCACCTCCACCTCCATGACCTGATCTTTATTGCAAGCAATTATGACATCATCCACGCCCTCATCTGACCCGCATCGTATGAATCTACCAATATCAAAATAGACGCAATACAGCATTTCTCCTTTGGTGCTCCTCGTAATTTTTCGTATTGTTTTAATTTGATTTGACAAGATGGAAATGCTCATCCACATTTGAAGGGCCAAATGCCCCAATTTTACAATTTTCCTTTAATGGTAAACTATTGTTAAATGACTAATCTCACTCATGGGCAAAGGGTATGAAACCAATTGCAAGTCATCTTAAAAAGGAATAATTTATGTTTATTTTGAGATATGAAAGATAAGTACTATTTAATTTTTTCATTTTTCATCATTCTTAATATAAATAGTGTACACTTTTTTCGGGTGGGGGACTGAGTGTATTATGGATAGGAAAAATGATGAGAGAGAGAACGAGAGAGAGAGAGAAAGAGAGAAAAAGAGAGAGAAAGAGAGAAAGAGAGAGAGAGAGAGAGGGGGGGGGGGGTAAAAGAAATGAAACATATTAAAGTGCTCTGATAACAAATGACAAAATGTCTTACCTGATAATCTTCAGATGTTTGAGGTTGTGAGGTGATCTGAAAGCTTGTAAGATTAGTTCCATCTTACTGTTGCCAATATCCAGTTTGCTGAATGTCACCTTGACAAGCTGAGGGGAGATATTCAGGAGGGCATTGGGTAGTGAAGTGGGCTCCTCGCGGAAACCAGCCGGTTGAGGTGCATTCTCGTCTGTTTGAAAGGTGAGTTCTGTTGCTCCTGGTAGATGGATCCTCTGGATGACGTCACAGTTGATCGTGTCTCGTACCTGTATAGTGATCCTCTTCACATTGTCAAACATCGAACCACAATCCTGCCATCCTTCTAGTGTGTCAGTATCCACTGTCAGCTCAGTCAGGGTGGGGCTCGTGTTACAACTCTTTCTTTTTTTTCTTTGTGTGTTCGTGTTACAACTCTGGATGTGATCATGTACATAAAAAAAGGAAATCAAAGTGCACTAGCACATGTAGTAGGTTGGATTGTTGGTAAATATATAATGTTTCATGCAAAAAAAGCAACCCAATTCGTGAAAATGGATTATGCTAGCCTCATGGGTATTGTAGAATATAAACAAGGATTTTTAAAAGACATAGGCCAAGCAAATGCGAGAAAGCTTTTGCAAAGGCAAGTATAAGTTGCATGGTAGTCTAAGTCAATTTCTTTAAATCTTTTTGGCTTTCATGCAATGCAATATTTATTGTACATGTATATCATTCATTATTTCCTAATAGAGGTATGTTAAAGGCAAGTACAGTTTATAGATTCAATGAAACGGAAACCAGCCTAATTCAGCCATACGTTAGGATAAACATTAACTAAATAATTTCATATTAGTCAAATGCAAGTATTCCGTACATCGTATATGCAATAATTAAATACTATGTAACTAAAATACATGTATCAGAGTTTGAAATAGTAATATTGAAAAGTATTTTTTTTAAATTAAAAAATGTATATCGCGATTAGAACATTTAAACCTTTATCGATGTATATAGTGTTAATTCAATTCAATTCAATTCATTTTATTCATTTCCATTTTCAATAAAAACAATACAAAGGTAAATACAATGATAGGCATTTGCAATATATAAGAAAATGAAAATAGGGAACTAAAAAATAAGGCCAAAAGGCCTTGTGGAGGCATAGTTCCCCGAACAGTAGTTAAGATATTTACATATACAAACAAAACTAAAAAAATAATTAATCATATTACTTGAAGTGTGATGCACAGTGGGCCGTTTAAAAATGTCCGATGCCAAATTTTACTGCAGGATTAACAGATATTTAATATGAAACATGTCTACAAGTACAAATATACCACCATATAGTTGAGCGTTTGAAGTAATGTTTCGTCTAAACAGATTCTTATTTGTAGGTGTTATAATGCATAGGCATATCGTGAGAAAGGCGGGCGAAGTAACCGTGTCCCCCATTGAAGAAAAATATACGCGAAACAAGACATTGTATGGGTATAAAACTTTTTTTTTTTTTGCTCCTTGCCATTATGGTCATGTCGAAATGATGATGCATGTTTTACATGATTTGTATGAAATAACAATTCATTTAAACACCCAAATGCATTATAACACCAGAGAATAAGAATATAGTTATATATATTAACGCAATTTGTACTGCCTTTTCTTTAATTTGAATATTTGAAGATATAAATGTAATTATTACATATGCACAATAGGCAATATATAAAATGTACATGTTAAACTATTTCCAAGGGAAAACTTACAACAGTCTTGCAATATGGCATGTTTTTAAAAATGAACTGTGCTTGGGTAACATCTCAGATGTTATATCAAATGCCCTTCAACATTATAGCCCTTGATTTTATCTGATTGTAAAGATCTCAAAAGATGAGGTGTAAAGTGAATGTATTTTTCTGTTTTGAATTATTTTGTTGTTAATAGTGTATTTTATAACCGAATAATTACCTCTGAAGAGGAAAAAAAAGTCTTTCCTTCGTAATTTAATCAGTCTATTTACTTTGAGTTTATTTCTTTGTAAGCGCTATGGAGTTTTGTATTTAGCTTCTCTAAATATAACATAGTGAGATGGAGAGAAAAAGCAAGGCTTATGACATTTAAAGGGAAAGTCCACCCCCAAAATAAGTTTGTTTCGATAGAGGCAGAATAATAAGAAAATCAGGTGAGTGAAAGTTTGAGCAAATTCTGAATGAAAATAAGAAAGTTATGAATTATTGAAGTTGTGATCAATCAAATACAAATTGGCAACTCTGTGACTTATTATACGAGCTCTCCTTCATTTGCTTTGTGCATAATATTCCATAAAATCATGTTTTCTTCGTTATTGATGACGGAATATATATTTGTTCCTTGCAGGGGGAGTATAGAAACATATTTGCAATTATTATATTTAGGGTGCATGTATGGTTGAAATTTTTCTTGAGGGAAAATGAAAATTTTAGATTTTTTAGTACTGAGCAAATGGAAGTTGAGCTTGCATGATACGTCATAGAGTTGCCAATTTGTGTTTGATTGATCACAACTTAAAAAATCCTAACTTCCTTATTTTTAATCTGAATTTGCTCAAACTTTCACAGACTTGTTTCTCTCATTTTTCTACTCCTATTAAAACTAACTTAATTTCAGGGTGGACTTCCCCTTTAAGTGCCGTTGTGGGTAGGGAGGGGGATATCTTGCATAATTACGGACCCATTCTTATTTTGTATAAATATGTCAGATAGGGGTTTGCCCCTACTCTCGATCCGCCATTATTCATCCCGTAAAGTGATCATGTGATGCCAACGGATATCCTTGCTGGCACACACCGTCTTGTAAACTCTGGAAAAGGAGCTATTTAAATTCAATTATTATTATTATTACTATTATTATTATTATTATTATCATTATCATTATCCTCTGAGATACAAATATCGAATGAAAAGTGTTTCAATCTGTCGTGCAAACTAGTACCTGATCAATTTAGTGAAAAGCAGAATTATAGGCCCTTGGTGTATATCTTTCTATGGATTATCACCAGTATAACCTGGCTGAATTGATGATATGATTTGCCTAATGTTCACATTCTACAGTCCCTCCTAGATATCGTTTTGAAAGAACTAATACAAGTGATCAATTCTTGTTCAACATAGAAGCCGTCTATTGCCATTTGTCAATATAATTGGATGAAGTATAGCTATGAAAAATATTGTTTTTACTAACAATCTTTAATATTACATTTGTCCGTTTTTGTATAAGGACAGAAAATGTTTACTTTTCGCATTAAGCGGATCTAGCTTTTTGCTAAGGGGGGGGGGGGGGTTGACCCAAAGACGATGCGTAGCATCTTACTAGAGCCACGTCGCGGCGAGGCGATATTTTTTTTAGGTGCTCTTTTTGACCCCCGTAAGTGATGTTTTCCTTGCATCTACTATTAAACACAATGGAGACCATGAAAAGCAGTGCATGATAACGTCTTTTTAAATCACAGTTTAATACACAGTTATATTCAGAGTTATCATGTGTTTGGTTAAGTTACCAGATGAATTTAATACCTTCTCACAATATGGCGTTTGTCTATGCACACCACATTTTCACTTGGCAGCCTAGGGGGGGGGGGGGTTAAAGCCCCTAACCCCCCTGGTTTTCAGATGTTCATATTTTGATACCTTATTTGTGACATTGGCATGATATTAATTGGCGTGGGTTCCAGGGGGCGGAGCCCCCTGAGAGCTCAGGGGTCTTAGGAATTAAATTACCATCAGATGAGCATCTAGGGGCCCGCCTTAGGGCCCTAAGTGGAATCCGGGGAGCAGAGCCCTCGGAAGCTCAGGTTTTTTTCCGGATATAATCAGGGTCAGATGAGCATATTTTGATACCTCATTATATTTAGACACTGGCAGGTCACTATTCTTTCTTTCTTTCTTTCTCTCTTTCTTTCTATTTCTCTTTTTCAAAAAAGTGGGAGGGGAAGTTCGAGGCCCCCGAGGCCCCCGAGCCCCGCCGCACAGTGGGCCAGGGAGGAACCAAAGTGCGCCAAAACTAAGTTTGGGTTGATTTTTTTTCCCAATTTTTACTTGCCCAGTTGACAGGTAATACATAGAGGAATGCTTCAGTGAAATATTTAATTCCGGTATGCACAATAAGGGTATAAATTTACTACTTCAAACAGCAAAATCCTACATATTCACAGTTTTAGGGCAAAAGTGACTTACTTTATAAATCTTTCAATTCAACATGAAGTTTTTAAGTTAATGATATGAAATTGCTCTCACATATTCCTGATAGTTCATTTCGTTGAATGAATGGGTTAAAATTAATAGAAACACAATCTTCATGATATATTATAGGGTAATTCACTGAAAAATGGACTAATTATCCATGTTTTTTTATAAATCCAGAAGAAATGTTAAGATCTCCACGGTGTACCGCTAAAATTTTAATTTCCCTTGCCACATTGCCCCGAAAAATGTGGGGTTTTTTGGTCCGCGGCTAAATCATGAAGGATTCGTGGTCATAAATCACGGCGCGAGGGGGCGCGTGACACTTGTTCTGACACCGCGGACCAAAATAAACACATTTTTTGGGGCAATGTTGCAAGGAAAACGGCTCTAACATAATAACGGGCAGAATCGGCAGCCAAATCTGGTATCAACTTAAAGCTTAGACATCAGAAAAAATGTTGATAATAAAATTTAAGGGAAAATCCCTGGAAATCCAAACATTTCCTCTGGATTTATAAAAAATAAATCCCCAAACATGAGTTTTGGCGCACTTTGGTTCCTCCCTGGCACTGTGAGCGGGGCCTGACATTTAAGCCTTTAAATAAGCATATTTCTCACCTGACGGTAATTTTAGGAATTTGTCATCTCAAACAAACGCATACAAAAGTAAAAATTACTAAAAAGTGAGGAAAAATCTCGGAAAATTATGTAATTTCAGCAACATTTGTACATCACCGGTATCGAATTAGAAATAAACCACGTTTGAATTTGTATTGGGGGGGCACCCTACCCCCATCCGTAAGCCAGTGCATCCCCCCTCGATTAACACCTTGTTGGGGAAAAAAAATGCATCTGATCTCCCCCACCTTACTTCTTTCTATTGTTTTCCTTTTTTCTTTCCATATCCTTCCTTCTCTGTTATTTGTTGATGGGGGGGGGGGGGGGGGGGCAACAGCCTAAGAGGCAAGGCCCTTTCGCACCCCCCCCCCCCCACCCGATTTCCCTTTTTTTCCCCTTTTTTTCCCTTTTTTTTTTCTTCTTCCTCTTCTTTCTTTCCCTTTCTCTCCTCTTTCCCTTCTTTTCCTCCTCTCTCTCGCTTTTTTTATTTTTTATTTTTTGCCGGGGGGGGGGGGGGCGCTCCCCCCTGGATCCGCGCCTGGCTAAGAGTCCCCAAAAATATGATCAAATCAATACCTTTGCAGATGATGCCATCGATGACGATGTTGAGTAGAAGTCATCGTGATACCAACCGCGGAGTGTTAGGTCCTTCAGATGAGTCATCTTACAGATGAACTGAGCGAGATCACGTGATGCAGAGGGACGTCCATTGAGATCAGTAGAGTAGATGTCAAGAGTCTCAATCTGTTGTAATAGTACGACATCATGTTGGATAAACAATTGCTGACATTACTATACTGAATTATATATAACATTATATTTTTTTGGCTTCCACTTCCTTAAACGTAATTATTTTCCTAATTGCTTTTTCTCAACGGCGTCCTAGTTTATACAGTAAAATCAACCAATTTAGTCTGACTATCGAAATAAGTAAGCTTCCAATGGATCCCCACCCGTCATCTCGGCCGTGTAATATCCGTTTGACGCGACAATTGCATGCCTCTCGTCCTTCAGTCACAGTGACAAAAGCGACAGCGATAGCGAGTACACCGAATCAGACGTCTCGCCTGAAACGCCTGAAACTCCATCACCCCTGCAATCGAAAAATACCCGGAAAGCTGGAAGGCCGAGGGCCGTTCACTGATATCATCACAGTGGATGTTAAGAGTCTCAATCTGTTATGATAGCAACATTATGTTGAATTATTACTAATAACAACCAAATAAAACTATATTCAACATTCTGCTATATTAATATCGTCGCCACTATGAAAAATCTTAACACAATGACATTTATTTTGTTTATGATGTACAAATCTTGACACCTAAAATTAGTACTAATTTCAGCAGTTCCTGGATTATTTTGAGACCGAGGTAATGGCGTTATTCATAACTAATAGACAATGACATAATGATGCAGAGGGAGGTTCACTTAGACGGAAACACTCTATATAAAGAGTCTCAATCTGTTATGTTAGTAACATTTTGTTGAATTATCAACATCCGATTATAACTGTATTCAAAATTCAGCGAAACGTTTACAATTATATCAATGTCGTTGCCTCAATGAAAATATATAAACACAATACATTTATTTTGTAATGAGGAACTATAGCCTTGACACCTGAAATTAGTACTAATTTCAAAAGTTCATGGATTCTTTTGAGACCGAGGTAATGGTGTTTATTAGTGTTAATTCATAACTGATAGATAATGACAGAGGTGATTAATATGTTTTTGATTGATCCAATCTGGACTTTGGGCATTGCGGATAAAGAAAATTATAATATTTCCTAAATCATGTTGACCTGTTGACTGTGGGAGTAGTTGGGAAATATCAATGAAGGACTTGGCTCATGATCTAAATTCTAGCAGGAAAAAAAGAGAATAAAAAAAAGAAGGCAAAAGGGTCGTGAGCCGGTCACCAATCACACTACTCTTGAGAAAACCCTTTCCTTTATTCCTTGGAGAACCTGAACACCCTGAGAATGTTATTGACAATGTTATAGCGGGGGATCCATGATTGTAAGAGAAGAGGGCATTTTATCCCCCAGTATTATGATCCGATAATTTTACTGATCCTACTACATTTAAACGTCGGAATGAGTTAAGGCTGGTGGAAGGGAAGGGGGGGCGATCCATTATACTGGATGCCAAGAATTAATCTGTTATAATAATAACATTATGTTAGATAAACAATAATATTGCTGACATTACACTACTTAAAAATATTTTTACACTTTACATCATGATACATAGCTATCCTAATTAGTTCATATAAGCAATACATTATTCTGACATTTGATTTAAATAGTACTGTAGCATTACTAGCCCAGTAATTTAGTAAGACGTAGAGGGCGTTATAGGTAATTATGAAATATATATGTGTACATCGTGAGATGTCAGTGAGTCGGCGTTGAGCTGTCGTGTCAGTCGGTCAGCATCGGGCTGTCGTTGCGACAGGTCCGTTACCAGGAACGAGTAAAGTTACTTGAACTGCAGATACTGTGCAAGTTGGTGGCAGCGGTGGGACAGAAGCAACGTGGCTGTAGCAGCTCAGAACGAACTCCCCCAACAGCGAACCCGGAAGTAGATTGGCGCCTACGCATACAGTGACGGTGTCTAGCTACGTGTTAGGTATAGCGCCTATAGGCGCCCGACAGTGATAGCGCCTACCTATATGTGTTAGGTAAAGCGCCTATAGGCGCCCGACAGTGATAGCGCCTACCTACGTGTTAGGTATAGCGCCTATAGGCGCCCGACAGTGATAGCGCCTACCTACGTGTTAGGTCTAGCGCATATAGGCGCCGGGCAGTGAGAGCGCCTACGTGTTAGGTATAGCGCCTATAGGCGCCAGGCAGTGAGAGGAAGCGCCTACACGTTGGAGGTATATCGCCTATAGGCGTCTGGCAGTGGGAGCGCCTAGCTACGTACGTGTTAGTTATAGCGCCTATAGGCAGTGACAGCGCCTACACGTAGGAGGTATAGCGCCTATATAGGCGCCGGCAGACATAGCGCCTATACATTGAGAGTATAGCGCCTGACTGGAGTTTGTGTTTTTATAATTATAATAGAGAATCCTGTAATGGCTGCTAAACGAGTGACTATGGAGGATGAAAATTTGGCCTGTGTGCAGGCGAAGGCAGAGAAAGCGCCTGAGGTTTCGCCTGTGTGTAGGCGAATGCAGGGATTGCGCATGTACATGTAAGGTACAGCGCTTGTGTAAATAATGATAGCGCCTGTACAGTGAATTTTGTGAGTATAGCGCCTGTATGGAGTTTTTGCCTTTATTATGGCCCGGTATTATGGTCGGAGATTTGAGGTCAGGACTGATCATGGGGCACTTCATTGATTTTCGAGATTTGCAGGGATGGATGGATTGATGGCTGCAAGTGATAGCAGAGTGCGACTTCAAAACCGTGCACCGTTCTGGACGCTCACTTACCAATGTTTCGTGTGAAGGCGAAGGCAGTGACGAATTGTCCTCAGTGCGTGTAAAGCGGAACTTCAAGGAGTCAGCAATCTCTGATAAACAAGTAGCACCGAAAGTGGAGGTACCCCGAGATAGCTATGCGGAGGCAAGGACAGTTACGATAGAACCCAGCATCATGAATGAGCAGATGAGCCAAGACCAGGCGCAAGATCCTTCAGTCAAGGTCAAGGGAACGGCTGGATTGGTCAGCAATGGCTTCAAAGTCCAGGGTGGAGAAGCCCTTGGAGGAAGTGAGCCCAACTGGAAATGAAGCAAGGCGTTCCCGACAGGAAATGGGAATAGTGACCAAGGCCATAGGGTAACTGAATGTTGTCTTATCAGCTAAGCTTCGAGAGGTCGTTGTGAAGGAATTGCTTGATGGCAAGTCTAGTGGGTACCTTGGCATGAACAAGACCAGAGATAAGGTTTGCTGGAGGAGTTGAGGTTCTATGGGGTAGGAACGAATGCAGACATCCGCTCGAGTGTACGGCAGTTGAAGGTAGTTCATGTGGACAGGTTGAAACCCTACGAAGTGGCACTCTTCAGCCTACGGACTCCTAGTTAGAAGCGAGTGTAAGTCAGCCCGAAGGTTGAGCAGGACGCTCCTAGCCAACTTGCACATGTCAGCTTTAGGAGAGGAAGAGGAGGTTGACCCCGTCGACAGGGAAGCTTCGAAACTTGTTGAACCGACTGTACCTGCACCACGAAAGGTTCCTGTCCCAGCCTCTAGGAGAGATCTCGCGAGAACTAGGAATCCACCGAGACCCAACTTATTTAATCTTGCCATAAACTCAAACTAAGCAGCCAGTACTTTGCCATTCCAACCAATGTCTTTTGTTGTTTTTACTTATGTACCTGAAATGAATTGTGTAATATCTTGTTCACCTTAAATCCTGCATTCCTTCTACCCTTCACCCTTTGTCTGACTTCAAACTCATATTTCATTCGTTCTCCCTCTACTTCTTTTGTTCTTTCACTCTATTCGAGTTCTTATGTTGCACTTTACGAAAGTGTATGTTGTATTGTTACTAGGCAAATATTTCTTGTTTACGATAGTACAGGGATGCATTGTTTTGTATTTGTTAGGTAGCAGGAGAAAAAGGAAAGGGTTATGTTTTATTTTAACTTGTATAAGCATTGTGTTTTAGGCCATGTATTCTTTGTTTCAGAATTTCTGGTCCTATTCCTTCCGCACCTATTCTTTCCTAAACTTTCCCGTTTCTCATGACGACTCTTTTGTTCTTTCTCTACTAAGTCTATACATAGATAATTTTGTTGTTATATCTAAGTGTATATACATGTACTTTAAGGAGTTTTAAAGTAATTTTGTACTTTTTTGGAAAGATTATTTCGAAGTGATATTATCTTGTTTTGTTAAAAAGTGGTCCGAGGACAGCCCACACTTGGGGAGGGGCTGTGTAGCATAACTAGCCCAGTAATTTAGTAAGACGTAGAGGGCGTTATATAGTTAATTGTGAAATATATATGTGTACATCGTGAGATGTCAGTGAGTCGGCGTGGAGCTGTCGTGTCAGTCGGTCAGCATCGGGCTGTCGTTGCGACAGGTCCGTTACTAGAAACGAGTAAAGTTACTTGAACTGCAGATACTGTGCAAGTGTTGTTTCTTGAGTTACTGCCAGACATTCAGTGATTGCGGGAGTAAGTAAATGAGATTGAGAGCTAGTCCACGTTTATTCTTACACGATATACTTTTGTGAGAGCCCACTGAGAGATATAGTTGATGAATGATTGTCGAGAGCGTGAACCGGGTTTTGAGAGACTGCAAGGCAGAACGCTACCCCGGCAGAGCCCAGTTAAACCACAGTACTTTAAAAAACTAATTTTACATAGCAGAAAAGTGTGAAAATAAATATACATGGGACACTTTGCAATTTCCAAAGGGTTTGATAAATAATACAAACGGGGACAAATGAATTCGATTTTACATATTTGCAGGTTTATAAATTTAAATATTTAGTCTCATCAGTACTCACAATTGAAAAAGCTGTCTCTCCATTAGCAATTCCGTAGCACTTCGAATTGTCATATGAAATTTATTTTTTATACTATTAGTCTAATAATTTTCATTCTGTTTTTATATTATGACAGAAAGTTTACTTTTATCATCCACTTCCAGAAACGATCAACTTTTCGTACCTGCTCTTAACGGTGTACCAATAGGGAGAGTAAAATTCTACACTTGCGTTTGAATATATAGGAAAGAGTACACCTCTAGTATACCCAAAACATGTAGTGATTTGTTGAGAGCCCTGAAATATACGATCACATCAATACCTTCGCGGATGATGCAATCGATGACGATGTTGAGTAGAAGTCATCGTGATACTGACCGCGGAGTGTCAGGCCCTTCAGATGAGATATCTTAAAGATGAACTGAGCGAGATCACGTGATGCAGAGGGACGTTCACTGAGATCAGAGTAGATGTCAAGAGTCTCAATCTGTTATGAAAGCAACATTATGTTGAATGAATACGAATAACAACCAAATAAAACTATATTCGAGAATCAACAATTCATTAAAAATTATATTAATATCGTTGCCGTAGCGAAAACTCTTAACACAATAACATTTATTTTGTGAATGATATACAAATCTTGACACCTGAAATTAGTACTAATTTCAGCAGTTCCTGGATTCTTTTGAGACCGAGGTAATGGCGTTATTCATAACTAATAGATAATGACATAATGATGCAGAGGGAGGTTCACTTAGACGGAAACACTTTATGTAAAGAGTCTCAATCTGTTATGATAGTAACATTTTGTTGAATTATCAACATCCAATTATAACTGTATTCAAAATTCAGCGAAACGTTTACAATTATATCAATGTCGTCGCCTCAATGAAAATATATAAACACAATACATTTATTTTGTAATGAGGAACTATAGCCTAATTGACACCTGAAATTAGTACTAATTTCAATAGTTCCTGGATTCTTTTGAGACAGAGGTAATGGTGTTTATTCGTGTTTATTCATAACTGATAGATAATGACAGAGGTGATTAATGATTAATAATTTTACTGATCCTACTACATTTTAACGTTGGAATGAGTTAGGGCTGGTGAAAGGGAAGGGGGATGATCCATATACTGCATGCCAAGTATTAATCTGTTATAATAGTAACATTGTGTTAGATAAACAATTGCTGACATTACACTACTTAAAAATATTTTTACACTTTACATCATGATACATAGCTATCCTAATTAGTTCACATAAGCAATACATTATTTTGACATTTGATTTAAATAGTACTTTGAAAAACTAATTTTACATAGCAGAAAAGTGTGAAAATAAATATACATGGAACACTTTGCAATTTTCAAAGGGTTTGAGAAATAATACAAGCTGGGACAAATAAATTCGATTTTACATATTTGCAGGTTTATCAATTTAAATATTTAGTCTCATCAGTACTCACAATTAAAAAAGCTGTCTCTCCATTAGCAATTCCATAGCACTTTGAATTGTCATATGAAATTTATATTTTATACTATCAGTCTAATAATTTTCATTCTGTTTTATATTATGACAGAAAGTTTACTTTTATCATCCACTTCCAGAAACGAACAACTTTTCGTACCTGCTCTTAACGGTGTACCAATAGGGAGAGTAAAATTGTACACTTACGTTTGACTATAAAGGTAAAGAGTACACCTCCAGTATAACAAAAACATGTAGTGATTTGGTAAGAGTCCAACAAAATACGATCAAATCAATACCTTTGCAGATGATGCCATCGATGACGATGTTGAGTAGAAGTCATCGTGATACTGACCGCGGAGTCTCAGGTCCTTCAGATGAGTCATCTTACAGATGAACTGAGCGAGATCACGTGATGCAGAGGGACGTTCACCGAGATCATCAGAGTCGATGTAAAGAGTCCCAATCTGTTATGATAGCAACATTATGTTGAATGAATACCAATAACAAAACATTCAAAACTGTATTCAACAATCAACAATATGTTTGAGTTATATTAATACCGTTGCGACAATAAAAAACTCTTAACACAATATCATTTATTTTGTTGATAGTGTACAAGACTTGACACCTGAAATTAGTACTAATTTAAATAGTTCCTCGATTTTTTTGAGACCAAGGTAATGGCGTTTATTCATAACTGATAGATAAGGACAGAGGTAATTAATAGGTTTTTTTATTGACTCACTGTGGACTGGGCATTGCGGATAAAGAAAAGTACAATAGTTTATAAATCATGTTGACCTGTTGACTGAGGGAGAAGCGGGTAAATAATTATGAATGAAGGACTTGGCTCACGATCTTAAGTCTTACAGAACAAAAGAGAATAACACAAGAAGGCAGAACGGTCTTGAGCCAGTCCCCAATCACACTACTCTTGAGAAAACCCTGTCCTCTCTTCCGTAGAGAACCTGAACACCCTTATAATGTTATTGACTACAAAGTGGTGGATCCATGATTGTATAAAGACAGGACGGGATTTTCTTTTCCCGGGCATGTGATCCGGTATTTTTACTGACCCTTATACATATTCACATTGGAATGAGTGAGGGTGTGTAGGAGGGGGGCGTTCTACATACTGGATGTCAAGTCTTAACCTGTTTTAATAGTAACATTGTGTTCGATAAACAATTGCTAACATTAAACTACCTTAAACAGATTCCACTTTACATCATGATACAGTAGCCATCCTTAATAATTATGCAATACGTTATTCTGACATTCGATTTAAATAGTACTTTGAAAAACTAATTTGACATAGCACAAAAGTGTGAAAACAAATAAACATGGAACACTTTGCAATTTCAAAAGAGTGACAAAAATAATAAAAACTGGGACAAAGAGATTCGATTTTTCATTTTTGTAGGTTTTTAAATTGAAATATTTAGTCCCATCAGCATTCACAATTAAACTTGCGTTTAACTATAAAGGAAAGAGTACACCGTCCGTATAACAAAAACATGTAGTGATTTGCTAAGAGTCCGAAAAACATGATCAAATCAATACCTTTGCAGATGATGCCATCGATGATGATGTTGAGTAGAAGTCATCGTGATACTGACCGTCGAGTGTCAGCTTCTTCAGATGGGTCATCTTACAGATGAACTGAGCGAGATCACGTGATGCAAAGGGACGTTCACCGAGATCAGCAGAGTCGATGTCAAGAGTCTCCCTCTGTTATGATAGCAACATAATGTTGAATGAATACCAATAACAAAACATTCCAAACTGAATTCAACAATCAACAATATGTTTGAGTTATATTAATACCGTTGCCACAATAAAAAACTCTTAAGACAATATCATTTATTTTGTTGATAGTGTACAAGTCTTGACACCTGAAATAAAAGTACTAATTTAAATAGTTCCTCGATTTTTTTGAGACCAAGGTAATGGCGTTTATTCATAACTGATAGATAAGGACAGAGGTAATTAATAGGTTTTTTTATTGACTCACTGTGGACTGGGCATTGCGGATACAGAAAAATACAATATTTTATAAATCATGTTGACCTGTTGACTGAGGGAGAAGCGGGTAAATATGAATGAAGGACTTGGCTCATGCTCTAAAGTCTTACAGAACAAAAGATAATAACACAAGAAGGCAGAACGGTCTTGAGCCAGTCCCCAATCACACTACTCTTGAGAAAACCCTGTCCTCTCTTCCGTAGAGAACCTGAACACCCTTATAATGTTATTGACTACAAAGTGGTGGATCCATGATTGTATAAAGACAGGACGGGATTTTCTTTTACCGGGCATGTGATCCGGTATTTTTACTGACCCTTATACATATTCACATTGGAATGAGTGAGGGTGTGTAGGAGGGGGGCGTTCTACATACCGGCTGTCAAGTCTTAACCTGTTTTAATAGTAACATTGTGTTGGATAAACAATTGCTAACATTAAACTACCTTAAACAGATTCCACTTTACATCATGATACAGTAGCCATCCTTAATAATTATGCAATACGTTATTCTGACATTCGATTTAAATAGTACTTTGAAAAACTAATTTGACATAGCACAAAAGTGTGAAAACAAATAAACATGGAACACTTTGCAATTTCAAAAGAGTGACAAAAATAATATAAAACTGGGACAAAGAGATTCGATTTTTCATTTTTGTAGGTTTTTTAATTTAAATATTTAGTCCCATCAGCATTCACAATTAAAATGGCAGTCTTTCCATGAGCAATTCCGTAGCCCTTCGAATTGTCATATGAAATGTATATTATGCACTATTACTCTAATAATTTTCATTCTGTTTTTATATTATGACAGAAAGTTTACTTTTATCATCCACTTCCAGAAACGATCAACTTTTCGTACCTGCTCTTAACGGTGTACCAATAGGGAGAGTAAAATTCTACACTTGCGTTTGACTATAAAGGTACTGAGTACACCTCCAGTATAACAAAAACATGTAGTGATTTGTTAAGAGTCCAACAAAATACAATCAAATCAATACCTTTGCAGATGATGCCATCGATGACGATGTTGAATAGAAGTCATCGTGATACTGACCGTCGAGTGTCAGGTCCTTCAGATGAGTCATCTTACAGATGAACTGAGCGAGATCACGTGATGCAAAGGGACGTTCACCAAGATCAGCAGAGTCGATGTCAAGAGTCTCAATCTGTTATGATAGCAACATTATGTTGAATGAATACCAATAACAAAACATTCAAAACTGTATTCAACAATCAACAATATGTTTGAGTTATATTAATACCGTTGCCACAATAAAAAACTCTTAACACAATATCATTTATTTTGTTGATAGTGTACAAGTCTTGATACCTGAAATTAGTACTAATTTAAATAGTTCCTGGATTCTTTTGAGACCAAGGTAATGGCATTTATTCATAACTGATAGATAATGACAGAGGTTATTAATAGGTTTTTGATTGACTCACTGTGGACTGGGCATTGCGGATACAGAAAAATATAATATTTTATAAATCATGTTGACCTGTTGACTGAGGGAGAAGCGGGTAAATATGAATGAAGGACTTGGCTCATGCTCTAAAGTCTTACAAAACAAAAGATAATAACACAAGAAGGCAGAACGGTCTTGAGCCAGTCCCCAATCACACTACTCTTGAGAAAACCCTGTCCTCTCTTCCGTAGAGAACCTGAACACCCTTATAATGTTATTGACTACAAAGTGGTGGATCCATGATTGTATAAAGACAGGACGGGATTTTCTTTTCCCGGGCATGTGATCCGGTATTTTTACTGACCCTTATACATATTCACATTGGAATGAGTGAGGGTGTGTAGGAGGGAGGCAATCTACATACTGGATGTCAAGTCTTAACCTGTTTTAATAGTATCATTGTGTTGGATAAACAATTGCTAACATTAAACTACCTTAAACAAATTCCACTTTACATCATGATACAGTAGCCATCCTTAATAATTTTGCAATACGTTATTCTGACATTCGATTTAAATAGTACTTTGAAAAACTAATTTGACATAGCACAAAAGTGTGAAAACAAATAAACATGGAACACTTTGTAATTTCAAAAGAGTGACAAAAATAATAAAAACTGGGACAAAGAGATTCAATTTTTCATTTTTGTAGGTTTTTTAATTTAAATATTTAGTTTCATCAGTACTCACAATTGAAAAAGCTGTCTCTCCATTAGCAATTCCGTAGCCCTTCGAATTGTCATATGAAAAGTATATTATGCACTACTAGTCTAATAATTTTCTTTCTGTTTTTATATTATGACAGAAAGTTTACTTTTATCATCCACTTCCAGAAACGATCAACTTTTCGTACCTGCTCTTAACGGTGTACCAATAGGGAGAGTAAAATTGTACACTTACGTTTGACTATAAAGGTAAAGAGTACACCTCCAGTATAACAAAAACATGTAGTGATTTAGTAAGAGTCCAACAAAATACGATCAAATCAATACCTTTGCAGATGATGCCATCGATGACGATGTTGAATAGAAGTCATCGTGACACTGACCGCGGAGTGTCAGGTCCTTCAGATGAGTCATCTTACAGATGAACTGAGCGAGATCACGTGATGCAGAGGGACGTTCACTGAGATCAGCAGAGTAGATGTAAAGAGTCTCAATCTGTTATGATAGCAACATTATGTTGAATGAATACCAATAACAAAACATTCAAAACTGTATTCAACAATCAACAATATGTTTGAGTTATATTAATACTGTTGCCACAATAAAAAAACTCTTAACACAATATCATTTATTTTGTTGATAGTGTACAAGTCTTGACACCTGAAATTAGGACTAATTTAAATAGTTCCTGGATTCTTTTGAGACCAAGGTAATGGCATTTATTCATAACTGATAGATAATGACAGAGGTAATTAATAGGTTTTTGATTGACTCACTGTGGACTGGGCATTGCGGATACAGAAAAATATAATATTTTATAAATCATGTTGACCTGTTGACTGAGGGAGAAGCGGGTAAATATGAATGAAGGACTTGGCTCATGCTCTAAAGTCTTACAAAACAAAAGATAATAACACAAGAAGGCAGAACGGTCTTGAGCCAGTCCCCAATCACACTACTCTTGAGAAAACCCTGTCCTCTCTTCCGTAGAGAACCTGAACACCCTTATAATGTTATTGACTACAAAGTGGTGGATCCATGATTGTATAAAGACAGGACGGGATTTTCTTTTCCGGGCATGTGATCCGGTATTTTTACTGACCCTTATACATATTCACATTGGAATGAGTGAGGGTGTGTAGGAGGGAGGCAATCTACATACTGGATGTCAAGTCTTAACCTGTTTTAATAGTATCATTGTGTTGGATAAACAATTGCTAACATTAAACTACCTTAAACAAATTCCACTTTACATCATGATACAGTAGCCATCCTTAATAATTTTGCAATACGTTATTCTGACATTCGATTTAAATAGTACTTTGAAAAACTAATTTGACATAGCACAAAAGTGTGAAAACAAATAAACATGGAACACTTTGTAATTTCAAAAGAGTGACAAAAATAATAAAAACTGGGACAAAGAGATTCAATTTTTCATTTTTGTAGGTTTTTTAATTTAAATATTTAGTTTCATCAGTACTCACAATTGAAAAAGCTGTCTCTCCATTAGCAATTCCGTAGCCCTTCGAATTGTCATATGAAAAGTATATTATGCACTACTAGTCTAATAATTTTCTTTCTGTTTTTATATTATGACAGAAAGTTTACTTTTATCATCCACTTCCAGAAACGATCAACTTTTCGTACCTGCTCTTAACGGTGTACCAATAGGGAGAGTAAAATTGTACACTTACGTTTGACTATAAAGGTAAAGAGTACACCTCCAGTATAACAAAAACATGTAGTGATTTAGTAAGAGTCCAACAAAATACGATCAAATCAATACCTTTGCAGATGATGCCATCGATGACGATGTTGAATAGAAGTCATCGTGACACTGACCGCGGAGTGTCAGGTCCTTCAGATGAGTCATCTTACAGATGAACTGAGCGAGATCACGTGATGCAGAGGGACGTTCACTGAGATCAGCAGAGTAGATGTAAAGAGTCTCAATCTGTTATGATAGCAACATTATGTTGAATGAATACCAATAACAAAACATTCAAAACTGTATTCAACAATCAACAATATGTTTGAGTTATATTAATACCGTTGCCACAATAAAAAAACTCTTAACACAATATCATTTATTTTGTTGATAGTGTACAAGTCTTGACACCTGAAATTAGGACTAATTTAAATAGTTCCTGGATTCTTTTGAGACCAAGGTAATGGCATTTATTCATAACTGATAGATAATGACAGAGGTAATTAATAGGTTTTTGATTGACTCACTGTGGACTGGGCATTGCGGATACAGAAAAATATAATATTTTATAAATCATGTTGACCTGTTGACTGAGGGAGAAGCGGGTAAATATGAATGAAGGACTTGGCTCATGCTCTAAAGTCTTACAGAACAAAAGAGAATAACACAAGAAGGCAGAACGGTCTTGAGCAAGTTCCCAATCACACTACTCTTGAGAAAACCCTGTCCTCTCTTCCGTAGAGAACCTGAACACCCTGATAATGTTATTGACTACAAAGTGGTGGATCCATGATTGTATAAAGACAGGACGGGATTTTCTTTTACCGGGCATGTGATCCGGTATTTTTACTGACCCTTATACATATTCACATTGGAATGAGTGAGGGTGTGTAGGAGGGAGGCAATCTACATACTGGATGTCAAGTCTTAACCTGTTTTAATAGTAACATTGTGTTGGATAAACAATTGCTAACATTAAACTACCTTAAACAGATTCCACTTTACATCATGATACAGTAGCCATCCTTAATAATTATGCAATACGTTATTCTGACATTCGATTTAAATAGTACTTTGAAAAACTAATTTGACATAGCAGAAAAGTGTGAAAACAAATAAACATGGAACACTTTGCAATTTCAAAAGAGTGACAAAAATAATACAAACTGGGACAAAGAGATTCGATTTTTCATATTTGTAGGTTTTTAAATTGAAATATTTAGTCCCATCAGCATTCACAATTGAAATGGCAGTCTTTCCATGAGCAATTCCGTAGCCCTTCGAATTGTCATATCAAATGTATATTATGCACTATTACTCTAATAATTTTCATTCTGTTTTTATATTATGACAGAAAGTTTACTTTTATCATCCACTTCACGAAACGATCAACTTTTCGTACCTGCTCTTAACGGTGTACCAATAGGGAGAGTAAAATTCTACACTTGCGTTTGACTATAAAGGTACAGAGTACACCTCCAGTATAACAAAAACATGTAGTGATTTGTTAAGAGTCCAACAAAATACAATCAAATCAATACCTTTGCAGATGATGCCATCGATGACGATGTTGAGTAGAAGTCATCGTGATACTGACCGTGGAGTGTCAGGTCCTTCAGATGAGTCATCTTACAGATGAACTGAGCGAGATCACGTGATGCAAAGGGACGTTCACCAAGATCAGCAGAGTCGATGTCAAGAGTCTCAATCTGTTATGATAGCAACATTATGTTGAATGAATACCAATAACAAAACATTCAAAACTGTATTCAACAATCAACAATATGTTTGAGTTATATTAATACCGTTGCCACAATAAAAAACTCTTAACACAATATCATTTATTTTGTTGATAGTGTACAAGTCTTGACACCTGAAATTAGTACTAATTTAAATAGTTCCTGGATTCTTTTGAGACCAAGGTAATGGCATTTATTCATAACTGATAGATAATGACAGAGGTAATTAATAGGTTTTTGATTGACTCACTGTGGACTGGGCATTGCGGATACAGAAAAGTACAATATTTTATAAATCATGTTGACCTGTTGACTGAGGGAGAAGCGGGTAAATATGAATGAAGGACTTGGCTCATGCTCTAAAGTCTTACAGAACAAAAGATAATAACACAAGAAGGCAGAACGGTCTTGAGCCAGTCCCCAATCACACTACTCTTGAGAAAACCCTGTCCTCTCTTCCGTAGAGAACCTGAACACCCTTAAAATGTTATTGACTACAAAGTGGTGGATCCATGATTGTATAAAGACAGGACGGGATTTTCTTTTCCCGGGCATGTGATCCGGTATTTTTACTAACCCTTATACATATTCACATTGGAATGAGTGAGGGTGTGTAGGAGGGAGGCAATCTACATACTGGATGTCAAGTCTTAACCTGTTTTAATAGTAACATTGTCTTGGATAAACAATAAACAATTGCTAACATTAAACTACCTTAAACAGATTCCACTTTACATCATGATACAGTAGCCATCCTTAATAATTATGCAATACGTTATTCTGACATTCGATTTAAATATTACTTTGAAAAACTAATTTGACATAGCAGAAAAGTGTGAAAACAAATAAACATGGAACACTTTGCAATTTCAAAAGAGTGACAAAAATAATACAAACTGGGACAAAGAGATTCGATTTTTCATATTTGTAGGTTTTTAAATTGAAATATTTAGTCCCATCAGCATTCACAATTGAAATGGCAGTCTTTCCATGAGCAATTCCGTAGCCCTTCGAATTGTCATATGAAAAGTATATTATGCACTACTAGTCTAATAATTTTCATTCTGTTTTTATATTATGACAGAAAGTTTACTTTTATCATCCACTTCCAGAAACGATCAACTTTTCGTACCTGCTCTTAACGGTGTACCAATAGGGAGAGTAAAATTGTACACTTACGTTTGACTATAAAGGTAAAGAGTACACCTCCAGTATAACAAAAACATGTAGTGATTTAGTAAGAGTCCAACAAAATACGATCAAATCAATACCTTTGCAGATGATGTCATCGATGACGATGTTGAATAGAAGTCATCGTGACACTGACCGCGGAGTGTCAGGTCCTTCAGATGAGTCATCTTACATATGAACTGAGCGAGATCACGTGATGCAGAGGGACGTTCACTGAGATCAGCAGAGTAGATGTAAAGAGTCTCAATCTGTTATGATAGCAACATTATGTTGAATGAATACCAATAACAAAACATTCAAAACTGTATTCAACAATCAACAATATGTTTGAGTTATATTAATACCGTTGCCACAATAAAAAAACTCTTAACACAATATCATTTATTTTGTTGATAGTGTACAAGTCTTGACACCTGAAATTAGGACTAATTTAAATAGTTCCTGGATTCTTTTGAGACCAAGGTAATGGCATTTATTCATAACTGATAGATAATGACAGAGGTAATTAATAGGTTTTTGATTGACTCACTGTGGACTGGGCATTGCGGATACAGAAAAATATAATATTTTATAAATCATGTTGACCTGTTGACTGAGGGAGAAGCGGGTAAATATGAATGAAGGACTTGGCTCATGCTCTAAAGTCTTACAGAACAAAAGAGAATAACACAAGAAGGCAGAACGGTTTTGAGCAAGTTCCCAATCACACTACTCTTGAGAAAACCCTGTCCTCTCTTCCGTAAGAACCTGAACACCCTGATAATGTTATTGACTACAAAGTGGTGGATCCATGATTGTATAAAGACAGGACGGGATTTTCTTTTACCGGGCATGTGATCCGGTATTTTTACTGACCCTTATACATATTCACATTGGAATGAGTGAGGGTGTGTAGGAGGAGGGCGTTCTACATACTGGATGTCAAGTCTTAACCTGTTTTAATAGTAACATTGTGTTGGATAAACAATTGCTATTATTAAACTACCTTAAACAGATTCCACTTTACATCATGATACAGTAGCCATCCTTAATAATTATGCAATACGTTATTCTGACATTCGATTTAAATAGTACTTTGAAAAACTAATTTGACATAGCAGAAAAGTGTGAAAACAAATAAACATGGAACACTTTGTAATTTCAAAAGAGTGACAAAAATAATACAAACTGGGAGAAGAGATTGATTTTTCACTTTTGTAGGTTTTTAATTTAAATATTTAGTCTCATCAGCATTCACAATTGAAATGGCAGTCTCTCCATCAGCAATTCCGTAGCCCTTCGAATTGTCATATGAAATGTATATTATGCACTATTACTCTAATAATTTTCATTCTGTTTTTATATTATGACAGAAAGTTTACTTTTATCATCCACTTCCAGAAACGATCAACTTTTCGTACCTGCTCTTAACGGTGTACCAATAGGGAGAGTAAAATTCTACACTTGCGTTTGACTATAAAGGTACAGAGTACACCTCCAGTATAACAAAAACATGTAGTGATTTGTTAAGAGTCCAACAAAATACAATCAAATCAATACCTTTGCAGATGATGCCATCGATGACGATGTTGAGTAGAAGTCATCGTGATACTGACCGTCGAGTGTCAGGTCTTCAGATGAGTCATCTTACATATGAACTGAGCAAGATCACGTGATGCAAAGGGACGTTCACCGAGATCAGCAGAGTCGATGTCAAGAGTCTCAATCTGTTATGATAGCAACATAATGTTGAATGAATACCAATAACAAAACATTCAAAACTGTATTCAACAATCAACAATATGTTTGAGTTATATTAATACCGTTGCCACAATAAAAAACTCTTAACACAATATCATTTATTTTGTTGATAGTGTACAAGTCTTGACACCTGAAATAAAAGTACTAATTTAAATAGTTCCTGGATTTTTTTGAGACCAAGGTAATGGCATTTATTCATAACTGATAGATAAGGACAGAGGTAATTAATAGGTTTTTGATTGACCCACTGTGGACTGGGCATTGCGGATACAGAAAAATATAATATTTTATAAATCATGTTGACCTGTTGACTGAGGGAGAAGCGGGTAAATATGAATGAAGAACTTGGCTCATGCTCTAAAGTCTTACAAAACAAAAGATAATAACACAAGAAGGCAGAACGGTCTTGAGCCAGTCCCCAATCACACTACTCTTGAGAAAACCCTGTCCTCTCTTCCGTAGAGAACCTGAACACCCTTATAATGTTATTGACTACAAAGTGGTGGATCCATGATTGTATAAAGACAGGACGGGATTTTCTTTTCCCGGGCATGTGATCCGGTATTTTTACTGACCCTTATACATATTCACATTGGAATGAGTGAGGGTGTGTAGGAGGGAGGCAATCTACATACTGGATGTCAAGTCTTAACCTGTTTTAATAGTATCATTGTGTTGGATAAACAATTGCTAACATTAAACTACCTTAAACAAATTCCACTTTACATCATGATACAGTAGCCATCCTTAATAATTATGCAATACGTTATTCTGACATTCGATTTAAATAGTACTTTGAAAAACTAATTTGACATAGCACAAAAGTGTGAAAACAAATAAACATGGAACACTTTGTAATTTCAAAAGAGTGACAAAAATAATAAAAACTGGGACAAAGAGATTCAATTTTTCATTTTTGTAGGTTTTTTAATTTAAATATTTAGTTTCATCAGCATTCACAATTGAAAAAGCAGTCTCTCCATTAGCAATTCCGTAGCCCTTCGAATTGTCATATGAAATGTATATTATGCACTATTAGTCTAATAATTTTCATTCTGTTTTTATATTATGACAGAAAGTTTACTTTTATCATCCACTTCCAGAAACGATCAACTTTTCGTACCTGCTCTTAACGGTGTACCAATAGGGAGAGTAAAATTGTACACTTACGTTTGACTATAAAGGTACAGAGTACACCTCCAGTATAACAAAAACATGTAGTGATTTAGTAAGAGTCCAACAAAATACAATCAAATCAATACCTTTGCAGATGATGTCATCGATGACGATGTTGAATAGAAGTCATCGTGACACTGACCGCGGAGTGTCAGGTCCTTCAGATGAGTCATCTTACATATGAACTGAGCGAGATCACGTGATGCAGAGGGACGTTCACTGAGATCAGCAGAGTCGATGTCAAGAGTCTCAATCTGTTATGATAGCAACATTATGTTGAATGAATACCAATAACAAAACATTCAAAACTGTATTCAACAATCAACAATATGTTTGAGTTATATTAATACCGTTGCCACAATAAAAAAACTCTTAACACAATATCATTTATTTTGTTGATAGTGTACAAGTCTTGACACCTGAAATTAGGACTAATTTAAATAGTTCCTGGATTCTTTTGAGACCAAGGTAATGGCATTTATTCATAACTGATAGATAATGACAGAGGTAATTAATAGGTTTTTGATTGACTCACTGTGGACTGGGCATTGCGGATACAGAAAAATATAATATTTTATAAATCATGTTGACCTGTTGACTGAGGGAGAAGCGGGTAAATATGAATGAAGGACTTGGCTCATGCTCTAAAGTCTTACAGAACAAAAGAGAATAACACAAGAAGGCAGAACGGTCTTGAGCCAGTCCCAATCACACTACTCTTGAGAAAACCCTGTCCTCTCTTCCGTAAGAACCTGAACACCCTGATAATGTTATTGACTACAAAGTGGTGGATCCATGATTGTATAAAGACAGGACGGGATTTTCTTTTACCGGGCATGTGATCCGGTATTTTTACTGACCCTTATACATATTCACATTGGAATGAGTGAGGGTGTGTAGGAGGAGGGCGTTCTACATACTGGATGTCAAGTCTTAACCTGTTTTAATAGTAACATTGTGTTGGATAAACAATTGCTATTATTAAACTACCTTAAACAGATTCCACTTTACATCATGATACAGTAGCCATCCTTAATAATTATGCAATACGTTATTCTGACATTCGATTTAAATAGTACTTTGAAAAACTAATTTGACATAGCAGAAAAGTGTGAAAACAAATAAACATGGAACACTTTGTAATTTCAAAAGAGTGACAAAAATAATACAAACTGGGAAGAAGAGATTGATTTATCACTTGTGTAGGTTTTTAAGTTTAAATATTTAGTCTCATCAGCATTCACAATTGAAATGGCAGTCTCTCCGTCAGCAATTCCGTAGCCCTTCGAATTGTCATATGAAATGTATATTATGCACTATTACTCTAATAATTTTCATTCTGTTTTTATATTATGACAGAAAGTTTACTTTTATCATCCACTTCCAGAAACGATCAACTTTTCGTACCTGCTCTTAACGGTGTACCAATAGGGAGAGTAAAATTCTACACTTGCGTTTGACTATAAAGGTACAGAGTACACCTCCAGTATAACAAAAACATGTAGTGATTTGTTAAGAGTCCAACAAAATACAATCAAATCAATACCTTTGCAGATGATGCCATCGATGACGATGTTGAGTAGAGGTCATCGTGATACTGACCGTCGAGTGTCAGCTTCTTCAGATGAGTCATCTTACATATGAACTGAGCGAGATCACGTGATGCAAAGGGACGTTCACCGAGATCAGCAGAGTCGATGTCAAGAGTCTCAATCTGTTATGATAGCAACATAATGTTGAATGAATACCAATAACAAAACAATCAAAACTGTATTCAACAATCAACAATATGTTTGAGTTATATTAATACCGTTGCCACAATAAAAAACTCTTAACACAATATCATTTATTTTGTTGATAGTGTACAAGTCTTGACACCTGAAATAAAAGTACTAATTTAAATAGTTCCTGGATTTTTTTTAGACCAAGGTAATGGCGTTTATTCATAACTGATAGATAAGGACAGAGGTAATTAATAGGTTTTTGATTGACCCACTGTGGACTGGGCATTGCGGATACAGAAAAATACAATATTTTATAAATCATGTTGACCTGTTGACTGAGGGAGAAGCGGGTAAATATGAATGAAGGACTTGGCTCATGCTCTAAAGTCTTACAGAACAAAAGAGAATAACACAAGAAGGCAGAACGGTCTTGAGCCAGTCCCCAATCACACTACTCTTGAGAAAACCCTGTCCTCTCTTCCGTAGAGAACCTGAACACCCTTATAATGTTATTGGTGGATCCATGATTGTATAAAGACAGGACGGGATTTTCTTTTCCCGGGCATGTGATCCGGTATTTTTACTACCCTTATACATATTCACATTGGAATGAGTGAGGTGTGTAGGAGGGGGGGGGGGCGTTTTACATACTGGATGTCAAGTCTTAACCTGTTTTAATAGTAACATTGTGTTGGATAAACAATTGCTAACATTAAACCACCTTAAACAGATTCCACTTTAAATCATGATACAGTAGCCATCCTTAATAATTATGCAATACGTTATTCTGACATTCGATTTAAATAGTACTTTGAAAAACTAATTTGACATAGCACAAAAGTGTGAAAACAAATAAACATGGAACACTTTGCAATTTCAGAAGAGTGACAAAATAATAAAAACTAAATAATAAAAAACAAATTCCACTTTACATTATGATACAGTAGTCATCCTTAATAATTATGCAATACGTTATTCTGACATTCGATTTAAATAGTACTTTGAAAAACTAATTTGACATAGCATAAAAGTGTGAAAACAAATAAACATGGAACACTTTGCAATTTCAGAAGAGTGACAAAAATAATATAAAACTGGGACAAAGAGATTCGATTTTTCATTTTTGTAGGTTTTTAAATTTAAATATTTAGTCCCATCAGCATTCACAATTGAAATGGCAGTCTTTCCATGAGCAATTCCGTAGCCCTTCGAATTGTCATATGAAATGTATATTATGCACTATTACTCTAATAATTTTCATTCTGTTTTTATATTATGACAGAAAGTTTACTTTTATCATCCACTTCCAGAAACGATCAACTTTTCGTACCTGCTCTTAACGGTGTACCAATAGGGAGAGTAAAATTCTACACTTGCGTTTGACTATAAAGGTACAGAGTACACCTCCAGTATAACAAAAACATGTAGTGATTTGTTAAGAGTCCAACAAAATACAATCAAATCAATACCTTTGCAGATGATGCCATCGATGACGATGTTGAATAGAAGTCATCGTGACACTGACCGCGGAGTCTCAGGTCCTTCAGATGAGTCATCTTACAGATGAACTGAGCGAGATCACGTGATGCAGAGGGACGTTCACTGAGATCAGCAGAGTAGATGTAAAGAGTCTCAATCTGTTATGATAGCAACATAATGTTGAATGAATACCAATAACAAAACAATCAAAACTGTATTCAACAATCAACAATATGTTTGAGTTATATTAATACCGTTGCCACAATAAAAAACTCTTAAGACAATATCATTTATTTTGTTGATAGTGTACAAGTCTTGACACCTGAAATAAAAGTACTAATTTAAATAGTTCCTGGATTTTTTTTAGACCAAGGTAATGGCGTTTATTCATAACTGATAGATAAGGACAGAGGTAATTAATAGGTTTTTTGATTGACCCACTGTGGACTGGGCATTGCGGATACAGAAAAATACAATATTTTATAAATCATGTTGACCTGTTGACTGAGGGAGAAGCGGGTAAATATGAATGAAGGACTTGGCTCATGTTCTAAAGTCTTACAGAACAAAAGAGAATAACACAAGAAGGCAGAACGGTCTTGAGCCAGTCCCCAATCACACTACTCTTGAGAAAACCCTGTCCTCTCTTCCGTAGAGAACCTGAACACCCTTATAATGTTATTGGTGGATCCATGATTGTATAAAGACAGGACGGGATTTTCTTTTCCCGGGCATGTAATCCGGTATTTTTACTACCCTTATACATATTCACATTGGAATGAGTGAAGGTGTGTAGGAGGGGGGGCGTTCTACATACTGGATGTCAAGTCTTAACCTGTTTTAATAGTAACATTGTGTTGGATAAACAATTGCTAACATTAAACTACCTTAAACAGATTCCACTTTAAATCATGATACAGTAGCCATCCTTAATAATTATGCAATACGTTATTCTGACATTCGATTTAAATAGTACTTTGAAAAACTAATTTGACATAGCACAAAAGTGTGAAAACAAATAAACATGGAACACTTTGCAATTTCAGAAGAGTGACAAAAATAATAAAAACTAAATAATAAAAAACAAATTCCACTTTACATTATGATACAGTAGTCATCCTTAATAATTATGCAATACGTTATTCTGACATTCGATTTAAATAGTACTTTGAAAAACTAATTTGACATAGCATAAAAGTGTGAAAACAAATAAACATGGAACACTTTGCAATTTCAGAAGAGTGACAAAAATAATATAAAACTGGGACAAAGAGATTCGATTTTTCATTTTTGTAGGTTTTTAAATTTAAATATTTAGTCCCATCAGCATTCACAATTGAAATGGCAGTCTTTCCATCAGCAATTCCGTAGCCCTTCGAATTGTCATATGAAATGTATTTTATGCACTATTACTCTAATAATTTTCATTCTGTTTTTATATTATGACAGAAAGTTTACTTTTATCATCCACTTCCAGAAACGATCAACTTTTCGTACCTGCTCTTAACGGTGTACCAATAGGGAGAGTAAAATTCTACACTTGCGTTTGACTATAAAGGTACAGAGTACACCTCCAGTATAACAAAAACATGTAGTGATTTGTTAAGAGTCCAACAAAATACAATCAAATCAATACCTTTGCAGATGATGCCATCGATGACGATGTTAAGTAGAGGTCATCGTGATACTGACCGCGAGTGTCAGCTTCTTCAGATGGGTCATCTTACATATGAACTGAGCGAGATCACGTGATGCAGAGGGACGTTCACTGAGATCAGCAGAGTAGATGTAAAGAGTCTCAATCTGTTATGATAGCAACATAATGTTGAATGAATACCAATAACAAAACATTCAAAACTGTATTCAACAATCAACAATATGTTTGAGTTATATTAATACCGTTGCCACAATAAAAAAACTCTTAAGACAATATCATTTATTTTGTTGATAGTGTACAAGTCTTGACACCTGAAATAAAAGTACTAATTTAAATAGTTCCTGGATTTTTTTTTGAGACCAAGGTAATGGCGTTTATTCATAACTGATAGATAAGGACAGAGGTAATTAATAGGTTTTTTGATTGACCCACTGTGGACTGGGCATTGCGGATACAGAAAAATACAATATTTTATAAATCATGTTGACCTGTTGACTGAGGGAGAAGCGGGTAAATATGAATGAAGGACTTGGCTCATGTTCTAAAGTCTTACAGAACAAAAGAGAATAACACAAGAAGGCAGAACGGTCTTGAGCCAGTCCCCAATCACACTACTCTTGAGAAAACCCTGTCCTCTCTTCCGTAGAGAACCTGAACACCCTTATAATGTTATTGGTGGATCCATGATTGTATAAAGACAGGACGGGATTTTCTTTTCCCGGGCATGTAATCCGGTATTTTTACTACCCTTATACATATTCACATTGGAATGAGTGAAGGTGTGTAGGAGGGGGGGGGGGGCGTTCTACATACTGGATGTCAAGTCTTAACCTGTTTTAATAGTAACATTGTGTTGGATAAACAATTGCTAACATTAAACTACCTTAAACAGATTTCACTTTAAATCATGATACAGTAGCCATCCTTAATAATTATGCAATACGTTATTCTGACATTCGATTTAAATAGTACTTTGAAAAACTAATTTGACATAGCACAAAAGTGTGAAAACAAATAAACATGGAACACTTTGCAATTTCAGAAGAGTGACAAAAATAATAAAAACTAAATAATAAAAAACAAATTCCACTTTACATTATGATACAGTAGTCATCCTTAATAATTATGCAATACGTTATTCTGACATTCGATTTAAATAGTACTTTGAAAAACTAATTTGACATAGCATAAAAGTGTGAAAACAAATAAACATGGAACACTTTGCAATTTCAGAAGAGTGACAAAAATAATATAAAACTGGGACAAAGAGATTCGATTTTTCATTTTTGTAGGTTTTTAAATTTAAATATTTAGTCCCATCAGCATTCACAATTGAAATGGCAGTCTTTCCATGAGCAATTCCGTAGCCCTTCGAATTGTCATATGAAATGTATATTATGCACTATTACTCTAATAATTTTCATTCTGTTTTTATATTATGACAGAAAGTTTACTTTTATCATCCACTTCCAGAAACGATCAACTTTTCGTACCTGCTCTTAACGGTGTACCAATAGGGAGAGTAAAATTCTACACTTGCGTTTGACTATAAAGGTACAGAGTACACCTCCAGTATAACTAAAACATGTAGTGATTTGTTAAGAGTCCAACAAAATACAATCAAATCAATACCTTTGCAGATGATGCCATCGATGACGATGTTGAATAGAAGTCATCGTGACACTGACCGCGGAGTCTCAGGTCCTTCAGATGAGTCATCTTACAGATGAACTGAGCGAGATCACGTAATGCAGAGGGACGTTCACTGAGATCAGCAGAGTAGATGTAAAGAGTCTCAATCTGTTATGATAGCAACATAATGTTGAATGAATACCAATAACAAAACATTCAAAACTGTATTCAACAATCAACAATATGTTTGAGTTATATTAATACCGTTGCCACAATAAAAAAACTCTTAAGACAATATCATTTATTTTGTTGATAGTGTACAAGTCTTGACACCTGAAATAAAAGTACTAATTTAAATAGTTCCTGGATTTTTTTTTAGACCAAGGTAATGGCGTTTATTCATAACTGATAGATAAGGACAGAGGTAATTAATAGGTTTTTTGATTGACCCACTGTGGACTGGGCATTGCGGATACAGAAAAATACAATATTTTATAAATCATGTTGACCTGTTGACTGAGGGAGAAGCGGGTAAATATGAATGAAGGACTTGGCTCATGTTCTAAAGTCTTACAGAACAAAAGAGAATAACACAAGAAGGCAGAACGGTCTTGAGCCAGTCCCCAATCACACTACTCTTGAGAAAACCCTGTCCTCTCTTCCGTAGAGAACCTGAACACCCTTATAATGTTATTGGTAGATCCATGATTGTATAAAGACAGGACGGGATTTTCTTTTCCCGGGCATGTAATCCGGTATTTTTACTACCCTTATACATATTCACATTGGAATGAGTGAAGGTGTGTAGGAGGGGGGGGGGCGTTCTACATACTGGATGTCAAGTCTTAACCTGTTTTAATAGTAACATTGTGTTGGATAAACAATTGCTAACATTAAACTACCTTAAACAGATTCCACTTTAAATCATGATACAGTAGCCATCCTTAATAATTATGCAATACGTTATTCTGACATTCGATTTAAATAGTACTTTGAAAAACTAATTTGACATAGCACAAAAGTGTGAAAACAAATAAACATGGAACACTTTGCAATTTCAGAAGAGTGACAAAAATAATAAAAACTAAATAATAAAAAACAAATTCCACTTTACATTATGATACAGTAGTCATCCTTAATAATTATGCAATACGTTATTCTGACATTCGATTTAAATAGTACTTTGAAAAACTAATTTGACATAGCATAAAAGTGTGAAAACAAATAAACATGGAACACTTTGCAATTTCAGAAGAGTGACAAAAATAATATAAAACTGGGACAAAGAGATTCGATTTTTCATTTTTGTAGGTTTTTAAATTTAAATATTTAGTCCCATGAGCATTCACAATTGAAATGGCAGTCTTTCCATCAGCAATTCCGTAGCCCTTCGAATTGTCATATGAAATGTATTTTATGCACTATTACTCTAATAATTTTCATTCTGTTTTTATATTATGACAGAAAGTTTACTTTTATCATCCACTTCCAGAAACGATCAACTTTTCGTACCTGCTCTTAACGGTGTACCAATAGGGAGAGTAAAATTCTACACTTGCGTTTGACTATAAAGGTACAGAGTACACCTCCAGTATAACAAAAACATGTAGTGATTTGTTAAGAGTCCAACAAAATACAATCAAATCAATACCTTTGCAGATGATGCCATCGATAAAGATGTTGAGTAGAGGTCATCGTGATACTGACCGTCGAGTGTCAGCTTCTTCAGATGGGTCATCTTACATATGAACTGAGCGAGATCACGTGATGCAAAGGGACGTTCACCGAGATCAGCAGAGTCGATGTCAAGAGTCTCAATCTGTTATGATAGCAACATAATGTTGAATGAATACCAATAACAAAACAATCAAAACTGTATTCAACAATCAACAATATGTTTGAGTTATATTAATACCGTTGCCACAATAAAAAACTCTTAACACAATATCATTTATTTTGTTGATAGTGTACAAGTCTTGACACCTGAAATAAAAGTACTAATTTAAATAGTTCCTGGATTTTTTTTTAGACCAAGGTAATGGCGTTTATTCATAACTGATAGATAAGGACAGAGGTAATTAATAGGTTTTTTGATTGACCCACTGTGGACTGGGCATTGCGGATACAGAAAAATACAATATTTTATAAATCATGTTGACCTGTTGACTGAGGGAGAAGCGGGTAAATATGAATGAAGGACTTGGCTCATGTTCTAAAGTCTTACAGAACAAAAGAGAATAACACAAGAAGGCAGAACGGTCTTGAGCCAGTCCCCAATCACACTACTCTTGAGAAAACCCTGTCCTCTCTTCCGTAGAGAACCTGAACACCCTTATAATGTTATTGGTGGATCCATGATTGTATAAAGACAGGACGGGATTTTCTTTTCCCGGGCATGTAATCCGGTATTTTTACTACCCTTATACATATTCACATTGGAATGAGTGAAGGTGTGTAGGAGGGGGGGGGGGCGTTCTACATACTGGATGTCAAGTCTTAACCTGTTTTAATAGTAACATTGTGTTGGATAAACAATTGCTAACATTAAACTACCTTAAACAGATTCCACTTTAAATCATGATACAGTAGCCATCCTTAATAATTATGCAATACGTTATTCTGACATTCGATTTAAATAGTACTTTGAAAAACTAATTTGACATAGCACAAAAGTGTGAAAACAAATAAACATGGAACACTTTGCAATTTCAGAAGAGTGACAAAAATAATAAAAACTAAATAATAAAAAACAAATTCCACTTTACATTATGATACAGTAGTCATCCTTAATAATTATGCAATACGTTATTCTGACATTCGATTTAAATAGTACTTTGAAAAACTAATTTGACATAGCATAAAAGTGTGAAAACAAATAAACATGGAACACTTTGCAATTTCAGAAGAGTGACAAAAATAATATAAAACTGGGACAAAGAGATTCGATTTTTCATTTTTGTAGGTTTTTAAATTTAAATATTTAGTCCCATCAGCATTCACAATTGAAATGGCAGTCTTTCCATGAGCAATTCCGTAGCCCTTCGAATTGTCATATGAAATGTATATTATGCACTATTACTCTAATAATTTTCATTCTGTTTTTATATTATGACAGAAAGTTTACTTTTATCATCCACTTCCAGAAACGATCAACTTTTCGTACCTGCTCTTAACGGTGTACCAATAGGGAGAGTAAAATTCTACACTTGCGTTTGACTATAAAGGTACAGAGTACACCTCCAGTATAACAAAAACATGTAGTGATTTGTTAAGAGTCCAACAAAATACAATCAAATCAATACCTTTGCAGATGATGCCATCGATGACGATGTTGAATAGAAGTCATCGTGACACTGACCGCGGAGTCTCAGGTCCTTCAGATGAGTCATCTTACAGATGAACTGAGCGAGATCACGTGATGCAGAGGGACGTTCACTGAGATCAGCAGAGTAGATGTAAAGAGTCTCAATCTGTTATGATAGCAACATTATGTTGAATGAATACCAATAACAAAACATTCAAAACTGTATTCAACAATCAACAATATGTTTGAGTTATATTAATACCGTTGCCACAATAAAAAACTCTTAACACAATATCATTTATTTTGTTGATGGTGTACAAGTCTTGACACCTGAAATTAGTACTAATTTAAATAGTTCCTGGATTCTTTTGAGACCAAGGTAATGGCGTTTATTCATAACTGATAGATAAGGACAGAGGTAATCAATAGGTTTTTGATTGACTCACTGTGGACTGGGCTTTGCGGATAAAGAAAAGTACAATATTTTATAAATCATGTTGACCTGTTGACTGAGGGAGAAGCAGGTAAATATGAATGAAGGACTTGGCTCATGCTCTAAAGTCTTACAGAACAAAAGATAATAACACAAGAAGGCAGAACGGTCTTGAGCCAGTCCCTAATCACACTACTCTTGAGAAAACCCTGTCCTCTCTTCCGTAGAGAACCTGAACACACTTATAATGTTATTGACTACAAAGTGGTGGATCCATGATTGTATAAAGACAGGACGGTATTTTCTTTTCCCGGGCATCTGATCCGGTATTTTTACTACCCTTATACATATTCACATTGGAATGAGTGAGGGTGTGTAGGAGGGGGGCGTTCTACATACTGGCTGTCAAGTCTTAACCTATTTTAATAGTAACATTGTGTTGGATAAACAATTGCTAACATTAAACTACCTTAAACGAATTCCACTTTACATCATGATACAGTAGCCATCCTTAATAATTTACATATGCAATACGTTATTCTGACATTCGATTTAAATAGTACTTTGAAAAAGTAATTTTACATAGCACAATCGTGTGAAAACAAATATACATGGAACACTTTGCAATTTCAAAAGAGTGACAAAAATAATACAAACTGGGAAGAAGAGATTGATTTTTCACTTGTGTAGGTTTTTAAATTTAAATATTTAGTCTCATCAGCATTCACAATTGAAATGGCAGTCTCTCCGTCAGCAATTCCGTAGCCCTTCGAATTGTCATATGAAATGTATATTATGCACTATTACTCCAATAATTTTCATTCTGTTTTTATATTATGACAGAAAGTTTACTTTTAGCATCCACTTCCAGAAACGATCAACTTTTCGTATGTGCTCTTAACGGTGTTCCAATAAGGAAAGTAAAATTGTACACTTGCGTTTGACTAAAAGGAAAGACTACACCTCTAGTATATCCAAAACATGAAGGGATTTGTCGAGAGCCCTGAAATATACGATCAAATCAATACCTTTACGGTTAATGCCATCGATGATAATTTTGAATAGAAGTCATCGTGATACTGATCGTGGAGTGTCAGCTTCTTCAGATGAGTCATCTTATAGATGAACTGAGCGAGATCACGCGATGCAGAGGGACGTTTACTGAGATCACCAGAGCAGATCTCAAGAGTCTTAATCTGTTATGATAGCAACATTTTGTTAAATGAATACTAATAACAAACCATTAAAAAATATATTCAAATTTCAGCTATATTTTTAAAATTGTATTCATATCGTCCCCATTATGAAAATCCTTAACACAACAACATTCATTTTGTATGAGGAACAAGTCTTGACCCCTAAAATATGTACTAATTTTAGTAGTCTCTCGATTCTTTGAGACCGATAGGATGGTGTTTATTCATAACTGTTTTTTCATAATATGTTTTTGATTGATCACATTGGGACTGTGGGCATTACGGACAAAGAAGATGATAATACTTTCTAGATCATGTTGACCTGTTGACTGAGGGAGTAGTGGGGAAATATGAATGAAGGACTTGGCTCATGATCTAAAGTCGTACACAAAAGAGAATAAAAGAAGTAGGCAGAACGTTGGTCGCAAAGCAGTCACCAAACAGACTACTCTTGAAGGAAAATGTGCGCTTTCGATCGGGGGATAGTCTGAACACCCTGATTATGTTATTGACGACAGTATAATGACGGATCCATGATTGTCAGAGAGGAGGAGATTTTTTTTTCCCCGGGCATATAATCCGGTAACTTTACTGATCCTACTACATTTTCACATCGGAATAAGTGAGGGGGTGGTGGTGAGGGAAGGGTGGGGTGATCCACATACTGGATGTCAAATCTCAATCTGTTATAATAGGAACATTGTATTGGATAAAAAGTTGCTGACATTAAAATACATACAAATATTGTTATACTTTACATCATGAGACAGTTGCCATCCTCATTCATGTACAAAGGCAAAACGTTATTCTGACATTTTGATTCAAGAAAAGTTTAAAAACAAATATATACGGAACACTTTGGAGTTTCCAAAGGGGTACATAAACAATTCAAACAGGAACCAACATATTCGATTTATCATTTGTGTAGGTCTTTAAATTAAACTATTTAGTCTCATCAGTATTCAGGATTAAAATAGCCGTCTCTCCATCAGCAATTCCGTAGCACTCCGAATTGTCATATGCAATGAAAAATATGGTACATATATTATCCAATATCAATCTTTATAATCTTCATTCTGTGTATGTACTATGGCAAAAAGTTCACGTTTCGCTTCCACTTCCTGAAGCGATCAATTGTTCCTATCTGCTTGCTCTTATCGATGTACCAACACTAGGGAGAGTAAAATTGTACACTTGCGATTGACTATATAGGAAAGAGTACACCAACAGTATAACAAAACATGTAGTGATTTGCTATGAGTCCCAAAATATATGATCAAATCAGTACCTTTGCAGATGATGCCATCGATGACGCTGTTGAGTAGAAGTCATCGTGATACTGACCGCCGAGTGTCAGGTCCTTCAGATGAGTCATCTTGCAGATGAACTGTGCGAGATCACGTGATACAGAGGGACGTCCACTGATATCACCAGAGTGGATGTTAAGAGGCAGAGGGTCAATCTGTTACGATAGTAACATTATGTTGAATGAATACTAATAACAAACCATTAAACATATATTCAAAATGTAGCTATATGTTTAAAATTGTATTGATATCGTCGCCAATTTGAGAATCCTTTAAACAACAACATTTATTTTGTAATGAGGTACAATTCTTGACCCCTAAAATATGTACTAATTTCAGTAGTCTATCGAATCGTTAACTTGTACGGGACTACACTCGTGGGTATTGGAGTAATTAAATGACTGTACGTATTTGTAATATTTGTGTAACAGCAGATTTTTATGATTTGGGAAATTAACTTGTACGGGACTACACTCGTGGGTATTGGAGTAATTAATTGACCGTACGTATATGTAATATTTGTGTAACAGCATATTTCTATGAATTTAGATGTTGATGTAGTTGTCAATAAACAGTCTGTAGAACTCATTTATGAGAGTGTCTGGCTATTTTGTATATCCAGGGAAAATCTTGACAATGAGACAGTTGTCATCCTCATTCATTTAAGAAAAGTGTAAAAACAAATATATGCACTTTGTAGCTTCCAAAGGGGTAAATAAATAATACAAACAGGGACCAACGGATTCGATTTATCATTTTTGTAGGCCTTTAAATTAAACTATTTAGTCTCATCAGTATTCACAATTGAAATAGCCGTCTCTCCATTAGCAATTCCGTAGCACTCCGATTGTCATATGCAATGAAAAATAAGGTACATATTATCCAATATCAATCTTTATAATCTTCATTCTGTATATGTACTATGGCAGAAAGTTAACTTTTCGCTTCCACTTCCTGAAGCGATCAATTTTTCCTACATGCTTGCTCTTATCGATGTACCAGTCTTGTGATTGACTATATTAGGAAAGAGTACACCAATAGTATAAGAAAAACATGTAGTGATTTGCTAAGAGTCCCAAAATATATGATCAAATCAGTACCTTTGCGGATGATGCCATCGATGACGCTGTTGAGTAGAAAGCATCGTGATACCATGGACCTACTGTAGTACTAGTAGGTCCATGGTGATACTGACCCTTGAGTGTCAGGTCCTTCAGATGAGTCATCTTACAGATGAACTGAGCGAGATCACGTGATGCTGAGGGACGTTCACTGAGATCATCAGAGTGAATGTTAAGAGTCTCAATCTGTTGTAATAGTACGACAACAGGTTGGATAAACAATTGCTGACATTACTATACTGAATTATATATAACATTACATTTGTTTTGCTTCCACTAAAAGCGTAATTTTTTTCCTAATTGTTTTTTTCTCAACGGCGTACTAGTTTATACAGTAAAATCACTGAATTTAGTCTGACTATCGAAATTAGTAAACTTCCAGTGGATCCCCCCATCCGTCATCTCGGCCGTGTAATATCCGATTAACGCGTCAATTGCATGCCTCTCCTCTGTCCTGTAATGAGCAATATAGGAGTCCCTGATATGCATTCGAAAAAAAAGTATATAGCGTGAATCAATTATGCAGAATTTTAATTCAATGCATTTTCAGAAGACTAAATATTCGTGTCTCTAGATATGTCTGGACTCTTGAAAACGATACTATATTGGAGAAATATTTTCCTTTATCAGATGTAAACATATTCATTTTAGTTTTTGTAAAACTTAAAGATGCATACGTAAATTTGCATTAAGAATGAATATGGAAATTACATAATTATTACGTATTACGTAGGAATGTCGTGGTCGAGTGGTTTAAGGCGCTTGAATGGAGATGTGAAGGTCGAGTGTTCGAATCCCGACACGGCACTAATGTCCTTTGGCAAGATATTAACCTGCACTTGCTTCTCTCCACCCAGGTGTTAAAATAGGTACCCGGTAGGACAGTGGGAAAAAACGTGTACTTTTTCATTTTTTAACGTTAATTTTACCTTTTTGGGGAGATGGGCCCCCCTAAGGAATCCTGGATCCGCGCCTGCGGTAGGATGCGACAGTCATTGTCGGGCAAACAGTTTTGAGCGTCAAGTAACGCCTGGCTGGAATGCCTCCCAGGGAGTGCAGATTGTGCACACAGTGTATGCGGGTAAGTATTGAATCATTACAAAATGGTCAGACTAAACCTTGTTTAATGTAGAAACCTTTTATAATTGTTTAATATTATGAAATTGTTGATTTTGAATTGTGATAATTATATGCATTAAAAAAAAATCCTTATTTGAACTTTATCAGAGTATTTAGAACTACTACCATGATTTCTACAGCCAAACACAACCATTATTTCCCAGGAAATAATTATCTGTCTCTATTACTCACCAACTGCTGATATATATTGGGAAAATTTCATTTAATTTTTTTGCGTCTTTAAAAAAAATTTAATCTCCATTCTCAAGTATCTTTTTTAATGAATTCCTAACATTGATTTAAAAACGAATAATAACAATTTGATATCAATTCAAACATCCCTGTTATGAAGATATACATGCTAGTCTCTATTCGCAATTCCGCCTGTTCGTGAATATAAGCAATTCGTCCCTATTTTCACGAAGTGACGGTAGTGAGGAAAATCGCATACAATTTGCGTGACGATTGTCCTCACTACTGTCACTTCGTGAAAATAGGAACGAATTATAGCACATGTTAATGACATGCACATCTAATTGTTATGTCACATCTGACGGGTATATCCGAGTTTGACGAACATGCTATCAAAATGTGCGTAGGACCTTAGGGAAGAGACATGAAAAGACAATGCGAAATGCAAAGCGGATACTACGTAACGGAAATGACGATAGTAGGGCGTCCTAGCCCCCCTTATACACTAAGTGTTAATTTCATACAATTCACATGTTACGACCTTTGAGATAATATATTTGTGAAAGCAGAGCATTTGGAAAGATATGCTTTTATAGACTACATGCCTCAAAATCTAGTTAAAATAATTTGAGATTGGGTCATTTAAATAATTAGAAACACCCTAACCAGAAATTTTGACAGCAAAAACAAAAAAGTGTGATGGGGTAGGTGAAAAAATGTCTCAACCGCATCGGAAAAGTAATTTAAAAAACTTCAAGGATAGGTGCTGAACAGGGTTGAAATAGTGAGAGAGAGAGAGAGAGAGAGAGAAAGAAAGAGAGAGAGAGAGAGAGTTTATTTCAGAGAGAGAAAAATATTTGTTATTGTTGTTGAATATTTCTAATTGTTTCCCGATATGCGTGCCATAGACGTTTGAAATTTAAATTTGTTTTTCTATATTAAGCAAATTTCTGTTTCCCAGTATTTTCCTAAATTATTTCAATCCTGACTGAATTTGGCATCCATTTTTTAAAGGAATGATGTACCAAATAAACGACAATGTGGATGATACAAAGATTTATACTGACCTTGGAATCGACTGATTTATTCGCAAGCACCGAGTAGAAGACGTCATGCATAGTACCAGTAACTCGAGTAAGATCGATCGTAACAGATCTCAGTGATCGTGATGAGCAGATGAATTCAGCCAGGTCCTCTGAAGCCGTCCGTCCACATGGCTTCATAATACTCAGGTCATCCTACAATGTACATGTACACAAATAATATTGTGAGGCTAGAAACGTAAACATCAACATAATCGTATATTATTCTGATTAAAGATAAACTGGTAAAAAAAGAAAATGAATTCTCACAGAATCTAACGAAACTTACACTGAATGTTCAAGATTACAAATAAATGTCATGTGCCAAACAATTTTGGAAGAAAATGTATACTGGCTGAGTAATGAGCTTAGAAAGATAAGGAAATCAGGGTAGTACTAGCCCCGACACCATGTGTGTTGTCCCATATACATCTTTCTGTGTAAGTGATTGTAACTTTACCAAGACTCTGCCAAATTTATGATGATGTTGATGACTCCAGAACCTTGCATTACACACCAATACTTACATGCCTTATGATCAACTTTTCTGATCCATTCCACACCTTTTCTTTCACAATGCAATCGCATTACCAGAACTCAAGTTTATCTTTAATCACCTTCATTGATACTGATGTTTTAATAAGCTTTTTTTTCTCTTCCATTTTCCGTTTGGTTCCTATTTTGTTTTCATAATCTAGATATCGTTATGAATATCAAATAATATCTTAACAACATTACGCATTTTAAAGGAATTATGGTGATCTCACAAAATATTTAAAAAATGGGTTCAGTACGTACGTTATCTCATAATAATTTAAGTTAGCGTTTTATCATATTGGTTTGAACAGTATACACTTGGAAATCCTATTGGGATTGGTGATATTAATAGCGTTATTTTATTAAACAAGGTTTCATTGCAAATACATGCAAGACGGGTTGTACTGCAATAACAACTAGACTTTAATTCGTCACTTAGACGAATTAGGTGATACGTATGATAGTGGTTTACATAGCGAATAATGCATTACACGATATATTATTTTGTAAAATGCTTCTCCCATTTATATGCTTCTCCCATTATGATCTATTCATATGTCAAGATTAAATTGTGTCTCCTTGATCATCATGGATCTAGGGAAGATAGATTGAAACAATATATGACCTTTGACCCTGTGCAGTAACCAGTTACACATTTGACTCTAATTTACATCATGAAGAACACCTTTTGACGATTTTTATCTTATTCAAAGAAATGAAAATGTAATTGATAAATGATTATCATCATTATGATAATGATGATCATGATGATCATGATCATGATCATAAGCGCGATTTTGACATCTTATTGAAAAAAAAGAGGGTTGATTTAGATAGCATATAGTCTCAGCTACAACATACTCAAAAATCAACAAAATCCAAGCCGAAATAACGGCGATATTGCTCGCAAAAGACAGGAATGTAGAATCCAGATTTGAAAAAAAAAGTCATCTCCCATAGGGATTACACGTAAAAAGTAATGGATTAAGTGAAAATAGGGTAATAATAAAGTAAAAAGGGTTATTTATGACATTATTTGCGAATCTACGTGTTTAAATAATCAAAGGAGATGGTACAGTGAAGGTCAAAAGGAAAAAAAAAGTGAAAAAAAAAGTGTTGGAGACACCCGGAATCGAACCAGGGATCTCGAGGTTGGAAGTCAAGTGCGTTACCGATATAACAAAACATCTCCCATAGCGATTAATTACACGTAAACGGGAAATGGAATTCAGAAATCCTACTTTGCAAGTGAAATATGAGCATAATCCCGGCATCTGATCGAAATATAAAAGGCACACGTGTGATAGCTTATTGTCTCAGCTACAACATATTCGAAGCTCAGCGAAAACAAAGCTAAAATATGGGAGATTTCGCTCGCAAAAGACAGGAGTGTAGAATCCAGTTTTGAGAAAAAGTCATGTCCCATAGAGAATACACGCAAAATGTGAAAAATTGACATGCCTCCTTTAATCACAAAAGTACGCCTTGATGCCTTAGTCAAAATGAAAAATTGTGGCAACTATACTTGTAGCAAATTGTCTCAGCTAGAACATATCAAAATTTAAAAGAAAATTGATCCATATTTACAGAGATACAATTAATTTTCCAAAAATATGCTGACGTCATAATATGCAAATTGAAATTTTGAGTTTGGAGGCCATTATGATGACATCATGAGTTAATTGAGGGTCAAATGAGACATGAAATCATATCTCCAACTCATAATCTATCTAAATATGAAAACATATTGGGAGTTCCCATCCATTCTGAACAGTTACAATGAATTTTGTATAGGCATGTTTTTGCCAATGTATGGTGGATAAAGATAACGCAGATCTGCGCGTGCTGTCAACTTTGACGGACGCTCATTGCGTTATTAAAAGGTGAACAAGTTATCAAAATGCTTGGAAAAATGTATCAAATATAATGACAGAAAAAATTCGGCGATTCTATATTGCAAAATGCCAGTACGCGCGAAAATGCGCGCGCATGCGCGTGTGCGTAATTTTTTTATCAAATGCTCCATATGGCCTGAAACGGATGTAAAAAAAAATTGGGATGATTTGGAGCATTTTAATTTTTTTCGCGCGCGTAAACGCGCGGACATAAGCGTACGCGCATTTTTGCGCGCATTTATTGACTTGAAATTGACCGGACGGATATTGAGTTTAATCATGATAAATATGAATGAAAAATGGCTTTCCTTTATGAAGATATGATCATAAGTTGATTTTCACAAAATGGCGCCTGGATGACGTCACGATGACCTTGACTGTCTGAAAAGTCACACAGTTCTAAGTTAGACTAAGATCTATCATCATTGAAAGTTTCATGATAATGGCTTTATTCAGTCTTGAGATATCCTGCGAACAAATTCGAGGAAGAATAATAAAAATAAACTAGACTTTAATTCGTCACTTAGACGAATTAGGTGATACGTATGATAATGGTTTACATAAAGAATAATGCATTACACGATATATTATTTTGTAAAATGCTTCTCCCATTCATATGCTTCTCCCATTATGATCTATTCATATGTCAAGATTAAATTGTGTCTCCTTGATCATCATGGATCTAGGGAAGATAGATTGAAACAATATTTGACCTTTGAACCTGTGCAGTAACCAGTTACACATTTGACTCTAATTTACATCATGAAGAACACCTTTTGACGATTTTATCTTATTCAAAGAAATGAAAATGTAATTGATAAATGATTATCATCATTATGATAATGATGATCATGATGATCATGATCATGATCATGAGCGCGATCATGACTTCTTATTGAAAAAATGAGGGTTGATTTAGATAGCATATAGTCTCAGCTACAACATACTCAAAAATCATCAAAATCCAATCCGAAATAACGGCGATATTGCTCGCAAAAGACAGGAATGTAGACTCCAGATTTTAGAAAAAGTCATTTCCCATAGGGATTACACGCAAAAAGTAATGGATTAAGTGAAAATAGGGTAATAATAAAGTAAAAAGGGTTATTTATGACATTATTTGCGAATCTACGTGTTTAAATAATCAAAGGAGATGGTACAGTGAAGGTCAAAAGGAAAAAAAAGTGAAAAAAAAAAGTGTTGGAGACACCCGGACTCGAACCAGGGATCTCGAGGTTGGAAGTCAAGTGCGTTACCGATATACCAAAACATCTCCCATAGCGATTACACGTAAACGGGAAATGGAATTCAGAAATCCTACTTTGCAAGTGAAATATGAGCATGATCCCGGCATCTAATCGAAAAATAAAAGGCACACTTTTGATAGCTCATTGTCTCAGCTAGTACATATCCGAAGCTCAGCGATAACGAAGCTAAAACAACGGAGATTTTGCTCGCGAAAGACGGAAATGTAGAATGCATTTTTGAGAAATAGTCATGTCCCATAGACAATACACGCAAAATGTGAAAAATGGACATGCCTCCTTTAATCGCAAAAATACACCATGATACTTTTGTCAAAAATAAAAATTGTGAATACTACATTTGTAGAAAATTGTCTCAGCTAGAACATATCAAAATTAAAAAGAAAATTGATCAATACTTACAGAGATACAATCAATTTTCCAAAAATATGCTGACGTCATAATATGCAAATTTAAATTTTGAGTTTGGAGGCCATTATGATGACGTCATAAGTTATTTAAGGGTCAAATGAGACATTAAATCATATCTCCAACTCATAATCGATACAAATATGAAAGAATATAGGGAGTTTCTATCTATTCTGAAGAGTTACAATGAATTTTGTATTGGCATGTTTTTGCCCATGTATTGTGGGTAAAGATAACGCAGGCCCGCGCGCGCTGTCAACTTTGACGGACGCTCATTGTGTTATTAAAAGGTGAACAAGTTATCAAAATGCTTTGAAAAATGTGCCAAATATGAAAACAGAGAAAATTCGGCGATTCTACGTTGCAAAATGCGCGTATGCTCCAAATGGCCTGAAAAGTATGCAAACAATATTTGGGATGATTTGGAGCATTTTAAATTTTTGCGCGCACGTAAACGCGCGGACGAACGCGTGTATGCGCGTATTTGCGCACCTTTTTTGACCCAAAATTGACCGGACGGATATTGATCTTAATCATGATAATTATGAATGAGAAATAACTTTCCGTTATGACGATATGATCATAAGTTGATTTTCACAAAATGGCACCTGGATGACGTCACGATGACGTTGAGTCTATGAAAAGTCACGCAGTTCTAAGCTAGACTAAGATCTATCATCATGGCAAGTTTCATGATAATAGCTTAAGCCATTCTTGAGATACCCTGCGAACAAAATTGAGGAAGAATAATAATAATTTCTTCTATACAGACACAAAATAAATACGAGACTTTAATTCGTCACTTAGACGAATTAGGTGATACGTATGATAATGGTTTACATAACGAATAATGCATTACACGATATATTATTTTGTAAAATGCTTCTCCCATTTATATGCTTATCCCATTATGATCTATTCATATGTCAAGATTAAATTGTGTCTCCTTGATCATCATGGATCTAGGGAAGATAGATTGAAACAATATATGAACTTTGACCCTGCGCAGTAACCTGTCACACATTTGACTCTAATTTACATCATGAAGAACACCTTTTGACGATTTTATCTTATTCAAAGAAATGAAAATGTAATTGATAAATGATTATCATCATTATGATAATGATGATCATGATGATCATGATCATGTGCGCGATCATGACATCTTATTACAAAAATGAGGGTTGATTTAGATAGCATATAGTCTCAGCTACAACATACTCAAAAATCAACAAAATCCAAGCAGAAATAACGGTGATATTGCTCGCAAAAGACAGGAATGTAGACCCCAGATTTGAGAATAAGTCATCTCCCATAGGGATTACACGCAAAAAGTAATGGATTAAGTGAAAATAGGGTAATAATAAAGTAAAAAGGGTTATTTATGACATTATTTGCGATTCTACGTGTTTAAATAATCAAAGGAGATGGTACAGTGAAGGTCAAAAGGAAAAAAAACGAAGCAAAAAAATTGTTGGGGACACCCGGACTCGAACCAGGGATCTCGAGGTTGGAAGTTAAGTGCGTTACCGATATACCAAAACATCTCCCATAGCGATTACACGTAAACGGGAAATGAAATTCTGAAATCCTACTTTGCAAGTGAAATATGAGCATGATCCCGGCATCTAATCGAAAAATAAAAGGCACACTTTTGATAGCTCATTGTCTCAGCTAGTACATATCCGAAGCTCAGCGATAACGAAGCTAAAACAACGGAGATTTTGCTCGCGAAAGACGGAAATGTAGAATGCATTTTTGAGAAATAGTCATGTCCCATAGACAATACACGCAAAATGTGAAAAATGGACATGCCTCCTTTAATCGCAAAAATACACCATGATACTTTTGTCAAAAATAAAAATTGTGAATACTACATTTGTAGAAAATTGTCTCAGCTAGAACATATCAAAATTAAAAAGAAAATTGATCAATACTTACAGAGATACAATCAATTTTCCAAAAATATGCTGACGTCATAATATGCAAATTTAAATTTTGAGTTTGGAGGCCATTATGATGACGTCATAAGTTATTTAAGGGTCAAATGAGACATTAAATCATATCTCCAACTCATAATCGATACAAATATGAAAGAATATAGGGAGTTTCTATCTATTCTGAAGAGTTACAATGAATTTTGTATTGGCATGTTTTTGCCCATGTATTGTGGGTAAAGATAACGCAGGCCCGCGCGCGCTGTCAACTTTGACGGACGCTCATTGTGTTATTAAAAGGTGAACAAGTTATCAAAATGCTTTGAAAAATGTGCCAAATATGAAAACAGAGAAAATTCGGCGATTCTACGTTGCAAAATGCGCGTATGCTCCAAATGGCCTGAAAAGTATGCAAACAATATTTGGGATGATTTGGAGCATTTTAAATTTTTGCGCGCACGTAAACGCGCGGACGAACGCGTGTATGCGCGTATTTGCGCACCTTTTTTGACCCAAAATTGACCGGACGGATATTGATCTTAATCATGATAATTATGAATGAGAAATAACTTTCCGTTATGACGATATGATCATAAGTTGATTTTCACAAAATGGCACCTGGATGACGTCACGATGACGTTGAGTCTATGAAAAGTCACGCAGTTCTAAGCTAGACTAAGATCTATCATCATGGCAAGTTTCATGATAATAGCTTAAGCCATTCTTGAGATACCCTGCGAACAAAATTGAGGAAGAATAATAATAATTTCTTCTATACAGACACAAAATAAATACGAGACTTTAATTCGTCACTTAGACGAATTAGGTGATACGTATGATAATGGTTTACATAACGAATAATGCATTACACGATATATTATTTTGTAAAATGCTTCTCCCATTTATATGCTTATCCCATTATGATCTATTCATATGTCAAGATTAAATTGTGTCTCCTTGATCATCATGGATCTAGGGAAGATAGATTGAAACAATATATGAACTTTGACCCTGCGCAGTAACCTGTCACACATTTGACTCTAATTTACATCATGAAGAACACCTTTTGACGATTTTATCTTATTCAAAGAAATGAAAATGTAATTGATAAATGATTATCATCATTATGATAATGATGATCATGATGATCATGATCATGTGCGCGATCATGACATCTTATTACAAAAATGAGGGTTGATTTAGATAGCATATAGTCTCAGCTACAACATACTCAAAAATCAACAAAATCCAAGCAGAAATAACGGTGATATTGCTCGCAAAAGACAGGAATGTAGACCCCAGATTTGAGAATAAGTCATCTCCCATAGGGATTACACGCAAAAAGTAATGGATTAAGTGAAAATAGGGTAATAATAAAGTAAAAAGGGTTATTTATGACATTATTTGCGATTCTACGTGTTTAAATAATCAAAGGAGATGGTACAGTGAAGGTCAAAAGGAAAAAAAAACGAAGCAAAAAAATTGTTGGGGACACCCGGACTCGAACCAGGGATCTCGAGGTTGGAAGTTAAGTGCGTTACCGATATACCAAAACATCTCCCATAGCGATTACACGTAAACGGGAAATGAAATTCTGAAATCCTACTTTGCAAGTGAAATATGAGCCTGATTCCGGCATCTAATCGAAAAATAAAGGGAACACTTTTGATAGCTCATTGTCTCAGCTACAACATATCCGAAGCTCAGCGAAAACGAAGTTAAAACAAGAGAGATTTTGCTCGCGAAAGACAGGAGTGTAGAATCCAGTTTTGAGAAAAAGTCATGTCCCATAGAGAATACACGCAAAATGTGAAAAATTGACATACCTCCTTTAATCGCAAAAATACACCATGATACTTTTGTCAAAAATAAAAATTGTGGATACTGCATTTGTAGAAAATTATCTCAGCTAGAACATATCAAAATTTGAAAGAAAATTGATCAATTTTTACAGAGATACAATCAATTTTCTAAAAATATGCTGACGTCATAATATGCAAATTAAAATTTTGAGTTTGGAGGCCATTATGATGACGTCATGAATTAATTGAGGATAAAATGAGACATGAAATCATATTTCCGACTCATAATCTATCCAAATATGAAAAAATATTAGGAGTTTCTATCTATTCTAAAGAGTTACAATGAATTGTATATAGGCATGTTTTTGCCCATGTATTGTGGATAAAGATAACGCAAATCCGCGCGTGCTGTCAACTTTGACGGACGCTCATTGCGTTTATAAAAGGTGAACAAATTATCAAAATGCTTGGGAAATTGTGCCAAATATGATGACATAGAAAATTCGGCGATTCTATGTTGCAAAATGCTAATACGCGCAAAAAACGCGCGCGCATGCGCGTGAGCGCGATTTTTTATCAAATGCTCTATCTGGCCTGAAACGTATGCAAAAAAATTTAGGATGATTTAGAGCATTTTAAATTTTTGCGCGCGCGTAAACGCGCGGACGAGCGCGCACGCGCGCATTTGCGCACATTTTTTTATCTGAAATTGACCGGACGGATATTGATCTTAATTGTGATAATTATGAATGAGAAAATTTTTTCCGTTATGAAGATATGATCATAAGTTGATTTTCACAAAATGGCGCCTGAATGACGTCACGATGACTTTGAGTTTTTGAAAAGTCACGCAGTTCTAAGTTAGAGTAAGATCTATCATCATGGCAAGTTTCATGATAATGGCTTTTGCCATTCTTGAGATATCCTGCGAACAAAATTGAGGAAGAATAATAATAATTTCTTCTATACAGACACAAAATAAATACTAGACTTTAATTCGTCACTTAGACGAATTAGGTGATACGTATGATAATGGTCTACATAACGAATAATGCATTACACGATATATTATTTTGTAAAATGCTTCTCCAATTCATATGCTTCTCCCATTATGATCTAGTCATATGTCAAGATTAACTTGTGTCTCCTTGATCATCATGGATCTAGGGAAGATAGACTAAAACAATATATGACCTTTGACCATGTGCAGTAACCAGTTACACATTTGACTCTAATTTACATCATGAAGAACACCTTTTGACGATTTTTATCTTATTCAAAGAAATGAAAATTTAACTGATAAATGATTATCATCATTATGATAATGATGATCATGATGATCATGATCATGATCATGAGCGCGATCATGACATCTTATTGAAAAAATGAGGGTCGATTTAGATAGCATATAGTCTCAGCTACAACATACTTAAAAATCAACAAAATCCAAGCACAAATAACGGCGATATTGCTCGCAAAAGACAGGAATGTAGACTCCAGATTTTAGAAAAAGTCATCTCCCATAGGGATTACACGCAAAAAGTAATGGATTAAGTAAAAATAGGGTAATAATAAAGTAAAAAGCGTTATTTATGACATTATTTGCGAATCTACGTGTTTAAATAATCAAAGGAGATGGTACAGTGAAGGTCAAAAGGAAAAAAAAGTAAGGAAAAAAAAGTGTTGGAGACACCCGGACTCGAACCAGGGATCTCGAGGTTGGAAGTCAAGTGCGTTACCGATATACCAAAACATCTCCCATAGCGATTACACGTAAACGGGAAATGGAATTCAGAAATCCTACTTTGCAAGTGAAATATGAGCATAATTCTGGCATCTAATCGAAAAATAAAGGGCACACTTTTGATAGCTCATTGTCTCAGCTACAACATATCCAAAGCTCAGCGAAAACAAAGCTAAAACAACGGAGATTTTGCTCGCGAAAGACAGGAGTGTAGAATCCAGTTTTGAGAAAAAGTCATGTCCCATAGAGAATACACGCAAAATGCGAAAAATTGACATGCCTCAGTTAATCGCAAAAATACACCATGATACTTTTGTCAAAAATAAAAATTGTGAATACTACATTTGTAGAAAATTGTCTCAGCTAGAACATATCAAAATTAAAAAGAAAATTGATCCATATTTACAGAGATACAATCAATTTTCCAAAAATATGCTGACGTCATAATATGCAAATTAAAATTTTGAGTTTGGAGGCCATTATGATGACGTCATGAGTTAATTGAGGATAAAATGAGACATGAAATCATATCTCCAACTCATAATCTATATAAATATGAAAAAATATTAGGAGTTTCTATCTATTCTAAAGAGTTACAATGAATTTTATATAGGCATGTTTTCGCCCATGTATTGTGGATAAAGATAACGCAAATCCGCGCGTGCTGTCAACTTTGACGGACGCTCATTGCGTTAATAAAAGGTGAACAAATTATCAAAATGCTTGGAAAAATGTACTGAATATGATGACAGAAAAAAATCGGCGATTCTATGTTGCAAAATGCCAGTACGCGCGAAAACGCGCGCGCAAGCGCGTGTGCGTAATTTTTTTATCAAATGCTCCATATGGCCTGAAACGTATGCAAAAAAAAATTTGGATGATTTGGAGCATTTTAAATTTTTGCGCGCGCGTAAACGCGCGGACGAACGCGCACGCGCGCATTTGCGCACTTTTATTGACCTCAACTTGACCGGACGGATATTTATCTTAATCGTGATAATTATGAATGAGAAATACTTTTCCGTTATGAAGATATGATCATTAGTTGATTTTCACAAAATGGCGCCTGGATGACGTCACGATAATTTTGAGTCTTTGAAAAGTCACGCAGTTCTAAGTTAGACTAAGATCTATCATCATCGCAAGTTTCATGATAATGGCTTTATTCAGTCTTGAGATATCCTGCGAACAAATTCGAGGAAGAATAATAATAAATAATAATAAATAAATAAATAATAAAAATCTTGACGAAATCAAAAGGTGATACGTCTACGTACGTATCACCTAACTAGACTTTAATTCGTCACTTTGACGAATTAGGTGATACGTATGCTAATGGTTTACATAATAAAGAATGCATTATACGATATCATATTATTTTATGAAATGCTTCATCCATTAAGATCTATCCATATGTCAAGTTTAAATTGTGTCCCCTTGATCATTATAGATGTAGGGAAGATAGATTGAAAAAATATGACCATTGACCCTGCGCAGTAACCAGTTACACCTTTGATTCTAATTTATATCACGAAGAACACATTTTGACGATTTTATCTTATTCAAAGAAATGAAAATGTAATTGATAAATGATTATCATCATTATGATATTGATGATCATGATAATCATGATGAAGATCATGATCATGAGCGGGATCCTGACATCTTATTGAAAAAATGAGGGGTGATTTAGATAGCACATAGCACAAAATCCAAGCAGAAATAACAGCGATATTGCTCGCAAAAGACAGGAATGTAGAATCCAGATTTGAGAAAAAATTATCTCCCACAGGGATTACACGCAAAAAGTAATGGATTAAGTGAAAAAAGGGAAACACTAAAGTAAATAGGGTTGTTTATTACATTATTTGCGATTCTACGTGTTTAAATAATCAAAGGAGATGGTACAGTGAAAGGTCAAAAGGAAAAAAAAAGGTGGAGAAAAAATTGTTGGAGACACCCGGACTCGAACCCGGGATCTCAAGGTCGGAAGTCAAGTGCGTTACCCATATACCAAAACATTTCTCATAGCGATTACACGTAAACGAAAATGGAATTCTAAAATCCCACTTTGCAAGTAAAATATGAGCATGATCCCGGCATATGATCGAAAAATGAAGTCACATTGGAGATAGCTCATTGTCTCAGCTACAACATATCCGAAGCTCACGGAAAACAAAGTTAAAAAAACGGAGATGTTGCTCGCGAAAGACGGAAATGTAGAATGCAGTTTTGAGAAATAGTCATGTCCCATAGACAATACACGCAAAATTTGAAAAATTGACATGCCTCCTTTAATTGCAAAAATACGCCATGATACCTTTGTCAAACTGGACAATTATGTACACTGCATTTGTAGAAAATTGTCTCAGCTAGAACATATCAAAATTTGAAAGAAAAAAAAGCAATATTTACAGAGATACAATCAATTTTCCAAAAATATGCATCCGTCATAATATGCAAATTTAAATTTCGAGTTCGGAGGCCATTATGATGACATTATGAGTTAATTGAGAGTCAAATGAGACATGAAATCATATTTCCATTTCATAATCTATCCACATATGAAAGAATATTGGGAGTTTCTATCTATTCTGAAGAGTTACAATGAATTTTGTATAGGCATTTTTTTGCCCATGTATTGTGGATAAAGATCACGCAAATCCGCGCGTGCTGTCAACTTTGACGGACGCTCATTGTGTTATTAAAAGGTGAACAAGTTATCAAAATGCTTTGAAAAATGTGCCAAATATGAAAACAGAGAAAATTCGGCGATTCTACGTTGCAAAATGCGCGTATGCTCCAAATGGCCTGAAAAGTATGCAAACAATATTTGGGATGATTTGGAGCATTTTAAATTTTTGCGCGCACGTAAACGCGCGGACGAACGCGTGTATGCGCGTATTTGCGCACCTTTTTTGACCCAAAATTGACCGGACGGATATTGATCTTAATCATGATAATTATGAATGAGAAATAACTTTCCGTTATGACGATATGATCATAAGTTGATTTTCACAAAATGGCACCTGGATGACGTCACGATGACGTTGAGTCTATGAAAAGTCACGCAGTTCTAAGCTAGACTAAGATCTATCATCATGGCAAGTTTCATGATAATAGCTTAAGCCATTCTTGAGATACCCTGCGAACAAAATTGAGGAAGAATAATAATAATTTCTTCTATACAGACACAAAATAAATACGAGACTTTAATTCGTCACTTAGACGAATTAGGTGATACGTATGATAATGGTTTACATAACGAATAATGCATTACACGATATATTATTTTGTAAAATGCTTCTCCCATTTATATGCTTATCCCATTATGATCTATTCATATGTCAAGATTAAATTGTGTCTCCTTGATCATCATGGATCTAGGGAAGATAGATTGAAACAATATATGAACTTTGACCCTGCGCAGTAACCTGTCACACATTTGACTCTAATTTACATCATGAAGAACACCTTTTGACGATTTTATCTTATTCAAAGAAATGAAAATGTAATTGATAAATGATTATCATCATTATGATAATGATGATCATGATGATCATGATCATGTGCGCGATCATGACATCTTATTACAAAAATGAGGGTTGATTTAGATAGCATATAGTCTCAGCTACAACATACTCAAAAATCAACAAAATCCAAGCAGAAATAACGGTGATATTGCTCGCAAAAGACAGGAATGTAGACCCCAGATTTGAGAATAAGTCATCTCCCATAGGGATTACACGCAAAAAGTAATGGATTAAGTGAAAATAGGGTAATAATAAAGTAAAAAGGGTTATTTATGACATTATTTGCGATTCTACGTGTTTAAATAATCAAAGGAGATGGTACAGTGAAGGTCAAAAGGAAAAAAAACGAAGCAAAAAAATTGTTGGGGACACCCGGACTCGAACCAGGGATCTCGAGGTTGGAAGTTAAGTGCGTTACCGATATACCAAAACATCTCCCATAGCGATTACACGTAAACGGGAAATGAAATTCTGAAATCCTACTTTGCAAGTGAAATATGAGCCTGATTCCGGCATCTAATCGAAAAATAAAGGAAACACTTTTGATAGCTCATTGTCTCAGCTACAACATATCCGAAGCTCAGCGAAAACGAAGTTAAAACAACAGAGATTTTGCTCGCGAAAGACAGGAGTGTAGAATCCAGTTTTGAGAAAAAGTCATGTCCCATAGAGAATACACGCAAAATGTGAAAAATTGACATACCTCCTTTAATCGCAAAAATACACCATGATACTTTTGTCAAAAATAAAAATTGTGGATACTGCATTTGTAGAAAATTATCTCAGCTAGAACATATCAAAATTTGAAAGAAAATTGATCAATTTTTACAGAGATACAATCAATTTTCTAAAAATATGCTGACGTCATAATATGCAAATTAAAATTTTGAGTTTGGAGGCCATTATGATGACGTCATGAATTAATTGAGGATAAAATGAGACATGAAATCATATTTCCGACTCATAATCTATCCAAATATGAAAAAATATTAGGAGTTTCTATCTATTCTAAAGAGTTACAATGAATTGTATATAGGCATGTTTTTGCCCATGTATTGTGGATAAAGATAACGCAAATCCGCGCGTGCTGTCAACTTTGACGGACGCTCATTGCGTTTATAAAAGGTGAACAAATTATCAAAATGCTTGGGAAATTGTGCCAAATATGATGACATAGAAAATTCGGCGATTCTATGTTGCAAAATGCTAATACGCGCAAAAAACGCGCGCGCATGCGCGTGAGCGCGATTTTTTATCAAATGCTCTATCTGGCCTGAAACGTATGCAAAAAAATTTAGGATGATTTAGAGCATTTTAAATTTTTGCGCGCGCGTAAACGCGCGGACGAGCGCGCACGCGCGCATTTGCGCACATTTTTTTATCTGAAATTGACCGGACGGATATTGATCTTAATTGTGATAATTATGAATGAGAAAATTTTTTCCGTTATGAAGATATGATCATAAGTTGATTTTCACAAAATGGCGCCTGAATGACGTCACGATGACTTTGAGTTTTTGAAAAGTCACGCAGTTCTAAGTTAGAGTAAGATCTATCATCATGGCAAGTTTCATGATAATGGCTTTTGCCATTCTTGAGATATCCTGCGAACAAAATTGAGGAAGAATAATAATAATTTCTTCTATACAGACACAAAATAAATACTAGACTTTAATTCGTCACTTTGACGAATTAGGTGATACGTGCTATTTTGTTATCATGAAAGTGTGCCGATGATGATCTAATGATAATGATCATAAATACGATAAAGACCATCATTAAGAGTGGTATAGCGCCCCCTTCAGGTATTCGATAGAGATTTGTAGAATCAGGATTTCAGAAAAAGTCGCCTAACACGCTAACTAAGAAAATTCTGACATGTCGCCTTTAATTGAAATTTTCACTATGATGATGTCATCGAAATGATAAATGATGTACGTCAATATTGTAGATAATTTATTAGCTACACCGTATCAGAATTTGGGAGAACATAGAGTACAAATAAGCTAGATAGTGCTCAAAGATCAATGTCATGAAGATTCATGATTTGAACGAAATTCACCTTCCTTAGGCATAACACGCAAATTAAGAAAATTCTGAAATGTGGCCTTTAATTGAATTTTGTACTATGATGACGTCAATGAAATAAAAAGTAGTGTGTATTTACCTTGAAGGCAATTGCCTCAACTACAAGATACCGAAATTTGGAAGAAAATCAGTCAATATTATGAGAAATACACTAAATTTTCCATAAATATAATGACGTCATAATATGCAATTTTGTAGTTTGACTTCCAAGGCCATTATGATGACGTCAAGATGTCAGTCCTTATTCATCCCAATGGACTTTTTATGGCATATTTTTGCCCATATATGCTATGTAATACATGACCTCGCGTGCGCGGATATTTATTTTGGACGGACGCTCATTCCGTTATTAATAGTGATAAAGAGGTAAACATGGTATCAAAATGCTTGGAAGAATGTGCCAAACATGATGACAAAGAAAATTGGCGATTATATGTTGCAAAATGCAAGAATGCGCAAAAAACGCGCGCGCATGCGCGTTTGAGTGATTTTTTGTCAAATGCTCCATATGGCTTGAAACGTATGCAAAAAAAATTGGGAATGATTTTGAGCATTTTAAATTTGTGCGCGCACGTAAACGCGCGCACGAACGCGTACACGCGGATTTTCGCACGTTTTTTGATCTGAAATTGACCGGAAGGATATTGATCTTATTCATGATAAATATGAATGAAAAATTACTTTCCGTTATGAAGATATGATCATAAATTGATTTTTACAAAATGGCGTCTAGATGACGTCACGATAATGTTGAGTCTATGAAAAGTCACGCAGTTCTAAGTTAGACTAAGATCTATCATCATGGCAAGTTTCATGATAATGGCTTTAGCCATTCTTGAGATATCCTGCGAACAAAATTGAGGAAGAATAATAATAATTTCTTCTATACAGACACAAAATAAATACTAGACTTTAATTCGTCACTTAGACGAATTAGGTGATACGTATGATAGTGGTTTACATAGCGAATAATGCATTACACGATATATTATTTTGTAAAATGCTTCTCCCATTTATATGCTTCTCCCATTATGATCTATTCATATGTCAAGATTAAATTGTGTCTCCTTGATCATCATGGATCTAGGGAAGATAGATTGAAACAATATATGACCTTTGACCCTGTGCAGTAACCAGTTACACATTTGACTCTAATTTACATCATGAAGAACACCTTTTGACTATTTTTATCTTATTCAAAGAAATGAAAATGTAATTGATAAATGATTATCATCATTATGATAATGATGATCATGATGATCATGATCATGATCATAAGCGCGATCATGACATCTTATTGAAAAAAAAGAGGGTTGATTTAGATAGCATATAGTCTCAGCTACAACATACTCAAAAATCAACAAAATCCAAGCCGAAATAACGGCGATATTGCTCGCAAAAGACAGGAATGTAGAATCCAGATTTGAAAAAAAAAGTCATCTCCCATAGGGATTACACGCAAAAAGTAATGGATTAAGTGAAAATAGGGTAATAATAAAGTAAAAAGGGTTATTTATGACATTATTTGCGAATCTACGTGTTTAAATAATCAAAGGAGATGGTACAGTGAAGGTCAAAAGGAAAAAAAAGTGAAAAAAAAAGTGTTGGAGACACCCGGAATCGAACCAGGGATCTCGAGGTTGGAAGTCAAGTGCGTTACCGATATACCAAAACATCTCCCATAGCGATTACACGTAAACGGGAAATGGAATTCAGAAATCCTACTTTGCAAGTGAAATATGAGCATAATCCCGGCATCTGATCGAAATATAAAAGGCACCCGTGTGATAGCTTATTGTCTCAGCTACAACATATTCGAAGCTCAGCGAAAACAAAGCTAAAATATGGGAGATTTCGCTCGCAAAAGACAGGAGTGTAGAATCCAGTTTTGAGAAAAAGTCATGTCCCATAGAGAATACACGCAAAATGTGAAAAATTGACATGCCTCCTTTAATCGCAAAAGTACGCCTTGATGCCTTAGTCAAAATGAAAAATTGTGGCAACTATACTTGTAGCAAATTGTCTCAGCTAGAACATATCAAAATTTAAAAGAAAATTGATCAATATTTACAGAGATACAATTAATTTTCCAAAAATATGCTGACGTCATAATATGCAAATTGAAATTTTGAGTTTGGAGGCCATTATGATGACATCATGAGTTAATTGAGGGTCAAATGAGACATAAAATCATATCTCCAACTCATAATCTATCTAAATATGAAAACATATTGGGAGTTCCCATCCATTCTGAACAGTTACAATGAATTTTGTATAGGCATGTTTTTGCCAATGTATGGTGGATAAAGATAACGCAGATCTGCGCGTGCTGTCAACTTTGACGGACGCTCATTGCGTTATTAAAAGGTGAACAAGTTATCAAAATGCTTGGAAAAATGTATCAAATATAATGACAGAAAAAATTCGGCGATTCTATATTGCAAAATGCCAGTACGCGCGAAAATGCGCGCGCATGCGCGTGTGCGTAATTTTTTTATCAAATGCTCCATATGGCCTGAAACGGATGTAAAACAAAATTGGGATGATTTGGAGCATTTTAATTTTTTTCGCGCGCGTAAACGCGCGGACATAAGCGTACGCGCATTTTTGCGCGCATTTATTGACTTAAAATTGACCGGACGGATATTGAGTTTAATCATGATAAATATGAATGAAAAATGGCTTTCCTTTATGAAGATATGATCATAAGTTGATTTTCACAAAATGGCGCCTGGATGACGTCACGATGACCTTGACTGTCTGAAAAGTCACACAGTTCTAAGTTAGACTAAGATCTATCATCATTGAAAGTTTCATGATAATGGCTTTATTCAGTCTTGAGATATCCTGCGAACAAATTCGAGGAAGAATAATAAAAATAAATAATAATAATAATAATAATAATAAAGAAAAATCTTGACGAAATCAAAAGGTGATACGTTGACTTCGTTACGTATCACCTAACTAGACTTTAATTCGTCACTTTGACGAATTAGGTGATACGTATGCTAATGGTTTACATAATAAAGAATGCATTATACGATATCATATTATTTTATGAAATGCTTCATCCATTAAGATCTATCCATATGTCAAGTTTAAATTGTGTCCCCTTGATCATTATAGATGTAGGGAAGATAGATTGAAAAAATATGACCATTGACCCTGCGCAGTAACCAGTTACACCTTTGATTCTAATTTATATCACGAAGAACACATTTTGACGATTTTATCTTATTCAAAGAAATGAAAATGTAATTGATAAATGATTATCATCATTATGATATTGATGATCATGATAATCATGATGAAGATCATGATCATGAGCGGGATCCTGACATCTTATTGAAAAAATGAGGGGTGATTTAGATAGCACATAGCACAAAATCCAAGCAGAAATAACAGCGATATTGCTCGCAAAAGACAGGAATGTAGAATCCAGATTTGAGAAAAAATTATCTCCCACAGGGATTACACGCAAAAAGTAATGGATTAAGTGAAAAAAGGGAAACACTAAAGTAAATAGGGTTGTTTATTACATTATTTGCGATTCTACGTGTTTAAATAATCAAAGGAGATGGTACAGTGAAAGGTCAAAAGGAAAAAAAAAGGTGGAGAAAAAATTGTTGGAGACACCCGGACTCGAACCCGGGATCTCAAGGTCGGAAGTCAAGTGCGTTACCCATATACCAAAACATTTCTCATAGCGATTACACGTAAACGAAAATGGAATGATCAAATCCCACTTTGCAAGTAAAATATGAGCATGATCCCGGCATATGATCGAAAAATGAAGTCACATTGGAGATAGCTCATTGTCTCAGCTACAACATATCCGAAGCTCACGGAAAACAAAGTTAAAAAAACGGAGATGTTGCTCGCGAAAGACGGAAATGTAGAATGCAGTTTTGAGAAATAGTCATGTCCCATAGACAATACACGCAAAATTTGAAAAATTGACATGCCTCCTTTAATTGCAAAAATACGCCATGATACCTTTGTCAAACTGGACAATTATGTACACTGCATTTGTAGAAAATTGTCTCAGCTAGAACATATCAAAATTTGAAAGAAAAAAAAGCAATATTTACAGAGATACAATCAATTTTCCAAAAATATGCATCCGTCATAATATGCAAATTTAAATTTCGAGTTCGGAGGCCATTATGATGACATTATGAGTTAATTGAGAGTCAAATGAGACATGAAATCATATTTCCATTTCATAATCTATCCACATATGAAAGAATATTGGGAGTTTCTATCTATTCTGAAGAGTTACAATGAATTTTGTATAGGCATTTTTTTGCCCATGTATTGTGGATAAAGATCACGCAAATCCGCGCGTGCTGTCAACTTTGACGGACGCTCATTGCGTTATTAAAAGGTGAACAAATTATCAAAATGCTTGGAAAAATGTACAAAATACGATGACGGAGAAAATATTGGGATTCTATGTTGCAAAATGCTAGTACGCGCTAAAAACGCGCGCGCATGCGCGTGAGCGAGATTTTTTGTCAAATGCTCTATATGGCCTTAAACGTATGCAAAAAAATTTTGGGATGATTTAGAGCATTTTAAATTTTTAAGCGCGCGTAAACGCGCGCACCTACGCGTACGCGCATTTTTACGCGCATATATTGTCCTCAAATTGACCGGGCGGATATTGACTTTGATCATGACAAATATGAATGAGAAATGGCTTTCCGTTATGAAGATATGATCATAAGTTGATTTTAACAAAATGGCGTCTAGATGACGTCACGATAATTTTGAGTCTTTGAAAAGTCACGCAGTTCTAAGTTAGACTAAGATCTATCATCATTGAAAGTTTCATGGCAATGGCTTTATTCAGTCTTGAGATATCCTGCGAACAAAATCGAGGAAGAATAATAATAAATAATAACTAGAAATTTAATTCGTCATGGGGACGAATTAGGTGGTCTGTCTTTAATTCCTATGTTCATGCTCATCTTTAATTCAATATTTACTATATTGAAAAAGGGAGAAGTTATATAGACATGTAAAGAATGATGATCATGATGATGATCTTGATAGTAATGGTGATGACGATGATGATGATCATGGTGATGTTGATGATCATCAACAGACCATGATGACATCTGATTAAAAAATGAGGGGACGTTGAGATAGCATATAGTCTCAGCTACAACATACTCAAAAATCAACAAAAATCAAGCCGAAATAATGGCGATATTGCTCGCAAAAGACAAGAATGTAGAATCCAGATTTGAGAAAAAGTCATCTCCCATAAGGATTACATGCAAAAAGTAATGGATCAAGTGATAATAGGGTAATAATAAAGTAAATATGGTTGTCTATTACATTATTTGCGATTGTACGTGTTTTAATATTTAAAGGAGATGGTACAGTAAAAGGTCAAAAAGAAAAAAAAAGTGAAAAAAAAATTGTTGGAGACCCCCGGACTCGAACCAGGGACCTCGAGGTCGGAAGTCAAGTGCGTTACCGATATACCAAAACATTTCCCATAGAGATTACACGTAAACGGAAAATGGAATGATCAAATCCCACTTTGCAAGTGAGATATGAGCATGATCCCGGCATCTGATCGAAAAATAAAGGGCACACTTGTGATAGCTTATTGTCTCAGCTACAACATACTCGAAGCTCAGCGAAAACAAAGCTAAAACGACGGAGATATTGCTCGCAAAAGACAGGATGTAGAATCCAGTTTTGGGAAAAAGTCATGTCCCATAGAGAATACACGCAAAATGTGAAAAATTGACATGCCACCTTTAATCACAAAAATACGCCATGATACCTTTGTCAAAATGAAAAATTGTTTAGACTGCATTTGTAGAGAATTGTCTCAGCTAGATCATATCAAAATTTGGAAGAAAATCAATCAATATTTACAGAGATACAGTCAATTTTCCAGAAAAATACTGACGTCATAATATGCAAATTGAAATTTTGAGTTGGGAGGCCATTATGATGACGTCATGAGTTAATTGAGGGTCAAATGAGACATGAAATCATATTTCAAATTCATACTCTATCAAAATATGAAGAAAAAAATTGGGTTCACTTTGCATCCTAAAGCGCTACAATGGATTTTGTATAGGCATGTTTTTGCCCATGTATGCTATGTATTACAAGAGCTCGCACGCACGGAAATTATCTTAAACGGACGCTCATTCCGTTATTAATGGTCAGAAAAAGGTGAACAAGGTATCAAAATGCTTGGAAAAATGTGTCAAATATGATGACAGAAAAAAATTGGCGATTCTATGTAGGAAAAAGCAATTACGCGCGAAAACGCGCGCGCATGTGCGTGCGCGCGTTTTTTGCAAAATGCTTAAAATGGCCTGAAACGTATGCAAAAATAATTTGAGACGATTTGGAGCATTTTTATTTTTTGCGCGCGCGGTGACGCGCGGACGTACGCATGCGCGCGCGTTTTCTGACCTGAAATTGACCGGACGGATATTGACCTTAATCGTGATAAATATGAATGAGAAATGCCTTTCCGTTATGAAGATATGATCATGAGTAAAAAGGACCAAAAAAAACACAAAATGGCGCCTGGATGACGTCATGAAAACTTGATGACCTTGAAAATGTTACTCTAACGTCTCATGACAATGACCTATGACTGTGCCAAAATTGAACGAAATTGACTAAACTGATCTTGAGTTATCCTGTTAACAAAAAAGTGTGAAAATAAATAAAAATAAATAATAATAATAATAATAATAACTAGAAATTTAATTCGTCATGGGGACGAATTAGGTGGTCTGTCTTCAAGTCTTATGATGTATTATAATATTTACTATATTGAGAAAGGGAGAAGTTATATAGACATGTAAACAATGATGATCATGATGATGATGATGATCTTGATAGTAATGGGGATGACGATGATGATGATGATGATGATGATGTTGATGATTATCATTAACAGACCACGATGACATCAGACTGAAAAAAATGAGAGAACATTTAGATAGTATATAGTCTCAGCTACAACATACTCAAAAATCAACAAAAATCAAGCCGAAATAACGGCGATATTGCTCGCAAAAGACAAGAATGTAGAATCAAGATTTGAGAAAAAGTCATCTCCCATAAGGATTACACGCAAAAAGTAATGGATCTAGTGATAATAGGGTAATAATAAAGTAAATATGGTTGTTTATTACATTATTTGCGATTGTACGTGTTTTAATATTCAAAGGAGATGGTAGAGTGAATGGTCAAAAAGAAAAAAAAGTGAAGAAAAAAAATTGTTGGAGACGCCCGGACTCGAACCAGGGACCTCGAGGTCGGAAGTCAAGTGCGTTACCGATATACCAAAACATTTCCCATAGAGATTACACGTAAACGGAAAATGGAATGCACAAATCCCACTTTGTAATTGAAATATGAGCATGATCCCGGCATCTGATCGAAAAATAAAGGGCACACTTGTGATAGCTTATTGTCTCAGCTACAACATACTCAAAGTTCAGCGTAAACAAAGCTAAAACGACGGAGATATTGCTCGCAAAAGACAGGATGTAGAATCCAGTTTTGAGAAAAAGTCATGTCCCATAGAGAATACACGCAAAATGTGAAAAATTGACATGCCTCCTTTAATCGCAAAAATACGCCATGATGCCTTTGTCAAAATGAAATATCGTGTGGACTGCATTTGTAGAGAATTGTCTCAGCTAGATCATATCAAAATTTGAAAGAAAATTGATCAATATTGACAGAGATACAGTCTATTTTCCAGAAATCTGCTGACGTCATAATATGCAAATTGAAATTTTGAGTTGGGAGGCCATTATGATGACGTCATGAGTTAATTGAGGGTCAAATGAGACATGAAATCATATTTCCAATTCATACTCTATCAAAATATGGAAAAAAAATTGGGTTCAACTTGAATCCTAAAGCGCTACAATGGATTTTGTATAGGCATGTTTTTGCCCATGTATGCTATGTATTACGAGAGCTCGCACGCACGGACATTATCTTAAACGGACGCTCATTCCGTTATTACTGGTCAGAAAAAGGTGAACAAGGTATCAAAATGCTTGGAAAAATGTGTCAAACATGATGCCAGAAAACATTCAGCGATTCTATGTTGCAAAATATCAGTACGCGCGAAAACGCGCGCCCATCCGCGTGTGCGCGTTTTTTTCAAAATGCTTGAAATGGCCTGAAACGTATGCAAAATTAATTTGAGACGATTTGGAGCATTTTTATTTTTTGCGCGCGCGGTGACGCGCGGACGTACGCATGCGCGCGCGTTTTCTGACCTGAAATTGACCGGACGAATATTGACCTTAATCGTGATAAATATGAATGAGAAATGCCTTTCCGTTATGAAGATATGATCATGAGTAAAAAGTACCAAAAAAAACACAAAATGGCGCCTGGATGACGTCATGAAAACTTGATGACCTTGAAAATGTTACTCTAACGTCTCATGACAATGACCTATGACTGTGCCAAAATTGAACGAAATTGACTAAACTGATCTTGAGTTATCCTGTTAACAAAAAAGTGTGAAAATAAATAAAAATAAATAATAATAATAATAATAATAATAATAATAAAGAAAGAAAATTCTGACGAAAACAATAGGTGATCTGTCGTTGACAGACCACCTAATAATAATAAAGAAAGAAAATTCTGACGAAAACAATAGGTGATCTGTCGTTGACAGACCACCTAATAAATAAATAAATAATAAAAATCTTGACGAAATCAAAAGGTGATACGTAGACTTCGTTACGTATCACCTAACTAGACTTTAATTCGTCACTTAGACGAATTAGGTGATACGTATGATAATGGTTTACATAACGAATAATGCATTACACGATATATTATTTTGTAAAATGCTTCTCCCATTCATATGCTTCTCCCATTATGATCTATTCATATGTCAAGATTAAATTGTGTCTCCTTGATCATCATGGATCTAGGGAAGATAGATTGAAACACTATATGACCTTTGACCCTGTGCAGTAACCAGTTACACATTTGACTCTAATTTACATCATGAAGAACACCTTTTGACGATTTTTATCTTATTCAAAGAAATGAAAATGTAATTGATAAATGATTATCATCATTATGATAATGATGATCATGATGATCATGATCATGATCATGAGCGCGATCATGACATCTTATTGAAAAAATGAGGGTTGATTTAGATAGCATATAGTCTCAGCTACAACATACTAAAAAATCAACAAAATCCAAGCCGAAATAACGGCGATATTGCTCGCAAAAGAAAGGAATGTAAACTCCAGATTTTAGAAAAAGTCATCTCCCATAGGGATTACACGCAAAAAGTAAGTAATGGATTAAGTGAAAATAGGGTAATAATAAAGTAAAAAGGGTTATTTATGACATTATTTGCGAATCTACGTGTTTAAATAATCAAAGGAGATGGTACAGTGAAGGTCAAAAGGAAAAAAAAGTGAAAAAAAAAGTGTTGGAGACACCCGGACTCGAACCAGGGATCTCGAGGTTGGAAGTCAAGTGCGTTACCGATATACCAAAACATCTCCCATAGCGATTACACGTAAACGGGAAATGGAATTCAGAAATCCTACTTTGCAAGTGAAATATGAGCATGATCCCGGCATCTAATCGAAAAATAAAAGACACACTTTTGATAGCTTATTGTCTCAGCTACAACATATCCAAAGCTCAGCAAAAACAAAGATAAAACAACGGAGATTTTGCTCACAAAAGACAGGAGTGTAGAATCCAGTTTTGAGAAAAAGTCATGTCCCCTAGAGAATACACGCAAAATGCGAAAAATTGACATGCCTCCTTTAATCGCAAAAATACACCATGATACTTTTGTCAAACTGGAAAATTTTGTATACTACATTTGTAGAAAATTGTCTCAGCTAGAACATATCAAAATTAAAAAGAAAATTGATCTATATTTACAGAGATACAATCAATTTTCCAAAAATATGCTGACGTCATAATATGCAAATTAAATTTTTGAGTTCGGAGGCCATTATGATGACGTCATGAGTTAATTGAGGGTCAAATGAGACATGAAATCATATTTCCGACTCATAATCTATCCAAATATGAAAAAATATTAGGAGTTTCTATCTATTCTAAAGAGTTACAATGAATTTTATATAGGCATGTTTTTGCCCATGTATTGTGGATAAAGATAACGCAAATCCGCGCGTGCAGTCAACTTTGACGGACGCTCATTGCGTTAATAAAAGGTGAACAAATTATCAAAATGCTTGGAAAAATGTACCGAATATGATGACAGAAAAAATTCGGCGATTCTATTTTGCAAAATGCCAGTACGCGCGAAAACGCGCGCGCATGCGCGTGTGCGTAATTTTTTTTTCAAATGCTCCATATGGCCTGAAACGTATGCAAAAAAAATTTGGGATGATTTAGAGCATTTTTAATTTTTGCACGCGCGTAAACGCGCGGACGAACGCGCACGCGTGCATTTGCGCACGTTAATTGACCTGAAATTGACCGGACTGATATTGATCTTAATCGTGATAATTATGAATGAGAAATACTTTTCCGTTATGAAGATATGATCATAAGTTGATTTTCACAAAATGGCGCCTGGATGACGTCACGATGAGTTTGAGTTTTTGAAAAGTCACGCAGTTCTAAGTTAGGCTAAGATCTATCATCATGGCAAGTTTCATGATAATGGCTTTAGCCATTCTTGAGATATCCTGCGAACAAAATTGAGGAAGAATAATAATAATTTCTTCTATACAGACACAAAATAAATACTAGACTTTAATTCGTCACTTAGACGAATTAGGTGATACGTATGATAATGGTTTACATAACGAATAATGCATTACACGATATATTATTTTGTAAAATGCTTCTCCCATTTATATGCTTCTCCCGTTATGATCTATTCATATGTCTAGATTAAATTGTGTCTCCTTGATCATCATGGATCTAGGGAAGATAGATTGAAACAATATATGACCTTTGACCCTGTGCAGTAACTAGTTACACATTTGACTCTAATTTACATCATGAAGAACACCTTTTGACGATTTTATCTTATTCAAAGAAATGAAAATGTAATTGATAAATGATTATCATCATTATGATAATGATGATCATGATGATAATGATCATGAGCGCGATCATGACATCTTATTGAAAAAATGAGGGTTGATTTAGATAGCATATAGTCTCAGCTACAATACACTCAAAAATCAAAAAAATCCAAGCCGAAATAACGGCGATATTGCTCGCAAAAGACAGGAATGTAGACTCCAGATTTTAAGAAAAAGTCATCTCCTATAGGGATTACACGCACAAAGTAATGGATTAAGTGAAAATAGGGTAATAATAAAGTAAAAAGGGTTATTTATGACGATATTTGCGAATCTACGTGTTTAAATAATCAAAGGAGATTGCACAGTGAAGGTCAAAAGGAAAAAAAAAAGTGGAAAAAAAAGTGTTGGAGACACCCGGACTCGAACCAGGGATCTCGAGGTTGGAAGTCAAGTGCGTTACCGATATACCACAACATCTCCCATAGCGATTACACGTAAACGGGAAATGGAATTCAGAAATCCTACTTTGCAAGTGAAATATGAGCATGATCCCGGAATCTAATCAAAAAATAAAGGATACACTTTTGATAGCTCATTGTCTCAGCTACAACATATTCGAAGCTCAACGAAAACAAAGCTAAAACAACGAAGATTTTGCTCGCGAAAGACAGGAGTGTAGAATCCAATTTTGAGAAAAAGTCATGTCCCATAGAGAATACACGCAAAATGCGAAAAATTGACATGCCTCCTTTAATCGCAAAAATACACCATGATAGTTTTGTCAAAAATAAAAATTGTGAACACTACATTTGTAGAAAATTGTCTCAGCTAGAGCATATCAAAATTTGAAAGAAAATTGATCCATATTTACAGAGATACAATCAATTTTCCAAAAATATGCTGACGTCATAATATGCAAATTGAAATTTTGAGTTTGGAGGCCATTATGATGACGTCATGAGTTAATTGAGGATAAAATGAGACATGAAATCATATTTCCGACTCATCATCTATTCAAATATGATAAAATATTAGGAGTTTCTGTTTATTCTAAAGAGTTACAATGAATTTTATATAGGCATGTTTTTGCCCATGTATTGTGGATAAAGATAACGCAAATCCGCGTGTGCTGTCAACTTTGACGGACGCTCATTGCGTTAATAAAAGGTGAACAAATTATCAAAATGCTTGGAAAAATGTACCAAATATGATGTCAGAAAAAAATCGGCGATTCTATGTTGCAAAATGCCAGTACGCGCGAAAACGCGCGCGCATGCGCGTGTGCGTAATTTTTTTATCAAATGCTCCATATGGCCTGAAACGTATGCAAAAAAAATTTGGGATGATTTGGAGCATTTTAATTTTTTGCGCGCGCGTAAACGCGCGGACGAGCGCGCACGCGCGCATTTACGGACGTTTATTGACTTGAAATTGACCGGACGGATATTGATCTTAATCGTGATAAATATGAATGAAAAATTACTATTCGTTATGAAGATATGATCATTAGTTGATTTTCACAAAATGGCGCCTGGATGACGTCACGATAATTTTGAGTCTTTGAAAATTCACGCAGTTCTAAGTTAGACTAAGATCTATCATCATTAAAAGATTCATAACAATGGCTTCATTCAGTCTTGAGATATCCTGCGAACAAATTCGAGGAAGAATAATAATAATAAATAATAATAAATAACAATCTTGACGAAATCAATAGGTGATACGTAGACTTCGTTACGTATCACCTAACTAGACTTTAATTCGTCACTTAGACGAATTAGGTGATACGTATGATAATGGTTTATATAACGAATAATGCATTACACGATATATTATTTTATAAAATGCTTCTCCCATTTATATGCTTCTCCCATTATGATCTATCCATATGTCAAGATTAAATTGTGTCTCCTTGATCATCATGGATCTAGGGAAGATAGATTGAAACAATATATGACCTTTAATCCTGTGCAGTAACCAGTTACACATTTGACTCTAATTTACATCATGAAGAACACCTTTTGACGATTTTATCTCATTCAAAGAAATGAAAATGTAATTGATAAATGATTATCATCATTATGATAATGATTATCATGATGATTATGATCATGATCATGATCATGAGCGTGATCCTGACATCTTATTGAAAAAAATAAGGATTGATTTAGATAGCATATAGTCTAAGCTACAACATACTCAAAAATCAACAAAATCCAAGCAGAACTAACGGCGATATTGCTCGCAAAAGACAGGAATGTAGAATCCAGATCTGAGAAAAAGTCATCTCCCATAGGGATTACACGCAAAAAGTAATGGATTAAGTGATAATAGGGTAATAATAAAGTAAAAAGGGTTGTTTATGACATTATTTGCGATTCTACGTGTTTAAATAATCAAAGGAGATGGTACAGTGAAAGGTCAAAAGGAAAAAAAAGTGAAGAAAAAAATTGTTGGAGACACCCGGACTCGAACCAGGGATCTCGAGGTTGGAAGTCAAGTGCGTTACTGATATACCAAAATATCTCCCTTAGCGATAACACGTAAACGGGAAATGGAATTCTGAAGTCCTACTTTGCAAGTGAAATATGAGCATGATCCCGGCATATGATCGAAAAATAAAGTGCACACTGGAGATAGCATTTTGTCTCAGCTACAACATACCCGAAGCTCAGCAAAAACAAACCTAAAACAACGGAGATATTGCTCGCGAAAGAGGGAAATGTAGAATCCAGTTTTGAGAAATAGTCATGTGCCATAGACAATACACGCAAAAGTTGAAAAATTGACATGCCTCCTTTAATCGCAAAAATACGACATGATACCTTTGTCAAACTGGAAAATTGTGGCCTCTGCATTTGCAGAAAATTATCTCAGCTAGAACATATCAAAATTTGCAAGAAAAAAAATCAATTTTTACAGAGATACAATCAATTGTCCAAAAATATGCAAACGTCATACTATCAAAATTTAAATTTTGAGTTCGGAGGCCATCATGATGACGTCATGAGTTAATTGAGGGTCAAACGAGACATGAAATCATATCTCCGACGCATAATGTATCTAAATATGAAAAAATATTGGAAGTTCCTATCTATTCTGAAGAGTTACAAAGAATTTTGTATAGGCATGTTTTTGCTCATGTATTGTGGATAAAGAAAACGCAGGTCCGCGCGCGCTGTCAACTTTGACGGACGCTCAATGCGTTATTAAAAGGTTAACAAGTTATCAAAATGCTTGGAAAAATGTGCCAAATATGATGATAGAGAAAATTCGGCGATTCTATGTTGCAAAATGCTAGTACGCGCAAAAAACGCGCGCGCATGCGCGTGAGCATAATTTTTTGTTAAATGCTCCATATGGCCTAAAACGTATGCAAAAAAAAATTTGGGATGATTTAGAGCATTTTAAATTTTTGCGCGCGCGTAAACGCACGGATGAACGCGCACGCGCGCATTTGCGCACGTTTATTGACCTGGAATTGACCGGACGGATATTGATCTTAATCATGATAATTAAGAATGAGAAATACTTTTCCGTTATGAAGATATGATCATAAGTTGATTTTCACAAAATGGCGCCTACATGACGTTACGATGATTTTGAGTTTTTGAAAAGTCACGCAGTTCTAAGTTAGACTAAGATCTATCATCATGGCAAGTTTCATGATAATGGTTTTAGCCATTCTTGAGATATCCTGCGAACAAAATTGAGGAAGAATAATAATAATTTCTTCTATACAGACACAAAATAAATACTAGACTTTAATTCGTCACTTAGACGAATTAGGTGATACGTATGATAATGGTTGACTTAACGAATAATGCATTACACGATATATTATTTTGTAAAATGCTTCTCCCATTTATATGCTTCTCCCATTATGATCTATTCATATGTCAAGATTAAATTGTGTCTCCTTGATCATCATGGATCTAGGGAAGATAGATTGAAACAATATATGACCTTTGACCCTGTGCAGTAACTAGTTACACATTTGACTCTAATTTACATCATGAAGAACACCTTTTGACGATTTTATCTTATTCAAAGAAATGAAAATGTAATTGATAAATGATTATCATCATTATGATAATGATGATCATGATGATAATGATCATGATCATGAGCGCGATCATGACATCTTATTGAAAAAATGAGGATTGATTTAGATAGCATATAGTCTCAGCTACAACATACTCAAAAATCAACAAAATCCAAGCCGAAATAACGGCGATATTGCTCGCAAAAGACAGGAATATAGAGTCCAGATTTGAGAAAAAGTCATCTCCTATAGGGATTACACGCAAAAAGTAATGGATTAAGTGAAAATAGGGTAATAATAAAGTAAAAAGGGTTATTTATGACAATATTTGCGAATCTACGTGTTTAAATAATCAAAGGAGATGGTACAGTGAAGGTCAAAAGGAAAAAAAAGTGAAGAAAAAAAAGTGTTGGAGACACCCGGACTCGAACCAGGGATCTCGAGGTTGGAAGTCAAGTGCGTTACCGATATACCAAAACATCTCCCATAGCGATTACACGTAAACGGGAAATGGAATTCAGAAATCCTACTTTGCAAGTGAAATATGAGCATGATCCCGGCATCTAATTGAAAAATAAAGGGCACACTTTTGATAGCTCATTGTCTCAGCTACAACATATCCGAAGCTCAGCGAAAACAAAGATAAAACAACGGAGATTTTGCTCGCGAAAGACAGGAGTGTAGAATCCAGTTTTGAGAAAAAGTCATGTCCCATAGAGAATACACGCAAAATGCGAAAAATTGACATGCCTCCTTTAATCGCAAAAATACACCATGATACTTTTGTCAAAAATAAAAATTGTGAATACTACATTTGTAGAAAATTGTCTCAGCTAGAACATATCAAAATTAAAAAGAAAATTGATCCATATTTACAGAGATACAATCAATTTTCCAAAAATATGCTGACGTCATAATATGCAAATTAAAATTTTGAGTTTGGAGGCCATTATGATGACGTCATGAGTTAATTGAGGATAAAATGAGACATGAAATCATATTTCCGACTCATAATCTATCTAAATATGAAAAAATATTAGGAGTTTCTATCTATTCTAAAGAGTTACAATGAATTTTATATAGGCATGTTTTTGCCCATGTATTGTGGATAAAGATAACGCAAATCTGCGCGTGCTGTCAACTTTGACGGACGCTCATTGCGTTAATAAAAGGTGAACAAATTATCAAAATGCTTGGAAAAATGTACCAAATATGATGACAGAAAAAAATTGGCGATTCTATGTTGCAAAATGCCAGTACGCGCGAAAACGCGCGCGCATGCGCGTGTGCGTAATTTTTTTATCAAATGCTCCATATGGCCTTAAACGTATGCAAAAAAAATTTGGGATGATTTAGAGCTTTTTAATTTTTTGCGCGCGCGTAAACGCGCGGACGAGCGCGCACGCGCGCATTTGCGCACGTTTATTGACCTGAAACTGACCGGAAGGATATTGATCTTAATCGTGATAATTATGAATGAGAAATACTTTTCCGTTATAAAGATATGATCATAAGTTGATTTTCACAAAATGGCGCCTGGATGACGTCACGATAATTTTGAGTTTTTGAAAAGTCACGCAGTTCTAAGTTAGGCTAAGATCTATAATCATGGCAAGTTTCATGATAATGGCTTTAGCCATTCTTGAGATATCCTGCGAACAAAATTGAGGAAGAATAATAATAAATGCTTCTATACAGACACAAAATAAATACTAGACTTTAATTCGTCACTTGGACGAATTAGGTGATACGTATGATATTGGTTTACATAACAAAGAATGCATTACACGATATCATATTATTTTATAAAATGCTCCTCCCATAATGATCTATCCATATGTCAAGTTTAAATTGTGTCGATCCCTTTATCATTATGGATCTAGGGAAGATAGATTGAGACAATATGGCCCGAATTCACAAAGCAAGGTTTGAGCTCAGACCAAGGTTTACGTACGTCATATGACGCGTTTTAGACCTTGGTTCAGACCTTGGTCTGAAATGCATTTCACAAAGCCGGTTTGTCCTCAGACCAAGGTTTATGTACGTCATATGACGCGTTTCAGGTTTGAGTTCAGACCTTGGTCTGAAATTACATTTCACAAAGCAAGGTTTGTCCTCAGACCAGGTTTATGTACGTCATCAGACCCGAAATTTACAGACTGCTCAGATAGGAGGTTTGTAATTTCTCAAACCTGGTTTGAGAGCTATCAACCAATCAGGATGCAGCACTGGGTGGAGATAATTTATGCTCGATTGATTTTATCCAAATAATTCACCGCCAAAACAATCTGCGATAGTATCTGGTCAGCCCGATTGTAGTGCAATTGAAATCTCTCAATCTCTCGATCCTTTCCTTAAAATCGTAAGTATAAAACCTGTACATGTAGTCGAATCCATACTCTTCACGTTACTGACATTTCAATATGTGATATGCTTTATAACTTTCCATTTTCCATGAAATGTTCGGTGTTTACATATCCGACGGCCTCTCAATTCCAGAGTTCAGGGACTGAGTCCGAGGGAGCTCGAGTCCAACGCCCAAGGCGGCGGGGGAGCTCGCACCCTCTGACCCTGGGCTGGAGTTGGGCCTAGCCGGGCCTACAGTAGCTGTAGGCTATATCTGAGTATGTCAGTATGACTGTCATGTTTAATTTCGTCTTGTTGTCAGCAATGCCATGACACATGCCTATTAGAATAGGCCTAGACCTACACTAGTTATTACAAATTCATGATAATGATAATAATACCATGCAGGCTCTAGCCTAGTATAGGCCTGGCAATGATGTCCATCACTTGACTTGTTTCACTGACACTGGTACCTAAATAAATAGAAATTAAAATGGCATCAGCAATGCCAATGTTCCCCAAAATGAATCACACTGACAGGCATGGACCAAAAGCTTCAGTCTCTCTATATCGCCGGTTGTTCACTGAGACTACGCCTGGCTCCACTAGACCTCCGATTATAGAATGTCAACAAATGTCAGTTTTAATATTATTTTTATTAAAGAAATGACCCATATCACTCAGACGGTTATTTCTGTCTATGACTAGATCTAGTATGAGTCGTGACAAGCAAAGCTTAGTTTTATTAAATTTAGATCTGGTTCTGATTGTCTTAATTAACTGGCTTAGTCTCCAGAGCAAGGATCACCCACAAAGTCACAAGCACAAGTAATAACATTTCTTTAATTTAAAAACATTGTTTAAACATTTGTTTAATTTTATCTTCACTCTAATAAAGATGGTAGAAATGCAGCTGATTCGGCATAATGAGCTGGTGTACCTGAAGGAGGAGCTGGAGCAATATATAGCAGCACAACCGGGCAGAGGCCTCTGAGTCTGAGATTGGGAAAACCCGCTGGATGATGAGCCTTTTGTTTTAGATTGAGGTAGGCTACTTTGAATTCAAATTCTGTATTGGGAAAGTTGCTGAAAACATGGCCAAACTACTTGATGAATATTGTTAACATAGCTATACAAAAAAGGGCTTCTGTTGTAATATCCAACCCTAGACTAGTGTCGTTATTAAAATGCAGAAATATTTCAATTCATGTTGACCGCCTAAATTCACTGTTCGTTTGCCCCGCTTCGCTGGTCTGCCTACGACCGTGCAAGCCCCCAATGCAATACACATGTGCATTTACATAAATTTATTCAATTTCTAAGCATTTTCTGTCATATTCGATACATTGATAGATTAGTTATGATATTTATTCTTTTACATGGTACTGTAGGTGATGGGAGCATTAATGTTCATAATTTGTGTGTGGGGCATTTCCCAATACTGTTATTTGGCTTTAATACATGAGGAAATTATTCAGATTATGTGTTGGAAACAGGTTTGTGATTTCTTGTTTTGTGTAAAACTACTTAACTACTTAAACTTATTTTTCAAAAGGTGAAGCCGTGAAGGAGATTAGAAAAGGCATAGACAATTTTGTCTTTTACGTTAAATTGATTCACACCACATCTAGAAATCAGGATTTTTTTTTTTGTAAAGTGACAGTGACAGTTGGGGATGTAAAAATATAATAGCATAAACCAGCAAAAAAATGATTTATTTGAATGCTTGTTTTTTTAATTTTTTTAAAAAGGTAATTCGATCTAAAGGATGCACCGTGAGGAGGTGGCATGCCGTGTCATATTCATCTGTTTGCCGAATGGAGAGTAGTGAGTGAGGGATGTTTCCGAAGCTGTTGTCAGAAGAAAGGGACAAGTCATGAAGTTTCCTACAAGTTACAAGGCAATAGTGACTACTATTCAGAAGCAGTTTTTCCAGTACTGCAGATTTCCAGGAGTTGCTGTTGATGGGACACATGTTTACATCAGGAGCCCTGGTGGGGCAAGAGCCAGGTACTACTTCAATAGGAAGAACAGGTACTCCATCGATGTTCAGGTGAGAATAAATGAATACATCATGACTGGATCCAGCACGGCTTTCCCTTTAGACCTTTTTTTTTGTACCTTGCAAAATTTTCACATTAGATATATACACTCTCCAGTCTTGTGTGTTGTACATCCATGCTAATTCATTGGTGACCAATGCAAGATTTCTAGTGGCCAAATGGATATTAAAGTAATATTCGCGTACAGGTACTCATTTCCCTGCCTTTGTACACAGTTAAGAATATCCAATGGATAGTTAAACTTAAAAATCCTAACACTCGTTAATATCTTTTTAACGAAAGGGAAATTTGAAAAATCAAAACTTGTTCCATCCTTCTATTGGCAATACGGATATGACCTCTAGATTTCTGATATTTTGTTGATGGCCATGGCAATTGGGCCACTGTTTTTGCCATTGATCAATGAAAGAAAAAACAACAAAGAGAAGCATGTAAATTGATCAATGGCAATTACCACTATATATTTTAAACTATAGAAAAACAAACAGGTTCATTTCCAATAAAAAGATGCGAGAGTGGGTACCCCCTCCCCCCCCCCCCACACACAAACAAAGCATTTGTTGTTTTAGGCTCGAAATGTTTTGTTAAAAGTGAGATTATTTTTGTTTACATTGTTACAAGATAAACAATGAAAACATGAGTTAAAAATGAAGAAATACTTCATCAGTCAATAAATATAGGGTAATTAGAATTTTCTTCCAATTTTTGTTGTATGAATAGATATTGAAAAGCAATTATCACATATTCAACTGCATTTGCATTAATTACCATAAATAACAAGTGAAATTTATACATTTCACGGCCTATCTGAAGTGTGAAATGAGTGAGTTTTCATAACTAATGAATGCCAACATGTTATTTCATATTGACAGGTTGTCTGTGATTATGCTGGGAAAATAACTAGTATCGTTGCAAGGTGGCCTGGACTGGTAGCAGCCACGATGCCAGGATCTTTTCTGAGTGTGCACTGAATTGACAGCTTGATGCTAGGGCATATGAATAACAGTTGATTCTTGGAGATAGACTATAGGGTAGGTACTGTAGATTATTTCTTTATATGAAAACATTTGTTTATTCTTTTTCTTAATCAATCTTGTTTCCTTTTTTGTATTTGGCCAACATGTGACATGTTAGGAATGTTCATTTGGTAATATAGTAACAACTCGCATTAAGTAATTAATTCAAACGAGCTCATGTGCTTTTAAATTTCAGTTCACAAATCACAATTAATGTTTTTGATATCTGGATGCAACTTGATTAGTTTGTTGTCAAGTGGAACCTCATAGTTTTTGTATTAGTGACACAGGATTGAATAATTCCTGATTATGTGTACAATACATTGTATCCTTTCTATAGTATTACCCCCCCCCCCACCCCCCTCCAAGAAAAAAAATGAACAAGTCGAAATTAAAAATATTGTTTATGATATTGTTTATTTTGTTCATTCAATTTTGCAGGTATCCATGCCTTCTCTGCCTCATCAGAAGCCATTTCTTCATTCAGAGGGTCGACCACAGATGTGCTTTAAAGGCCATCTGTACTAGTTCAGCCAAAGAGGATTAGACAACCCAGCAAGGTCACTGACGGGAGGCTATCTCATCAATTCAGTTCTCAATTAACATAAGAAAAAGAGGATCATGGGGGATTAACAGGCACAGATTGGGGAAGTTTTCTATATAGAGGGAGCAAGTAGCTAAAAGTAGTACAGTGGGGCTTTAACACTTCACACACAAAAAAGGGAGATGTGTGATTGAGCGCATATTTATTAAATGCAAGGATGAGGACGTTCCATGCCTCATCAATACTAAGAGTATTTCAAAATACGGCCCCTCCTTGGTGTTCCCACAATACTTCGTAGTTATGCAGCATTACATCAAGAACCTGGGTGTTGAATATTTTTGATGTTATGTTTAGTTGATAAGTATTTGTTGTCACTCTGACGGTATTTGTAATTAAGTGTTCTCTATAGATTAAATGCACCCGATTTAACTATAATTAGCATTGTACTGCTGAGTTGAGGGGTGGGTCAATATAAATTATTTGGTTGGCAGCTAGGGGAGAGTATTCGAACAAATATTATTTACTGTACTAAGCGAAGTCAGAATTAAAGAACTTTTATGTGCAAATTTGAATTTTCGTCACCCATTTTGTTGTATTTCTGATTTTCTTTCTGCTAATAGCGCTACAGTGAGACTTTTAATTGGCCTTCCAGAGCCTCTCTTAACCTCTAGTGGGCTATATTTCATATAAGCATGCTACAAAATTTACAAATGTGAACTGCATTGTTTGAACAAACGGTAGATTACTATTGTGTTGTATGCTCAATTATTTATGTAAAACATGAAAATACAAATACAATATTCTTGCTTTCATATATTTACAAAGATAACTGAAATAGATATGTGTCAGATTATCTCTCTCTCTCTTTCTCCCCCTTTTTTTTTTTGGGGGGGGGGTGCAGATGTGTGTGTTTGCAGTTTGCATGGTTTTGCATTATGTGTTTCATTGCAAAAAAGAAGAAGAAGAGAGAGAGAGAGAAAGTTGAATAGAGAGAGAGAGGGGACAAAGAAAAAAATTAATAGAGAGAGAAAGGGAGGGAGAGAGAGAGAGAGAGAGAGGGGAGAAAGAAAAAGAATTAATAGAGAGAAAAGGAGAGAGAACAAAAATGGGTATAGAAAGAGAGGAGGGACGGGGACAGAGAAAGAGACAGGGAGGGAGAGAGAGAAAGATGAATAGAGAAAGAGGGGAGAAAGAAAAAGAATTAATAGAGAAAGGGAGGGAGAGAGAACAAAAATGGGTAGAAAGAGAGAGGGACGGGGACAGAGAAAGAGACAGGGAGGGAGAGAGAAAGAAAAGATGGCCATAGAGGAATTTTTAAAAATTAATATTATATGGAAACAAATCATTTACCAGTTGCAATTTTGATGTGAAAAAAATAGCCAGTTGGGGAAACAAACGGGGAACTAGTTAAAATAATAATTGATTGACCATTCTAACAAAATAACCATATAGATGTATAGTAATTAACAATTGCAATCAAATGAATTAATATATTAATCACAATAAAAACTTAATTCATATTAAATCATTATTATTATTATTATTATTAGGTGATTTTATTGATAAGAATGTGTAACCCCCAAAACAATAAGACTCTTACAGTTAATTTAAAAGAGCCCTTGACAACCTTAGATGTATTTATCTAACGAAGGTTTTCAGGTGCCGATGTCAATTTGTTCTGGGTCAGATTGAGTGCTTCACCAGCACCACACAAATGTGAGTACGTGGGGCACTTTCTGCATCGGCGCGCCAGTTTGGTTCGATTAATTCATGAAAATACAATTCAAAAGTTTATTTCAGAGATGTTCTAACCATCATCTTTTCAAGATTGCTCATTAAGATGTCCGGATCGTACTAAGAATGCTTAGTTTAACAGTTTTTTCAATTCTTAACATTTAAACCCTAGCCCATAAAAATTATGTTAGAAACCCTATGGCTGAGACTAGTTTTACAAACCTTGGTCGGAGGTTTGGGAATTACAGACCAAGGTTTATACAAACCTTCCTTTGTGGAATGGGTTTGAAAATAAACCAGGTTTGAGCTCAGACCGAGGTTTGTACAAACCTTGGTCTGATCAAACCGGGTCTGTCCTCAGACCTCCGTTGTGAATTCGGGCCTATATGACCATTGACTCTGTGCAGTAACCAGTTACACCTTTGACTCTAATTTACATCATGAAGAACGCATTTTGACGATTTTTATCTTATTCATAGAAATGAAAATGTAATTGATAAATAAGAGCTTATGCCTGAATAATTAAAAATGAATAGTGTATGACGTCACGATGTCCCGGCGTAAATGAAAAGTCAAAATAAATGTGAGAATACATTAGCGATCATTTTGAGTTGTCGACGTGAGATTCACTAGTTGCTTGAAAATAAAATCTTTAAATATCGGATGGATATATACTGTCACTGTATAAGGAATGTGGATTAGAGGGATATTGATCCGTCAGTCTTTCTTAAAGGCTTGTCAATTAAAGAAATACAAAGATTTGAATGTATTTCGCTCAAGAAATTACATACAGCATTGCCAGTAAATTTCACGGGATCAATGTTAAAATCTCCCATTATATAAACCTGTTTATGTTCAGTATGTGTTTTTTGTAAAAAAATTTCAAAGACAGGGATGAAATCATTGATATTTGATTGGGGTTTCCTATATATGACACCTACAATAATATTATTATGTCTCGGCAAATTGCTTTCAATAAACAGTGATTCATAGTTGTATGATGGGTATAATATAAATATATCATTGCGTATTTCATATTCAAAATTGTCAGCGACCAATAGACCAACACCTCTACTCTTTTCTACTTGGCGATTAAAATGTATAAATGAATGACCAGACACATTGAATAATAGTGGCGTACTATCATTAACCCAAGTTTCTATACATAAGTACAGATGAAATTGGATAAAGCATTACAATGTATGTTTAAACTACGCGAATTAAAATGTAAAATACTAAAATGATAGTTAATGTTACTGAATTCAGTCGTAAAATCCTCATCAATATAATATTTACAGTTCAGAAACCTACTGAAATGAAACTCATATTCTTTTTCGGATAAATAGTTTAAATCATTGATATCAGTATAAGTATATGTAGTATTACTACCAAATATTGAATGAAGTTCGTCATTATTCAAGTCTTGAATAGGAAATGAACAATGAGAACAGAGTGGGTTATTAATGTAGCCGAATGCTCATGTTCTCTATAACGCTCATTTTATGTATTTTATTACCAGAGAAAAAAAGATGTCAGTCAGTCACTCAATAGTGTCTGAGAGTAAAGTCTAGAAAGTAAAAGGGTTTCCTTACATAATTTCAAATACGAGGACACTGCTAACGTTTAAGTTTCACAAAAAGGACATACGTGACATATTCATCATTTTAACATTCAACTGAAAATTGTGATATGATCTCATCATCTGATCAAAAAACTAAGTCACCCTTTTTTATAGCCCATGGTCTCAGCTATAACATACCCCAATTTGGGAGAAAACAGAGCACACATAAGATAGATAGTGCTCATAGATGAATGCCATGTAGATTCATGATGTGAACAAAATTCACCTTCCATAGACATAACACGCAAATGACGAAAATTCTGACATGTGGCCTTTAATTGAATTTTGCACTATGATGACCTCATTAAAATGAAACTTAGTGAAAAGTGATCTTGTAGAGAATTGCCTTATCTACAACATATCGACATTTCAAAGAGAATCGATGAATATTGAGAGAAATACACTACATTTTCCATAAATACAATGACGTCATAATATGCAATTTTGTATTTTTGACTTCCAAGGCCATTATGATGACGTTAAGATGTACTTAATGGCCAAATGAGATATGAAATCATACCTCCGACTCATACTCTATCTAAATATGACAACAAAATTGGCAGTCCTTATTCATCCCACTGGACTTTTTATAGGCATGTTTTTGCCCTTATATGCTATGTATTGCAAAAATCGCGCGTGCGGACGGTTATCTTGAACGGACGCTCATTCCGTTATTAATAGTGATAAAGAGCTAAACATGGTATCAAATTTTCCGGAAAAATATGAGGAATATTCGGTCAAAAGCTTTTGCGGAGAAATTATTTTTCGTTCGGCCGTGACGAACGAAAACGTGCAAAAATGCGTGTTTTGCGTGATTTTTTATGAAATGCTTATAATTGCCTGAAACGTATGCAAAAAAAATTTAAGACGATTTTGAGCAATTAAAAATTTTACGCGCGCATTAACGCGCGCGCCTACGCGTACGCGCATTTTTGCGCGCATTTATTGACCTCATATTGACCCGACGGATATTGATCTTAATCTTGATAAATATGAATGTAAAATTACTTTCCGTTATGAAGATATGATCATAAGTTGATTTTTACAAAATGGCGCCTGGATGACGTCACGATGACTTTGAGTCTTTAAAAAGTCACGCAGTTCTAAGTTAGACTAAGATCTATCATCATTGAAAGTTTCATGACAATGGCTCGATTCAGTCCTGAGATATCCTGCGAACAAAATCGAGGAAGAATAATAAAATAAAAAATAAAAATAAAAAAGAAAATCTTGACGAAATCAATAGGTGATACGTAGACTTCGTTACGTATCACCTAATAACAATCTTGACGAAATCAAAAGGTGATACGTTGACTTCGTTACGTATCACCTAATGATTCTTTCAAAATTTGCTATTTCAACTTTCGATCGAAAATTTTAACATGATCCCAACATCTGATTAAAAAACAAAGTCACCCTTTTTTATAGCCCATGGTCTCAGCTATAACATACCCCAATTTGGGAGAAAACAGAGCACACATAAGATAGATAGTGCTCATAGATGAATGCCATGTAGATTCATGATGTGAACAAAATTCACCTTCCATAGACATAACACGCAAATGACGAAAATTCTGACATGTGGCCTTTAATTGAATTTTGCACTATGATGACCTCATTAAAATGAAACTTAGTGAAAAGTGATCTTGTAGAGAATTGCCTTATCTACAACATATCGACATTTCAAAGAGAATCGATGAATATTGAGAGAAATACACTACATTTTCCATAAATACAATGACGTCATAATATGCAATTTTGTATTTTTGACTTCCAAGGCCATTATGATGACGTTAAGATGTACTTAATGGCCAAATGAGATATGAAATCATACCTCCGACTCATACTCTATCTAAATATGACAACAAAATTGGCAGTCCTTATTCATCCCACTGGACTTTTTATAGGCATGTTTTTGCCCTTATATGCTATGTATTGCAAAAATCGCGCGTGCGGACGGTTATCTTGAACGGACGCTCATTCCGTTATTAATAGTGATAAAGAGCTAAACATGGTATCAAATTTTCCGGAAAAATATGAGGAATATTCGGTCAAAAGCTTTTGCGGAGAAATTATTTTTCGTTCGGCCGTGACGAACGAAAACGTGCAAAAATGCGTGTTTTGCGTGATTTTTTATGAAATGCTTATAATTGCCTGAAACGTATGCAAAAAAAATTTAAGACGATTTTGAGCAATTAAAAATTTTACGCGCGCATTAACGCGCGCGCCTACGCGTACGCGCATTTTTGCGCGCATTTATTGACCTCATATTGACCCGACGGATATTGATCTTAATCTTGATAAATATGAATGTAAAATTACTTTCCGTTATGAAGATATGATCATAAGTTGATTTTTACAAAATGGCGCCTAGATGACGTCACGATGACTTTGAGTCTTTAAAAAGTCACGCAGTTCTAAGTTAGACTAAGATCTATCATCATTGAAAGTTTCATGACAATGGCTCGATTCAGTCCTGAGATATCCTGCGAACAAAATCGAGGAAGAATAATAAAATAAAAATAAAAAAGAAAAAAGAAAATCTTGACGAAATCAATAGGTGATACGTAGACTTCGTTACGTATCACCTAATAACAATCTTGACGAAATCAAAAGGTGATACGTTGACTTCGTTACGTATCACCTAATGATTCTTTCAAAATTTGCTATTTCAACTTTCGATCGAAAATTTTAACATGATCCCAACATCTGATTAAAAAACAAAGTCACCCTTTTTTATAGCCCATGGTCTCAGCTATAACATACCCCAATTTGGGAGAAAACAGAGCACACATAAGATAGATAGTGCTCATAGATGAATGCCATGTAGATTCATGATGTGAACAAAATTCACCTTCCATAGACATAACACGCAAATGACGAAAATTCTGACATGTGGCCTTTAATTGAATTTTGCACTATGATGACCTCATTAAAATGAAACTTAGTGAAAAGTGATCTTGTAGAGAATTGCCTTATCTACAACATATCGACATTTCAAAGAGAATCGATGAATATTGAGAGAAATACACTACATTTTCCATAAATACAATGACGTCATAATATGCAATTTTGTATTTTTGACTTCCAAGGCCATTATGATGACGTTAAGATGTACTTAATGGCCAAATGAGATATGAAATCATACCTCCGACTCATACTCTATCTAAATATGACAACAAAATTGGCAGTCCTTATTCATCCCACTGGACTTTTTATAGGCATGTTTTTGCCCTTATATGCTATGTATTGCAAAAATCGCGCGTGCGGACGGTTATCTTGAACGGACGCTCATTCCGTTATTAATAGTGATAAAGAGCTAAACATGGTATCAAATTTTCCGGAAAAATATGAGGAATATTCGGTCAAAAGCTTTTGCGGAGAAATTATTTTTCGTTCGGCCGTGACGAACGAAAACGTGCAAAAATGCGTGTTTTGCGTGATTTTTTATGAAATGCTTATAATTGCCTGAAACGTATGCAAAAAAAATTTAAGACGATTTTGAGCAATTAAAAATTTTACGCGCGCATTAACGCGCGCGCCTACGCGTACGCGCATTTTTGCGCGCATTTATTGACCTCATATTGACCCGACGGATATTGATCTTAATCTTGATAAATATGAATGTAAAATTACTTTCCGTTATGAAGATATGATCATAAGTTGATTTTTACAAAATGGCGCCTGGATGACGTCACGATGACTTTGAGTCTTTAAAAAGTCACGCAGTTCTAAGTTAGACTAAGATCTATCATCATTGAAAGTTTCATGACAATGGCTCGATTCAGTCCTGAGATATCCTGCGAACAAAATCGAGGAAGAATAATAAAATAAAAATAAAAAATAAAAAAGAAAATCTTGACGAAATCAATAGGTGATACGTAGACTTCGTTACGTATCACCTAATAACAATCTTGACGAAATCAAAAGGTGATACGTTGACTTCGTTACGTATCACCTAATGATTCTTTCAAAATTTGCTATTTCAACTTTCGATCGAAAATTTTAACATGATCCCAACATCTGATTAAAAAACAAAGTCACCCTTTTTTATAGCCCATGGTCTCAGCTATAACATACCCCAATTTGGGAGAAAACAGAGCACACATAAGATAGATAGTGCTCATAGATGAATGCCATGTAGATTCATGATGTGAACAAAATTCACCTTCCATAGACATAACACGCAAATGACGAAAATTCTGACATGTGGCCTTTAATTGAATTTTGCACTATGATGACCTCATTAAAATGAAACTTAGTGAAAAGTGATCTTGTAGAGAATTGCCTTATCTACAACATATCGACATTTCAAAGAGAATCGATGAATATTGAGAGAAATACACTACATTTTCCATAAATACAATGACGTCATAATATGCAATTTTGTATTTTTGACTTCCAAGGCCATTATGATGACGTTAAGATGTACTTAATGGCCAAATGAGATATGAAATCATACCTCCGACTCATACTCTATCTAAATATGACAACAAAATTGGCAGTCCTTATTCATCCCACTGGACTTTTTATAGGCATGTTTTTGCCCTTATATGCTATGTATTGCAAAAATCGCGCGTGCGGACGGTTATCTTGAACGGACGCTCATTCCGTTATTAATAGTGATAAAGAGCTAAACATGGTATCAAATTTTCCGGAAAAATATGAGGAATATTCGGTCAAAAGCTTTTGCGGAGAAATTATTTTTCGTTCGGCCGTGACGAACGAAAACGTGCAAAAATGCGTGTTTTGCGTGATTTTTTTTGAAATGCTTATAATTGCCTGAAACGTATGCAAAAAAAATTTAAGACGATTTTGAGCAATTAAAAATTTTACGCGCGCATTAACGCGCGCGCCTACGCGTACGCGCATTTTTGCGCGCATTTATTGACCTCATATTGACCCGACGGATATTGATCTTAATCTTGATAAATATGAATGTAAAATTACTTTCCGTTATGAAGATATGATCATAAGTTGATTTTTACAAAATGGCGCCTGGATGACGTCACGATGACTTTGAGTCTTTAAAAAGTCACGCAGTTCTAAGTTAGACTAAGATCTATCATCATTGAAAGTTTCATGACAATGGCTCGATTCAGTCCTGAGATATCCTGCGAACAAAATCGAGGAAGAATAATAAAATAAAAATAAAAAATAAAAAAGAAAATCTTGACGAAATCAATAGGTGATACGTAGACTTCGTTACGTATCACCTAATAACAATCTTGACGAAATCAAAAGGTGATACGTTGACTTCGTTACGTATCACCTAATGATTCTTTCAAAATTTGCTATTTCAACTTTCGATCGAAAATTTTAACATGATCCCAACATCTGATTAAAAAACAAAGTCACCCTTTTTTATAGCCCATGGTCTCAGCTATAACATACCCCAATTTGGGAGAAAACAGAGCACACATAAGATAGATAGTGCTCATAGATGAATGCCATGTAGATTCATGATGTGAACAAAATTCACCTTCCATAGACATAACACGCAAATGACGAAAATTCTGACATGTGGCCTTTAATTGAATTTTGCACTATGATGACCTCATTAAAATGAAACTTAGTGAAAAGTGATCTTGTAGAGAATTGCCTTATCTACAACATATCGACATTTCAAAGAGAATCGATGAATATTGAGAGAAATACACTACATTTTCCATAAATACAATGACGTCATAATATGCAATTTTGTATTTTTGACTTCCAAGGCCATTATGATGACGTTAAGATGTACTTAATGGCCAAATGAGATATGAAATCATACCTCCGACTCATACTCTATCTAAATATGACAACAAAATTGGCAGTCCTTATTCATCCCACTGGACTTTTTATAGGCATGTTTTTGCCCTTATATGCTATGTATTGCAAAAATCGCGCGTGCGGACGGTTATCTTGAACGGACGCTCATTCCGTTATTAATAGTGATAAAGAGCTAAACATGGTATCAAATTTTCCGGAAAAATATGAGGAATATTCGGTCAAAAGCTTTTGCGGAGAAATTATTTTTCGTTCGGCCGTGACGAACGAAAACGTGCAAAAATGCGTGTTTTGCGTGATTTTTTATGAAATGCTTATAATTGCCTGAAACGTATGCAAAAAAAATTTAAGACGATTTTGAGCAATTAAAAATTTTACGCGCGCATTAACGCGCGCGCCTACGCGTACGCGCATTTTTGCGCGCATTTATTGACCTCATATTGACCCGACGGATATTGATCTTAATCTTGATAAATATGAATGTAAAATTACTTTCCGTTATGAAGATATGATCATAAGTTGATTTTTACAAAATGGCGCCTGGATGACGTCACGATGACTTTGAGTCTTTAAAAAGTCACGCAGTTCTAAGTTAGACTAAGATCTATCATCATTGAAAGTTTCATGACAATGGCTCGATTCAGTCCTGAGATATCCTGCGAACAAAATCGAGGAAGAATAATAAAATAAAAATAAAAATAAAAAAGAAAATCTTGACGAAATCAATAGGTGATACGTAGACTTCGTTACGTATCACCTAATAACAATCTTGACGAAATCAAAAGGTGATACGTTGACTTCGTTACGTATCACCTAATGATTCTTTCAAAATTTGCTATTTCAACTTTCGATCGAAAATTTTAACATGATCCCAACATCTGATTAAAAAACAAAGTCACCCTTTTTTATAGCCCATGGTCTCAGCTATAACATACCCCAATTTGGGAGAAAACAGAGCACACATAAGATAGATAGTGCTCATAGATGAATGCCATGTAGATTCATGATGTGAACAAAATTCACCTTCCATAGACATAACACGCAAATGACGAAAATTCTGACATGTGGCCTTTAATTGAATTTTGCACTATGATGACCTCATTAAAATGAAACTTAGTGAAAAGTGATCTTGTAGAGAATTGCCTTATCTACAACATATCGACATTTCAAAGAGAATCGATGAATATTGAGAGAAATACACTACATTTTCCATAAATACAATGACGTCATAATATGCAATTTTGTATTTTTGACTTCCAAGGCCATTATGATGACGTTAAGATGTACTTAATGGCCAAATGAGATATGAAATCATACCTCCGACTCATACTCTATCTAAATATGACAACAAAATTGGCAGTCCTTATTCATCCCACTGGACTTTTTATAGGCATGTTTTTGCCCTTATATGCTATGTATTGCAAAAATCGCGCGTGCGGACGGTTATCTTGAACGGACGCTCATTCCGTTATTAATAGTGATAAAGAGCTAAACATGGTATCAAATTTTCCGGAAAAATATGAGGAATATTCGGTCAAAAGCTTTTGCGGAGAAATTATTTTTCGTTCGGCCGTGACGAACGAAAACGTGCAAAAATGCGTGTTTTGCGTGATTTTTTATGAAATGCTTATAATTGCCTGAAACGTATGCAAAAAAAATTTAAGACGATTTTGAGCAATTAAAAATTTTACGCGCGCATTAACGCGCGCGCCTACGCGTACGCGCATTTTTGCGCGCATTTATTGACCTCATATTGACCCGACGGATATTGATCTTAATCTTGATAAATATGAATGTAAAATTACTTTCCGTTATGAAGATATGATCATAAGTTGATTTTTACAAAATGGCGCCTGGATGACGTCACGATGACTTTGAGTCTTTAAAAAGTCACGCAGTTCTAAGTTAGACTAAGATCTATCATCATTGAAAGTTTCATGACAATGGCTCGATTCAGTCCTGAGATATCCTGCGAACAAAATCGAGGAAGAATAATAAAATAAAAATAAAAAATAAAAAAGAAAATCTTGACGAAATCAATAGGTGATACGTAGACTTCGTTACGTATCACCTAATAACAATCTTGACGAAATCAAAAGGTGATACGTTGACTTCGTTACGTATCACCTAATGATTCTTTCAAAATTTGCTATTTCAACTTTCGATCGAAAATTTTAACATGATCCCAACATCTGATTAAAAAACAAAGTCACCCTTTTTTATAGCCCATGGTCTCAGCTATAACATACCCCAATTTGGGAGAAAACAGAGCACACATAAGATAGATAGTGCTCATAGATGAATGCCATGTAGATTCATGATGTGAACAAAATTCACCTTCCATAGACATAACACGCAAATGACGAAAATTCTGACATGTGGCCTTTAATTGAATTTTGCACTATGATGACCTCATTAAAATGAAACTTAGTGAAAAGTGATCTTGTAGAGAATTGCCTTATCTACAACATATCGACATTTCAAAGAGAATCGATGAATATTGAGAGAAATACACTACATTTTCCATAAATACAATGACGTCATAATATGCAATTTTGTATTTTTGACTTCCAAGGCCATTATGATGACGTTAAGATGTACTTAATGGCCAAATGAGATATGAAATCATACCTCCGACTCATACTCTATCTAAATATGACAACAAAATTGGCAGTCCTTATTCATCCCACTGGACTTTTTATAGGCATGTTTTTGCCCTTATATGCTATGTATTGCAAAAATCGCGCGTGCGGACGGTTATCTTGAACGGACGCTCATTCCGTTATTAATAGTGATAAAGAGCTAAACATGGTATCAAATTTTCCGGAAAAATATGAGGAATATTCGGTCAAAAGCTTTTGCGGAGAAATTATTTTTCGTTCGGCCGTGACGAACGAAAACGTGCAAAAATGCGTGTTTTGCGTGATTTTTTATGAAATGCTTATAATTGCCTGAAACGTATGCAAAAAAAATTTAAGACGATTTTGAGCAATTAAAAATTTTACGCGCGCATTAACGCGCGCGCCTACGCGTACGCGCATTTTTGCGCGCATTTATTGACCTCATATTGACCCGACGGATATTGATCTTAATCTTGATAAATATGAATGTAAAATTACTTTCCGTTATGAAGATATGATCATAAGTTGATTTTTACAAAATGGCGCCTGGATGACGTCACGATGACTTTGAGTCTTTAAAAAGTCACGCAGTTCTAAGTTAGACTAAGATCTATCATCATTGAAAGTTTCATGACAATGGCTCGATTCAGTCCTGAGATATCCTGCGAACAAAATCGAGGAAGAATAATAAAATAAAAATAAAAAATAAAAAAGAAAATCTTGACGAAATCAATAGGTGATACGTAGACTTCGTTACGTATCACCTAATAACAATCTTGACGAAATCAAAAGGTGATACGTTGACTTCGTTACGTATCACCTAATGATTCTTTCAAAATTTGCTATTTCAACTTTCGATCGAAAATTTTAACATGATCCCAACATCTGATTAAAAAACAAAGTCACCCTTTTTTATAGCCCATGGTCTCAGCTATAACATACCCCAATTTGGGAGAAAACAGAGCACACATAAGATAGATAGTGCTCATAGATGAATGCCATGTAGATTCATGATGTGAACAAAATTCACCTTCCATAGACATAACACGCAAATGACGAAAATTCTGACATGTGGCCTTTAATTGAATTTTGCACTATGATGACCTCATTAAAATGAAACTTAGTGAAAAGTGATCTTGTAGAGAATTGCCTTATCTACAACATATCGACATTTCAAAGAGAATCGATGAATATTGAGAGAAATACACTACATTTTCCATAAATACAATGACGTCATAATATGCAATTTTGTATTTTTGACTTCCAAGGCCATTATGATGACGTTAAGATGTACTTAATGGCCAAATGAGATATGAAATCATACCTCCGACTCATACTCTATCTAAATATGACAACAAAATTGGCAGTCCTTATTCATCCCACTGGACTTTTTATAGGCATGTTTTTGCCCTTATATGCTATGTATTGCAAAAATCGCGCGTGCGGACGGTTATCTTGAACGGACGCTCATTCCGTTATTAATAGTGATAAAGAGCTAAACATGGTATCAAATTTTCCGGAAAAATATGAGGAATATTCGGTCAAAAGCTTTTGCGGAGAAATTATTTTTCGTTCGGCCGTGACGAACGAAAACGTGCAAAAATGCGTGTTTTGCGTGATTTTTTATGAAATGCTTATAATTGCCTGAAACGTATGCAAAAAAAATTTAAGACGATTTTGAGCAATTAAAAATTTTACGCGCGCATTAACGCGCGCGCCTACGCGTACGCGCATTTTTGCGCGCATTTATTGACCTCATATTGACCCGACGGATATTGATCTTAATCTTGATAAATATGAATGTAAAATTACTTTCCGTTATGAAGATATGATCATAAGTTGATTTTTACAAAATGGCGCCTGGATGACGTCACGATGACTTTGAGTCTTTAAAAAGTCACGCAGTTCTAAGTTAGACTAAGATCTATCATCATTGAAAGTTTCATGACAATGGCTCGATTCAGTCCTGAGATATCCTGCGAACAAAATCGAGGAAGAATAATAAAATAAAAATAAAAAATAAAAAAGAAAATCTTGACGAAATCAATAGGTGATACGTAGACTTCGTTACGTATCACCTAATAACAATCTTGACGAAATCAAAAGGTGATACGTTGACTTCGTTACGTATCACCTAATGATTCTTTCAAAATTTGCTATTTCAACTTTCGATCGAAAATTTTAACATGATCCCAACATCTGATTAAAAAACAAAGTCACCCTTTTTTATAGCCCATGGTCTCAGCTATAACATACCCCAATTTGGGAGAAAACAGAGCACACATAAGATAGATAGTGCTCATAGATGAATGCCATGTAGATTCATGATGTGAACAAAATTCACCTTCCATAGACATAACACGCAAATGACGAAAATTCTGACATGTGGCCTTTAATTGAATTTTGCACTATGATGACCTCATTAAAATGAAACTTAGTGAAAAGTGATCTTGTAGAGAATTGCCTTATCTACAACATATCGACATTTCAAAGAGAATCGATGAATATTGAGAGAAATACACTACATTTTCCATAAATACAATGACGTCATAATATGCAATTTTGTATTTTTGACTTCCAAGGCCATTATGATGACGTTAAGATGTACTTAATGGCCAAATGAGATATGAAATCATACCTCCGACTCATACTCTATCTAAATATGACAACAAAATTGGCAGTCCTTATTCATCCCACTGGACTTTTTATAGGCATGTTTTTGCCCTTATATGCTATGTATTGCAAAAATCGCGCGTGCGGACGGTTATCTTGAACGGACGCTCATTCCGTTATTAATAGTGATAAAGAGCTAAACATGGTATCAAATTTTCCGGAAAAATATGAGGAATATTCGGTCAAAAGCTTTTGCGGAGAAATTATTTTTCGTTCGGCCGTGACGAACGAAAACGTGCAAAAATGCGTGTTTTGCGTGATTTTTTATGAAATGCTTATAATTGCCTGAAACGTATGCAAAAAAAATTTAAGACGATTTTGAGCAATTAAAAATTTTACGCGCGCATTAACGCGCGCGCCTACGCGTACGCGCATTTTTGCGCGCATTTATTGACCTCATATTGACCCGACGGATATTGATCTTAATCTTGATAAATATGAATGTAAAATTACTTTCCGTTATGAAGATATGATCATAAGTTGATTTTTACAAAATGGCGCCTGGATGACGTCACGATGACTTTGAGTCTTTAAAAAGTCACGCAGTTCTAAGTTAGACTAAGATCTATCATCATTGAAAGTTTCATGACAATGGCTCGATTCAGTCCTGAGATATCCTGCGAACAAAATCGAGGAAGAATAATAAAATAAAAATAAAAAATAAAAAAGAAAATCTTGACGAAATCAATAGGTGATACGTAGACTTCGTTACGTATCACCTAATAACAATCTTGACGAAATCAAAAGGTGATACGTTGACTTCGTTACGTATCACCTAATGATTCTTTCAAAATTTGCTATTTCAACTTTCGATCGAAAATTTTAACATGATCCCAACATCTGATTAAAAAACAAAGTCACCCTTTTTTATAGCCCATGGTCTCAGCTATAACATACCCCAATTTGGGAGAAAACAGAGCACACATAAGATAGATAGTGCTCATAGATGAATGCCATGTAGATTCATGATGTGAACAAAATTCACCTTCCATAGACATAACACGCAAATGACGAAAATTCTGACATGTGGCCTTTAATTGAATTTTGCACTATGATGACCTCATTAAAATGAAACTTAGTGAAAAGTGATCTTGTAGAGAATTGCCTTATCTACAACATATCGACATTTCAAAGAGAATCGATGAATATTGAGAGAAATACACTACATTTTCCATAAATACAATGACGTCATAATATGCAATTTTGTATTTTTGACTTCCAAGGCCATTATGATGACGTTAAGATGTACTTAATGGCCAAATGAGATATGAAATCATACCTCCGACTCATACTCTATCTAAATATGACAACAAAATTGGCAGTCCTTATTCATCCCACTGGACTTTTTATAGGCATGTTTTTGCCCTTATATGCTATGTATTGCAAAAATCGCGCGTGCGGACGGTTATCTTGAACGGACGCTCATTCCGTTATTAATAGTGATAAAGAGCTAAACATGGTATCAAATTTTCCGGAAAAATATGAGGAATATTCGGTCAAAAGCTTTTGCGGAGAAATTATTTTTCGTTCGGCCGTGACGAACGAAAACGTGCAAAAATGCGTGTTTTGCGTGATTTTTTATGAAATGCTTATAATGGCCTGAAACGTATGCAAAAAAAATTTAAGACGATTTTGAGCAATTTAAAATTTTACGCGCGCATTAACGCGCGCGCCTACGCGTACGCGCATTTTTGCGCGCATTTATTGAACTCAAATTAACCCGACGGATATTGATCTTAATCTTGATAAATATGAATGTAAAATTACTTTCCGTTATGAAGATATGATCATAAGTTGATTTTTACAAAATGGCGCCTGGATGACGTCACGATGACTTTGAGTCTTTGAAAAGTCACGCAGTTCTAAGTTAGACTAACATCTATCATCATTGAAAGATTCATGACAATAGCTTCATTCAGTCTTGAGATATCCTGCGAACAAATTCGAGGAAGAATAATAATAAATAATAATAATAATAACTAGACTTTAATTCGTCACTTTGACGAATTAGGTGATACGTATGCTAATGGTTTACATAATAAAGAATGCATTACACGATATCATATTATTTCATGAAATGCTTCATTCATTAAGATCTATCCATATGTCAAGTTTAAATTGTGTCCCCTAGATCATTATGGATCTAGGGAAGATAGATTGAAAAAATATGACCATTGACCCTGCGCAGTAACCAGTTACACCTTTGACTCTAATTTACATCATGAAGATAATATTTTGACGATTTTATCTTATTCAAAGAAATGAAAATGTAATTGATAAATGATTATCATCATTATGATAATGATGATCATGATGATCATGATGAAGATCATAATCATGAGTGGGATCCTGACATCTTATTGACAAAATGAGGGGTGATTTAGATAGCACATAAACTTAGCTTACAGCATACTCAAAAATCAACAAAATCCAAGCAGAAATAACGGCGATATTACTCGCAAAAGACAGGAATGTAGAATCCAGATTTGAGAAAAAATTATCTCCCACAGGGATTACACGCAAAAAGTAATGGATTAAGTGAAAATAGGGAAACAATAAAGTAAATAGGGTTGTTTATTACATTATTTGCGATTCTACGTGTTCGAATAATTAAAGGAGATGGTACAGTGAAAGGTCAACAAGAAAAAAAAAGTTCAGAATTTTTTTTTGGGAGACACCCGGACTCGAACCCGGGATCTCAAGGTCGGAAGTCAAGTGCGTTACCGATACACCAAAACATTTCCCATAGCGATTACACGTAAACGAAAATGGAATTCTAAAATCCCACTTTGCAAGTAAAATATGAGCATGATCCCGGCATATGGTTGAAAAATGAAGTACACATTGGAGATAGCTCATTGTCTCAGCTACAACATACTCGAAGCTCACCGAAAAAAAGTCAAAACAACGGAGATGTTGCTCGCGAAAGACGGAAATGTAGAATGCAGTTTTGAGAAATAGTCATGTCCCATAGAGAATACACGCAAAATGTGAAAAATTGACATGCCTCCTTTAATCGCAAAAATACACCATGATACTTTTGTCAAAAATAAAAATTGTGGATACAGCATTTGTAGAAAATTGTCTTAGCTAGAACATATAAACATTTGACAGAAAATTAATCGATATTTACAGAGATACAATCAATTTTCCAAAAATATGCTGATGTCATAATATGCAAATTGAAATTTTGAGTTTGGAGGCCATTATGATGACGTCATGAGTTAATTGAGGGTCAAATGAGACATGAAATCATATTTCCGACTCATAATCTATCTAAATATGAGAAAAAAATTGGGAGTTCATATCTATTCTGAAGAGTTACAAAGATTTTTATATAGGCATGTTTTTGCTCATGTATTGTAGATAAAGATAACGCAGGTCCGCGCGCGCTGTCAACTTTGACGGACGCTCATTGCATTATTAAAGGGTTAACAAGTTATCAAAATTCTTGTAAAAAGGTGCCAAATATGATGTTAGAGAAATTTCGGCGATTCTATGTTGCAAAACGCTAGTACGCGCAAAAAACGCGCGCGCATGCGCGTGAGCATAATTTTTTGTCAATGCTCCATATGGCCTGAAACGTTTGCAAAAAACATTTGGGATGATTTAGAGCATTTTACATTTTTGCGCTCGCGTAAACGCACGGACGAACGCGCACGCGCGCATTTGCGCACGTTTAATGACCTAAAATTGACTGGACGGATATTGATCTTAATTGTGATAATTATGAATTAGAAATATTTTTCCGTTATGAAGATATGATCATAAGTTGATTTTCACAAAATGGCACCTGGATGACGTCACGATGAGTTTGAGTTTTTGAAAAGTCACGCAGTTCTAAGTTAGGCTAAGATCTATCATCATGGCAAGTTTCATGATAATGGCTTTAGCCATTCTTGAGATATCCTGCGAACAAAATTGAGGAAGAATAATAATAATTTCTTCTATACAGACACAAAATAAATACTAGACTTTAATTCGTCACTTAGACGAATTAGGTGATACGTATGATAATGGTTTACATAACGAATAATGCATTACACGATATATTATTTTGCTTCTCCCATTCATATGCTTCTCCCATTATGATCTATTCATATGTCAAGATTAAATTGTGTCTCCTTGCTCATCATGGATCTAGGGAAGATAGATTGAAACAATATATGACCTTTGACCCTGTGCAGTAACCAGTTACACATTTGACTCTAATTTACATCATGAAGAACACCTTTTGACGATTTTATCTTATTCAAAGAAATGAAAATGTAATTGATAAATGATTAGCATCATTATGATAATGATGATCATGATGATCATGATCATGATCATGACATCTTATTGAAAAAATGAGGGTTGATTTAGATAGCAAATAGTCTCAGCTACAACAAACTCAAAAATCAACAAAATCCAACCCGAAATAACGGCGATATTGCTCGCAAAAGACAGGAATGTAGAATCCAGATTTGAGAAAAAGTCATCTCCCATAGGGATTACACGCAAAAAGTAATGGATTAAGTGAAAATAGGGTAATAATAAAGTAAAAAGGGTTGTTTATGACATTATTTGCGATGCTACGTGTTTAAAAAATCATAGGAGATGGTACAGTGAAAGGTCAAAAGGAAAAAAAGGTGGAGAAAAAATTGTTGGAGACACCCGGACTCGAACCAGGGATCTCGAGATAGGAAGTCAAGTGCGTTACCGATATACCAAAACATTTCCCATAGCGATTACACGTAAACGACAATGGAATTCTAAAATCCCACTTTGCAAGTCAAATATGAGCGTGATCCCGGCATATGATCGAAAAATGAAGTACACATTGGAGATAGCTCATTGTCTCAGCTACAACATAATCGAAGCTCACGGAAAATAAAGTTAAAAAAACGGAGATGTTGCTCGCGAAAGACGGAAATGTAAAATCCAGTTTTGAGAAATAGTCATGTCCCATAGACAATACACGCAAAATGTGAAAAATTGACATGCCTCCTTTAATCGCAAAATTACGCCATGATGCCTTTGTCAAAATGAACACTACATTTGTAGAAAATTGTCTCAGCTAAAACATTTCAAAATTTTAAAGAAAATCAATCATTATTTACAGAGATACAATCAATTTTCCAAAAATATGCTGACGTCATAATATGCAAATTGAATTTTTGAGTTTGGAGGCCATTATGATGACATCATGAGTTAATTGAGGGTTAAATGAGACATGACATCATATCTCCATTTCATAGTCTATCCACATATGAACAAATATTGGGAGTTCCTATCTGTTCTGAAGAGTTACAATGAATTTTGTATAGGCATGTTTTTGCCCATGTATTGTGGATAAAGATAACGCAGACCTGCGCGTGCTGTCAACTTTGACGGACGCTCATTGCGTTATTAAAAGATGAACAAGTTATCAAAATGCTTGGAAAAATGTGCAAAATATGATGATAGAAAAAATTCGGCGATTCTATGTTGCAAAATGCTAGAACGCGCAAAAAACGCGCGCGCATGCGCGTGAGCGTGATTTTTTGTCAAATGCTCCATATGGCCTGAAACGTATGCAAAAAAAAATTGGGATGATTAAGAGCATTTTAAATTTTTGCGCGCGCGTAAACGCGCGGACGAACGCGCACACACGCATTTGCACACGCTCAACTTGACCGGACGGATATTGATCTTAATCATGATAAATATGAATGAAAAATTATTATTCGTTATAAAGATATGATCATTAGTTGATTTTCACAAAATGGCGCCTGGATGACGTCACGATGACTTTGAGTCTTTGAAAAGTCACGCAGTTCTAAGTTAGACTAAGATCTATCATCATTGAAAGATTCATAACAATGGCTTCATTCAGTCTTGAGATATCCTGCGAACAAAATTGAGGAAGAATAATAATAATTTCTTCTATACAGACACAAAATAAATACTAGACTTTAATTCGTCACTTTGACGAATTAGGTGATACGTGTGTAACATAATGAAGAACGCATTTTCACGATTTCATCTTTCTTTATTAAATACTACTTCCATTATGGTATATCCATTAGTCAAGTTTCAACTGTGTAGAACAGAGGGAGACAGAGCAATATAATAAGAAGAAGGCAAGGCAAGACAAAGAGAGAGAGAGAGAGAGAGGGAGAGGATAAAAGTGTAGAGAGGGAAAGAGAGATAGAGAGTGAGAGAGAGATGCAGAGACAGACCAAGTAAAGGAGAGGGGCAGAACATGAGGGGAGAAGGGAAACACAGCAAGAGAGAGGAGAGAGAGAGAGATGCAATTGAGAACAATGCCTTCCATATTTCTAGCATAAATAAGCTCTTTTGAATACTGGTCATGAAAGTGTTGCCGATAATCAAAAAACGATTATGTTCATGAATACGATGATGACGATATTAAAATGATGACCATGATTGAAAGTGGCACAGCGCCCCCTTCATGTTTTCGATTGAGGATCGTTATATATGATAACTGTTAACTATTACCAGGGAGAGTGCCCTGCTATTACTAAACATTGCAGAGATATACTTATACCAATCATTGAAGTGATATTTCGACGCACTAAATACGCAACAATGACGTCAATAGAGCTGATTATGACTAATAAGGACTATATCTTAATTAAGTTTCATGCTGCTTATTGACCGTTCCGTATTGGAAAGAAAGATCTACCGTTTGAATAACGTTTTAACGCACTAAGGATGTGAATGCTTCCGTGTGCCATCTGTCAAGTCTTGAGATAACATGCAAATAAAGTTTTTAAGCCCTTTTTTAATCAATTAAACATGAACACAGTGATTTATTTAGTCCTGATTCAATATAAAATATGAGTAAGATATTTATATTTTACCCATCCATAAACCAACATCTATAAGATGTTAATTCTAGAAATGATTGTTAGTATGCATGGCAGTGAATGGCTAAACGATTGAAATTGCCTCAAATTTCCTTTGATTTGATTTGTATACATGTAATACACTAATAAATGAGACACTGGGATGATGCAGAGAGAAAGGGGGAGACTATACAGAAATAGAGAGGCAGATCGAGACAAAACAAGAGATAAAGAGGAAGGCAGCAAGGCATCTCACCCATCTCCTTTTTTCTCAATTCTCTTTTCCCTCTTTCTTCTTCTACTTTTACTTCTTCTAATAATTCCCCTTTTTTTACAGTTTGGATAAAACATAACCTTTTTCTTGTAGTAGCTATTACCTAGAGGAAAATATAAATGTGTACAATTTGTCATATAAGTATTCGCATAATAACTTCGCCTCTATCATTTGTAATTTGTATGATGTGTAATGCTTGAATATTGATATCGATACCTTAGGATAGTGTTACTATACCCTCTGTCTATCCTCTTACCATCTTACCATCAACTTTTCTTTTCTTTCTTTGCTTTACATCATCATGTTCTTCTTCACTTTGTGTATCTCCTTTTTATATCAAATGATTTCGGAAGATCAAAAATGAAATACAAATTTCGAAGTTGAATATTGTTTTTAACAATTTACTCATTCAGGTTCAATTCTTTAATTTCGATGTTATTTAATATGAATGTTTGAATATATTGTATTTTAAATTTGTAAAACATTTCCTAATTCATCCGTTTATGCCGCAATGCATTGTTGTTCTTTTATTTTTATTCTCAATCAAACCATCATCAATTAAACTCAATACTAGGACACTGCTAACGTTAAAATTTCACAAATAGGACATACGTGACATCATAATTACTGCAAAGTTCTACGGAATTTGCAAATTCGACTTTCAATTGAAAATTGTGACATGATACCATCATCTGATCAAAAAACTAAAAGCACCGTTTTTATAGCCCATGGTCTCAGCTATAACATACCCCAATTTGGGAGAAAACAGAGCACACATAAGATAGATAGTGCTCATAGATGAATGCCATGTAGATTCATGATGTGAACGAAATTCACCTTCCATAGACATAACACGCAAATGACGAAAATTCTGACATGTGGCCTTTAACTGAATTTTGTACTATGATGACCTCATTAAAATGAAACTTAGTGAAAAGTGATCTTGTAGAGAATTGCCTTATCTACAACATATCGACATTTCAAAGAGAATCGATGAATATTGAGAGAAATACACTACATTTTCCATAAATACAATGACGTCATAATATGCAATTTTGTATTTTTGACTTCCAAGGCCATTATGATGACGTAAAGATGTACTTAATGGCCAAATGAGATATGAAATCATACCTCCGACTCATACTCTATCTAAATATGAAAAAAAAATTGGCAATCCCTATTCATCCCAATGGACTTTTCATAGGCATGTTTTTGCCCATATATGCAATGTATTACAAAAATCGCGCGTACGGACGGTTATCTTGAACGGACGCTCATTCCGTTTTTAATAGTGATAAAGAGCTAAACATGGTATCAAATTTTCCGGAAAAATATGAGGAATATTCGGTCAAAAGCTTTTGCGGAGAAATTATTTTTCGTTCGGCCGTGACGAACGAAAACGTGCAAAAATGCGTGTTTTGCGTGATTTTTTATGAAATGCTTATAATGGCCTGAAACGTATGCAAAAAAAATTTAAGACGATTTTGAGCAATTTAAAATTTTACGCGCGCATTAACGCGCGCGCCTACGCGTACGCGCATTTTTGCGCGCATTTATTGACCTCAAATTGACCCGACGGATATTGATCTTAATCATGATAAATATGAATGAAAAATTACTTTCCGTTATGAAGATATGATCATAAGTTGATTTTCACAAAATGGCGCCTGGATGACGTCACGATGATTTTGAGTCTTTGAAAAGTCACACAGTTCTAAGTTAGACTAAGATCTATCATCATTGAAAGATTCATAACAATGGCTTTATTCAGTCTTGAGATATCCTGCGAACAAATTCGAGGAAGAATAATAATAAATAAATAATAAAAATCTTGACGAAATCAAAAGGTGATACGTTGACTTCGTTACGTATCACCTAATGATTCCTTCAAAATTTGCAATTTCAACTTTCGATCGAAAATTTTAACATGATCCCAACATCTGATTAAAAAACAAAGTCACCCTTTTTTATAGCCCATGGTCTCAGCTATAACATACCCCAATTTGGGAGAAAACAGAGCACACATAAGATAGATAGTGCTCATAGATGAATGCCATGTAGATTCATGATGTGAACGAAATTCACCTTCCATAGACATAACACGCAAATGACGAAAATTCTGACATGTGGCCTTTAACTGAATTTTGTACTATGATGACCTCATTAAAATGAAACTTAGTGAAAAGTGATCTTGTAGAGAATTGCCTTATCTACAACATATCGACATTTCAAAGAGAATCGATGAATATTGAGAGAAATACACTACATTTTCCATAAATACAATGACGTCATAATATGCAATTTTGTATTTTTGACTTCCAAGGCCATTATGATGACGTAAAGATGTACTTAATGGCCAAATGAGATATGAAATCATACCTCCGACTCATACTCTATCTAAATATGAAAAAAAAATTGGCAATCCCTATTCATCCCAATGGACTTTTCATAGGCATGTTTTTGCCCATATATGCAATGTATTACAAAAATCGCGCGTACGGACGGTTATCTTGAACGGACGCTCATTCCGTTTTTAATAGTGATAAAGAGCTAAACATGGTATCAAATTTTCCGGAAAAATATGAGGAATATTCGGTCAAAAGCTTTTGCGGAGAAATTATTTTTCGTTCGGCCGTGACGAACGAAAACGTGCAAAAATGCGTGTTTTGCGTGATTTTTTATGAAATGCTTATAATGGCCTGAAACGTATGCAAAAAAAATTTAAGACGATTTTGAGCAATTTAAAATTTTACGCGCGCATTAACGCGCGCGCCTACGCGTACGCGCATTTTTGCGCGCATTTATTGACCTCAAATTGACCCGACGGATATTGATCTTAATCATGATAAATATGAATGAAAAATTACTTTCCGTTATGAAGATATGATCATAAGTTGATTTTCACAAAATGGCGCCTGGATGACGTCACGATGATTTTGAGTCTTTGAAAAGTCACACAGTTCTAAGTTAGACTAAGATCTATCATCATTGAAAGATTCATAACAATGGCTTTATTCAGTCTTGAGATATCCTGCGAACAAATTCGAGGAAGAATAATAATAAATAAATAATAAAAATCTTGACGAAATCAAAAGGTGATACGTTGACTTCGTTACGTATCACCTAATGATTCCTTCAAAATTTGCAATTTCAACTTTCGATCGAAAATTTTAACATGATCCCAACATCTGATTAAAAAACAAAGTCACCCTTTTTTATAGCCCATGGTCTCAGCTATAACATACCCCAATTTGGGAGAAAACAGAGCACACATAAGATAGATAGTGCTCATAGATGAATGCCATGTAGATTCATGATGTGAACGAAATTCACCTTCCATAGACATAACACGCAAATGACGAAAATTCTGACATGTGGCCTTTAACTGAATTTTGTACTATGATGACCTCATTAAAATGAAACTTAGTGAAAAGTGATCTTGTAGAGAATTGCCTTATCTACAACATATCGACATTTCAAAGAGAATCGATGAATATTGAGAGAAATACACTACATTTTCCATAAATACAATGACGTCATAATATGCAATTTTGTATTTTTGACTTCCAAGGCCATTATGATGACGTAAAGATGTACTTAATGGCCAAATGAGATATGAAATCATACCTCCGACTCATACTCTATCTAAATATGAAAAAAAAATTGGCAATCCCTATTCATCCCAATGGACTTTTCATAGGCATGTTTTTGCCCATATATGCAATGTATTACAAAAATCGCGCGTACGGACGGTTATCTTGAACGGACGCTCATTCCGTTTTTAATAGTGATAAAGAGCTAAACATGGTATCAAATTTTCCGGAAAAATATGAGGAATATTCGGTCAAAAGCTTTTGCGGAGAAATTATTTTTCGTTCGGCCGTGACGAACGAAAACGTGCAAAAATGCGTGTTTTGCGTGATTTTTTATGAAATGCTTATAATGGCCTGAAACGTATGCAAAAAAAATTTAAGACGATTTTGAGCAATTTAAAATTTTACGCGCGCATTAACGCGCGCGCCTACGCGTACGCGCATTTTTGCGCGCATTTATTGACCTCAAATTGACCCGACGGATATTGATCTTAATCATGATAAATATGAATGAAAAATTACTTTCCGTTATGAAGATATGATCATAAGTTGATTTTCACAAAATGGCGCCTGGATGACGTCACGATGATTTTGAGTCTTTGAAAAGTCACACAGTTCTAAGTTAGACTAAGATCTATCATCATTGAAAGATTCATAACAATGGCTTTATTCAGTCTTGAGATATCCTGCGAACAAATTCGAGGAAGAATAATAATAAATAAATAATAAAAATCTTGACGAAATCAAAAGGTGATACGTTGACTTCGTTACGTATCACCTAATGATTCCTTCAAAATTTGCAATTTCAACTTTCGATCGAAAATTTTAACATGATCCCAACATCTGATTAAAAAACAAAGTCACCCTTTTTTATAGCCCATGGTCTCAGCTATAACATACCCCAATTTGGGAGAAAACAGAGCACACATAAGATAGATAGTGCTCATAGATGAATGCCATGTAGATTCATGATGTGAACGAAATTCACCTTCCATAGACATAACACGCAAATGACGAAAATTCTGACATGTGGCCTTTAACTGAATTTTGTACTATGATGACCTCATTAAAATGAAACTTAGTGAAAAGTGATCTTGTAGAGAATTGCCTTATCTACAACATATCGACATTTCAAAGAGAATCGATGAATATTGAGAGAAATACACTACATTTTCCATAAATACAATGACGTCATAATATGCAATTTTGTATTTTTGACTTCCAAGGCCATTATGATGACGTAAAGATGTACTTAATGGCCAAATGAGATATGAAATCATACCTCCGACTCATACTCTATCTAAATATGAAAAAAAAATTGGCAATCCCTATTCATCCCAATGGACTTTTCATAGGCATGTTTTTGCCCATATATGCAATGTATTACAAAAATCGCGCGTACGGACGGTTATCTTGAACGGACGCTCATTCCGTTTTTAATAGTGATAAAGAGCTAAACATGGTATCAAATTTTCCGGAAAAATATGAGGAATATTCGGTCAAAAGCTTTTGCGGAGAAATTATTTTTCGTTCGGCCGTGACGAACGAAAACGTGCAAAAATGCGTGTTTTGCGTGATTTTTTATGAAATGCTTATAATGGCCTGAAACGTATGCAAAAAAAATTTAAGACGATTTTGAGCAATTTAAAATTTTACGCGCGCATTAACGCGCGCGCCTACGCGTACGCGCATTTTTGCGCGCATTTATTGACCTCAAATTGACCCGACGGATATTGATCTTAATCATGATAAATATGAATGAAAAATTACTTTCCGTTATGAAGATATGATCATAAGTTGATTTTCACAAAATGGCGCCTGGATGACGTCACGATGATTTTGAGTCTTTGAAAAGTCACACAGTTCTAAGTTAGACTAAGATCTATCATCATTGAAAGATTCATAACAATGGCTTTATTCAGTCTTGAGATATCCTGCGAACAAATTCGAGGAAGAATAATAATAAATAAATAATAAAAATCTTGACGAAATCAAAAGGTGATACGTTGACTTCGTTACGTATCACCTAATGATTCCTTCAAAATTTGCAATTTCAACTTTCGATCGAAAATTTTAACATGATCCCAACATCTGATTAAAAAACAAAGTCACCCTTTTTTATAGCCCATGGTCTCAGCTATAACATACCCCAATTTGGGAGAAAACAGAGCACACATAAGATAGATAGTGCTCATAGATGAATGCCATGTAGATTCATGATGTGAACGAAATTCACCTTCCATAGACATAACACGCAAATGACGAAAATTCTGACATGTGGCCTTTAACTGAATTTTGTACTATGATGACCTCATTAAAATGAAACTTAGTGAAAAGTGATCTTGTAGAGAATTGCCTTATCTACAACATATCGACATTTCAAAGAGAATCGATGAATATTGAGAGAAATACACTACATTTTCCATAAATACAATGACGTCATAATATGCAATTTTGTATTTTTGACTTCCAAGGCCATTATGATGACGTAAAGATGTACTTAATGGCCAAATGAGATATGAAATCATACCTCCGACTCATACTCTATCTAAATATGAAAAAAAAATTGGCAATCCCTATTCATCCCAATGGACTTTTCATAGGCATGTTTTTGCCCATATATGCAATGTATTACAAAAATCGCGCGTACGGACGGTTATCTTGAACGGACGCTCATTCCGTTTTTAATAGTGATAAAGAGCTAAACATGGTATCAAATTTTCCGGAAAAATATGAGGAATATTCGGTCAAAAGCTTTTGCGGAGAAATTATTTTTCGTTCGGCCGTGACGAACGAAAACGTGCAAAAATGCGTGTTTTGCGTGATTTTTTATGAAATGCTTATAATGGCCTGAAACGTATGCAAAAAAAATTTAAGACGATTTTGAGCAATTTAAAATTTTACGCGCGCATTAACGCGCGCGCCTACGCGTACGCGCATTTTTGCGCGCATTTATTGACCTCAAATTGACCCGACGGATATTGATCTTAATCATGATAAATATGAATGAAAAATTACTTTCCGTTATGAAGATATGATCATAAGTTGATTTTCACAAAATGGCGCCTGGATGACGTCACGATGATTTTGAGTCTTTGAAAAGTCACACAGTTCTAAGTTAGACTAAGATCTATCATCATTGAAAGATTCATAACAATGGCTTTATTCAGTCTTGAGATATCCTGCGAACAAATTCGAGGAAGAATAATAATAAATAAATAATAAAAATCTTGACGAAATCAAAAGGTGATACGTTGACTTCGTTACGTATCACCTAATGATTCCTTCAAAATTTGCAATTTCAACTTTCGATCGAAAATTTTAACATGATCCCAACATCTGATTAAAAAACAAAGTCACCCTTTTTTATAGCCCATGGTCTCAGCTATAACATACCCCAATTTGGGAGAAAACAGAGCACACATAAGATAGATAGTGCTCATAGATGAATGCCATGTAGATTCATGATGTGAACGAAATTCACCTTCCATAGACATAACACGCAAATGACGAAAATTCTGACATGTGGCCTTTAACTGAATTTTGTACTATGATGACCTCATTAAAATGAAACTTAGTGAAAAGTGATCTTGTAGAGAATTGCCTTATCTACAACATATCGACATTTCAAAGAGAATCGATGAATATTGAGAGAAATACACTACATTTTCCATAAATACAATGACGTCATAATATGCAATTTTGTATTTTTGACTTCCAAGGCCATTATGATGACGTAAAGATGTACTTAATGGCCAAATGAGATATGAAATCATACCTCCGACTCATACTCTATCTAAATATGAAAAAAAAATTGGCAATCCCTATTCATCCCAATGGACTTTTCATAGGCATGTTTTTGCCCATATATGCAATGTATTACAAAAATCGCGCGTACGGACGGTTATCTTGAACGGACGCTCATTCCGTTTTTAATAGTGATAAAGAGCTAAACATGGTATCAAATTTTCCGGAAAAATATGAGGAATATTCGGTCAAAAGCTTTTGCGGAGAAATTATTTTTCGTTCGGCCGTGACGAACGAAAACGTGCAAAAATGCGTGTTTTGCGTGATTTTTTATGAAATGCTTATAATGGCCTGAAACGTATGCAAAAAAAATTTAAGACGATTTTGAGCAATTTAAAATTTTACGCGCGCATTAACGCGCGCGCCTACGCGTACGCGCATTTTTGCGCGCATTTATTGACCTCAAATTGACCCGACGGATATTGATCTTAATCATGATAAATATGAATGAAAAATTACTTTCCGTTATGAAGATATGATCATAAGTTGATTTTCACAAAATGGCGCCTGGATGACGTCACGATGATTTTGAGTCTTTGAAAAGTCACACAGTTCTAAGTTAGACTAAGATCTATCATCATTGAAAGATTCATAACAATGGCTTTATTCAGTCTTGAGATATCCTGCGAACAAATTCGAGGAAGAATAATAATAAATAAATAATAAAAATCTTGACGAAATCAAAAGGTGATACGTTGACTTCGTTACGTATCACCTAATGATTCCTTCAAAATTTGCAATTTCAACTTTCGATCGAAAATTTTAACATGATCCCAACATCTGATTAAAAAACAAAGTCACCCTTTTTTATAGCCCATGGTCTCAGCTATAACATACCCCAATTTGGGAGAAAACAGAGCACACATAAGATAGATAGTGCTCATAGATGAATGCCATGTAGATTCATGATGTGAACGAAATTCACCTTCCATAGACATAACACGCAAATGACGAAAATTCTGACATGTGGCCTTTAACTGAATTTTGTACTATGATGACCTCATTAAAATGAAACTTAGTGAAAAGTGATCTTGTAGAGAATTGCCTTATCTACAACATATCGACATTTCAAAGAGAATCGATGAATATTGAGAGAAATACACTACATTTTCCATAAATACAATGACGTCATAATATGCAATTTTGTATTTTTGACTTCCAAGGCCATTATGATGACGTAAAGATGTACTTAATGGCCAAATGAGATATGAAATCATACCTCCGACTCATACTCTATCTAAATATGAAAAAAAAATTGGCAATCCCTATTCATCCCAATGGACTTTTCATAGGCATGTTTTTGCCCATATATGCAATGTATTACAAAAATCGCGCGTACGGACGGTTATCTTGAACGGACGCTCATTCCGTTTTTAATAGTGATAAAGAGCTAAACATGGTATCAAATTTTCCGGAAAAATATGAGGAATATTCGGTCAAAAGCTTTTGCGGAGAAATTATTTTTCGTTCGGCCGTGACGAACGAAAACGTGCAAAAATGCGTGTTTTGCGTGATTTTTTATGAAATGCTTATAATGGCCTGAAACGTATGCAAAAAAAATTTAAGACGATTTTGAGCAATTTAAAATTTTACGCGCGCATTAACGCGCGCGCCTACGCGTACGCGCATTTTTGCGCGCATTTATTGACCTCAAATTGACCCGACGGATATTGATCTTAATCATGATAAATATGAATGAAAAATTACTTTCCGTTATGAAGATATGATCATAAGTTGATTTTCACAAAATGGCGCCTGGATGACGTCACGATGATTTTGAGTCTTTGAAAAGTCACACAGTTCTAAGTTAGACTAAGATCTATCATCATTGAAAGATTCATAACAATGGCTTTATTCAGTCTTGAGATATCCTGCGAACAAATTCGAGGAAGAATAATAATAAATAAATAATAAAAATCTTGACGAAATCAAAAGGTGATACGTTGACTTCGTTACGTATCACCTAATGATTCCTTCAAAATTTGCAATTTCAACTTTCGATCGAAAATTTTAACATGATCCCAACATCTGATTAAAAAACAAAGTCACCCTTTTTTATAGCCCATGGTCTCAGCTATAACATACCCCAATTTGGGAGAAAACAGAGCACACATAAGATAGATAGTGCTCATAGATGAATGCCATGTAGATTCATGATGTGAACGAAATTCACCTTCCATAGACATAACACGCAAATGACGAAAATTCTGACATGTGGCCTTTAACTGAATTTTGTACTATGATGACCTCATTAAAATGAAACTTAGTGAAAAGTGATCTTGTAGAGAATTGCCTTATCTACAACATATCGACATTTCAAAGAGAATCGATGAATATTGAGAGAAATACACTACATTTTCCATAAATACAATGACGTCATAATATGCAATTTTGTATTTTTGACTTCCAAGGCCATTATGATGACGTAAAGATGTACTTAATGGCCAAATGAGATATGAAATCATACCTCCGACTCATACTCTATCTAAATATGAAAAAAAAATTGGCAATCCCTATTCATCCCAATGGACTTTTCATAGGCATGTTTTTGCCCATATATGCAATGTATTACAAAAATCGCGCGTACGGACGGTTATCTTGAACGGACGCTCATTCCGTTTTTAATAGTGATAAAGAGCTAAACATGGTATCAAATTTTCCGGAAAAATATGAGGAATATTCGGTCAAAAGCTTTTGCGGAGAAATTATTTTTCGTTCGGCCGTGACGAACGAAAACGTGCAAAAATGCGTGTTTTGCGTGATTTTTTATGAAATGCTTATAATGGCCTGAAACGTATGCAAAAAAAATTTAAGACGATTTTGAGCAATTTAAAATTTTACGCGCGCATTAACGCGCGCGCCTACGCGTACGCGCATTTTTGCGCGCATTTATTGACCTCAAATTGACCCGACGGATATTGATCTTAATCATGATAAATATGAATGAAAAATTACTTTCCGTTATGAAGATATGATCATAAGTTGATTTTCACAAAATGGCGCCTGGATGACGTCACGATGATTTTGAGTCTTTGAAAAGTCACACAGTTCTAAGTTAGACTAAGATCTATCATCATTGAAAGATTCATAACAATGGCTTTATTCAGTCTTGAGATATCCTGCGAACAAATTCGAGGAAGAATAATAATAAATAAATAATAAAAATCTTGACGAAATCAAAAGGTGATACGTTGACTTCGTTACGTATCACCTAATGATTCCTTCAAAATTTGCAATTTCAACTTTCGATCGAAAATTTTAACATGATCCCAACATCTGATTAAAAAACAAAGTCACCCTTTTTTATAGCCCATGGTCTCAGCTATAACATACCCCAATTTGGGAGAAAACAGAGCACACATAAGATAGATAGTGCTCATAGATGAATGCCATGTAGATTCATGATGTGAACGAAATTCACCTTCCATAGACATAACACGCAAATGACGAAAATTCTGACATGTGGCCTTTAACTGAATTTTGTACTATGATGACCTCATTAAAATGAAACTTAGTGAAAAGTGATCTTGTAGAGAATTGCCTTATCTACAACATATCGACATTTCAAAGAGAATCGATGAATATTGAGAGAAATACACTACATTTTCCATAAATACAATGACGTCATAATATGCAATTTTGTATTTTTGACTTCCAAGGCCATTATGATGACGTAAAGATGTACTTAATGGCCAAATGAGATATGAAATCATACCTCCGACTCATACTCTATCTAAATATGAAAAAAAAATTGGCAATCCCTATTCATCCCAATGGACTTTTCATAGGCATGTTTTTGCCCATATATGCAATGTATTACAAAAATCGCGCGTACGGACGGTTATCTTGAACGGACGCTCATTCCGTTTTTAATAGTGATAAAGAGCTAAACATGGTATCAAATTTTCCGGAAAAATATGAGGAATATTCGGTCAAAAGCTTTTGCGGAGAAATTATTTTTCGTTCGGCCGTGACGAACGAAAACGTGCAAAAATGCGTGTTTTGCGTGATTTTTTATGAAATGCTTATAATGGCCTGAAACGTATGCAAAAAAAATTTAAGACGATTTTGAGCAATTTAAAATTTTACGCGCGCATTAACGCGCGCGCCTACGCGTACGCGCATTTTTGCGCGCATTTATTGACCTCAAATTGACCCGACGGATATTGATCTTAATCATGATAAATATGAATGAAAAATTACTTTCCGTTATGAAGATATGATCATAAGTTGATTTTCACAAAATGGCGCCTGGATGACGTCACGATGATTTTGAGTCTTTGAAAAGTCACACAGTTCTAAGTTAGACTAAGATCTATCATCATTGAAAGATTCATAACAATGGCTTTATTCAGTCTTGAGATATCCTGCGAACAAATTCGAGGAAGAATAATAATAAATAAATAATAAAAATCTTGACGAAATCAAAAGGTGATACGTTGACTTCGTTACGTATCACCTAATGATTCCTTCAAAATTTGCAATTTCAACTTTCGATCGAAAATTTTAACATGATCCCAACATCTGATTAAAAAACAAAGTCACCCTTTTTTATAGCCCATGGTCTCAGCTATAACATACCCCAATTTGGGAGAAAACAGAGCACACATAAGATAGATAGTGCTCATAGATGAATGCCATGTAGATTCATGATGTGAACGAAATTCACCTTCCATAGACATAACACGCAAATGACGAAAATTCTGACATGTGGCCTTTAACTGAATTTTGTACTATGATGACCTCATTAAAATGAAACTTAGTGAAAAGTGATCTTGTAGAGAATTGCCTTATCTACAACATATCGACATTTCAAAGAGAATCGATGAATATTGAGAGAAATACACTACATTTTCCATAAATACAATGACGTCATAATATGCAATTTTGTATTTTTGACTTCCAAGGCCATTATGATGACGTAAAGATGTACTTAATGGCCAAATGAGATATGAAATCATACCTCCGACTCATACTCTATCTAAATATGAAAAAAAAATTGGCAATCCCTATTCATCCCAATGGACTTTTCATAGGCATGTTTTTGCCCATATATGCAATGTATTACAAAAATCGCGCGTACGGACGGTTATCTTGAACGGACGCTCATTCCGTTTTTAATAGTGATAAAGAGCTAAACATGGTATCAAATTTTCCGGAAAAATATGAGGAATATTCGGTCAAAAGCTTTTGCGGAGAAATTATTTTTCGTTCGGCCGTGACGAACGAAAACGTGCAAAAATGCGTGTTTTGCGTGATTTTTTATGAAATGCTTATAATGGCCTGAAACGTATGCAAAAAAAATTTAAGACGATTTTGAGCAATTTAAAATTTTACGCGCGCATTAACGCGCGCGCCTACGCGTACGCGCATTTTTGCGCGCATTTATTGACCTCAAATTGACCCGACGGATATTGATCTTAATCATGATAAATATGAATGAAAAATTACTTTCCGTTATGAAGATATGATCATAAGTTGATTTTCACAAAATGGCGCCTGGATGACGTCACGATGATTTTGAGTCTTTGAAAAGTCACACAGTTCTAAGTTAGACTAAGATCTATCATCATTGAAAGATTCATAACAATGGCTTTATTCAGTCTTGAGATATCCTGCGAACAAATTCGAGGAAGAATAATAATAAATAAATAATAAAAATCTTGACGAAATCAAAAGGTGATACGTTGACTTCGTTACGTATCACCTAATGATTCCTTCAAAATTTGCAATTTCAACTTTCGATCGAAAATTTTAACATGATCCCAACATCTGATTAAAAAACAAAGTCACCCTTTTTTATAGCCCATGGTCTCAGCTATAACATACCCCAATTTGGGAGAAAACAGAGCACACATAAGATAGATAGTGCTCATAGATGAATGCCATGTAGATTCATGATGTGAACGAAATTCACCTTCCATAGACATAACACGCAAATGACGAAAATTCTGACATGTGGCCTTTAACTGAATTTTGTACTATGATGACCTCATTAAAATGAAACTTAGTGAAAAGTGATCTTGTAGAGAATTGCCTTATCTACAACATATCGACATTTCAAAGAGAATCGATGAATATTGAGAGAAATACACTACATTTTCCATAAATACAATGACGTCATAATATGCAATTTTGTATTTTTGACTTCCAAGGCCATTATGATGACGTAAAGATGTACTTAATGGCCAAATGAGATATGAAATCATACCTCCGACTCATACTCTATCTAAATATGAAAAAAAAATTGGCAATCCCTATTCATCCCAATGGACTTTTCATAGGCATGTTTTTGCCCATATATGCAATGTATTACAAAAATCGCGCGTACGGACGGTTATCTTGAACGGACGCTCATTCCGTTTTTAATAGTGATAAAGAGCTAAACATGGTATCAAATTTTCCGGAAAAATATGAGGAATATTCGGTCAAAAGCTTTTGCGGAGAAATTATTTTTCGTTCGGCCGTGACGAACGAAAACGTGCAAAAATGCGTGTTTTGCGTGATTTTTTATGAAATGCTTATAATGGCCTGAAACGTATGCAAAAAAAATTTAAGACGATTTTGAGCAATTTAAAATTTTACGCGCGCATTAACGCGCGCGCCTACGCGTACGCGCATTTTTGCGCGCATTTATTGACCTCAAATTGACCCGACGGATATTGATCTTAATCATGATAAATATGAATGAAAAATTACTTTCCGTTATGAAGATATGATCATAAGTTGATTTTCACAAAATGGCGCCTGGATGACGTCACGATGATTTTGAGTCTTTGAAAAGTCACACAGTTCTAAGTTAGACTAAGATCTATCATCATTGAAAGATTCATAACAATGGCTTTATTCAGTCTTGAGATATCCTGCGAACAAATTCGAGGAAGAATAATAATAAATAAATAATAAAAATCTTGACGAAATCAAAAGGTGATACGTTGACTTCGTTACGTATCACCTAATGATTCCTTCAAAATTTGCAATTTCAACTTTCGATCGAAAATTTTAACATGATCCCAACATCTGATTAAAAAACAAAGTCACCCTTTTTTATAGCCCATGGTCTCAGCTATAACATACCCCAATTTGGGAGAAAACAGAGCACACATAAGATAGATAGTGCTCATAGATGAATGCCATGTAGATTCATGATGTGAACGAAATTCACCTTCCATAGACATAACACGCAAATGACGAAAATTCTGACATGTGGCCTTTAACTGAATTTTGTACTATGATGACCTCATTAAAATGAAACTTAGTGAAAAGTGATCTTGTAGAGAATTGCCTTATCTACAACATATCGACATTTCAAAGAGAATCGATGAATATTGAGAGAAATACACTACATTTTCCATAAATACAATGACGTCATAATATGCAATTTTGTATTTTTGACTTCCAAGGCCATTATGATGACGTAAAGATGTACTTAATGGCCAAATGAGATATGAAATCATACCTCCGACTCATACTCTATCTAAATATGAAAAAAAAAATTGGCAATCCCTATTCATCCCAATGGACTTTTCATAGGCATGTTTTTGCCCATATATGCAATGTATTACAAAAATCGCGCGTACGGACGGTTATCTTGAACGGACGCTCATTCCGTTTTTAATAGTGATAAAGAGCTAAACATGGTATCAAATTTTCCGGAAAAATATGAGGAATATTCGGTCAAAAGCTTTTGCGGAGAAATTATTTTTCGTTCGGCCGTGACGAACGAAAACGTGCAAAAATGCGTGTTTTGCGTGATTTTTTATGAAATGCTTATAATGGCCTGAAACGTATGCAAAAAAAATTTAAGACGATTTTGAGCAATTTAAAATTTTACGCGCGCATTAACGCGCGCGCCTACGCGTACGCGCATTTTTGCGCGCATTTATTGACCTCAAATTGACCCGACGGATATTGATCTTAATCATGATAAATATGAATGAAAAATTACTTTCCGTTATGAAGATATGATCATAAGTTGATTTTCACAAAATGGCGCCTGGATGACGTCACGATGATTTTGAGTCTTTGAAAAGTCACACAGTTCTAAGTTAGACTAAGATCTATCATCATTGAAAGATTCATAACAATGGCTTTATTCAGTCTTGAGATATCCTGCGAACAAATTCGAGGAAGAATAATAATAAATAAATAATAAAAATCTTGACGAAATCAAAAGGTGATACGTTGACTTCGTTACGTATCACCTAATGATTCCTTCAAAATTTGCAATTTCAACTTTCGATCGAAAATTTTAACATGATCCCAACATCTGATTAAAAAACAAAGTCACCCTTTTTTATAGCCCATGGTCTCAGCTATAACATACCCCAATTTGGGAGAAAACAGAGCACACATAAGATAGATAGTGCTCATAGATGAATGCCATGTAGATTCATGATGTGAACGAAATTCACCTTCCATAGACATAACACGCAAATGACGAAAATTCTGACATGTGGCCTTTAACTGAATTTTGTACTATGATGACCTCATTAAAATGAAACTTAGTGAAAAGTGATCTTGTAGAGAATTGCCTTATCTACAACATATCGACATTTCAAAGAGAATCGATGAATATTGAGAGAAATACACTACATTTTCCATAAATACAATGACGTCATAATATGCAATTTTGTATTTTTGACTTCCAAGGCCATTATGATGACGTAAAGATGTACTTAATGGCCAAATGAGATATGAAATCATACCTCCGACTCATACTCTATCTAAATATGAAAAAAAAATTGGCAATCCCTATTCATCCCAATGGACTTTTCATAGGCATGTTTTTGCCCATATATGCAATGTATTACAAAAATCGCGCGTACGGACGGTTATCTTGAACGGACGCTCATTCCGTTTTTAATAGTGATAAAGAGCTAAACATGGTATCAAATTTTCCGGAAAAATATGAGGAATATTCGGTCAAAAGCTTTTGCGGAGAAATTATTTTTCGTTCGGCCGTGACGAACGAAAACGTGCAAAAATGCGTGTTTTGCGTGATTTTTTATGAAATGCTTATAATGGCCTGAAACGTATGCAAAAAAAATTTAAGACGATTTTGAGCAATTTAAAATTTTACGCGCGCATTAACGCGCGCGCCTACGCGTACGCGCATTTTTGCGCGCATTTATTGACCTCAAATTGACCCGACGGATATTGATCTTAATCATGATAAATATGAATGAAAAATTACTTTCCGTTATGAAGATATGATCATAAGTTGATTTTCACAAAATGGCGCCTGGATGACGTCACGATGATTTTGAGTCTTTGAAAAGTCACACAGTTCTAAGTTAGACTAAGATCTATCATCATTGAAAGATTCATAACAATGGCTTTATTCAGTCTTGAGATATCCTGCGAACAAATTCGAGGAAGAATAATAATAAATAAATAATAAAAATCTTGACGAAATCAAAAGGTGATACGTTGACTTCGTTACGTATCACCTAATGATTCCTTCAAAATTTGCAATTTCAACTTTCGATCGAAAATTTTAACATGATCCCAACATCTGATTAAAAAACAAAGTCACCCTTTTTTATAGCCCATGGTCTCAGCTATAACATACCCCAATTTGGGAGAAAACAGAGCACACATAAGATAGATAGTGCTCATAGATGAATGCCATGTAGATTCATGATGTGAACGAAATTCACCTTCCATAGACATAACACGCAAATGACGAAAATTCTGACATGTGGCCTTTAACTGAATTTTGTACTATGATGACCTCATTAAAATGAAACTTAGTGAAAAGTGATCTTGTAGAGAATTGCCTTATCTACAACATATCGACATTTCAAAGAGAATCGATGAATATTGAGAGAAATACACTACATTTTCCATAAATACAATGACGTCATAATATGCAATTTTGTATTTTTGACTTCCAAGGCCATTATGATGACGTAAAGATGTACTTAATGGCCAAATGAGATATGAAATCATACCTCCGACTCATACTCTATCTAAATATGAAAAAAAAATTGGCAATCCCTATTCATCCCAATGGACTTTTCATAGGCATGTTTTTGCCCATATATGCAATGTATTACAAAAATCGCGCGTACGGACGGTTATCTTGAACGGACGCTCATTCCGTTTTTAATAGTGATAAAGAGCTAAACATGGTATCAAATTTTCCGGAAAAATATGAGGAATATTCGGTCAAAAGCTTTTGCGGAGAAATTATTTTTCGTTCGGCCGTGACGAACGAAAACGTGCAAAAATGCGTGTTTTGCGTGATTTTTTATGAAATGCTTATAATGGCCTGAAACGTATGCAAAAAAAATTTAAGACGATTTTGAGCAATTTAAAATTTTACGCGCGCATTAACGCGCGCGCCTACGCGTACGCGCATTTTTGCGCGCATTTATTGACCTCAAATTGACCCGACGGATATTGATCTTAATCATGATAAATATGAATGAAAAATTACTTTCCGTTATGAAGATATGATCATAAGTTGATTTTCACAAAATGGCGCCTGGATGACGTCACGATGATTTTGAGTCTTTGAAAAGTCACACAGTTCTAAGTTAGACTAAGATCTATCATCATTGAAAGATTCATAACAATGGCTTTATTCAGTCTTGAGATATCCTGCGAACAAATTCGAGGAAGAATAATAATAAATAAATAATAAAAATCTTGACGAAATCAAAAGGTGATACGTTGACTTCGTTACGTATCACCTAATGATTCCTTCAAAATTTGCAATTTCAACTTTCGATCGAAAATTTTAACATGATCCCAACATCTGATTAAAAAACAAAGTCACCCTTTTTTATAGCCCATGGTCTCAGCTATAACATACCCCAATTTGGGAGAAAACAGAGCACACATAAGATAGATAGTGCTCATAGATGAATGCCATGTAGATTCATGATGTGAACGAAATTCACCTTCCATAGACATAACACGCAAATGACGAAAATTCTGACATGTGGCCTTTAACTGAATTTTGTACTATGATGACCTCATTAAAATGAAACTTAGTGAAAAGTGATCTTGTAGAGAATTGCCTTATCTACAACATATCGACATTTCAAAGAGAATCGATGAATATTGAGAGAAATACACTACATTTTCCATAAATACAATGACGTCATAATATGCAATTTTGTATTTTTGACTTCCAAGGCCATTATGATGACGTAAAGATGTACTTAATGGCCAAATGAGATATGAAATCATACCTCCGACTCATACTCTATCTAAATATGAAAAAAAAAATTGGCAATCCCTATTCATCCCAATGGACTTTTCATAGGCATGTTTTTGCCCATATATGCAATGTATTACAAAAATCGCGCGTACGGACGGTTATCTTGAACGGACGCTCATTCCGTTTTTAATAGTGATAAAGAGCTAAACATGGTATCAAATTTTCCGGAAAAATATGAGGAATATTCGGTCAAAAGCTTTTGCGGAGAAATTATTTTTCGTTCGGCCGTGACGAACGAAAACGTGCAAAAATGCGTGTTTTGCGTGATTTTTTATGAAATGCTTATAATGGCCTGAAACGTATGCAAAAAAAATTTAAGACGATTTTGAGCAATTTAAAATTTTACGCGCGCATTAACGCGCGCGCCTACGCGTACGCGCATTTTTGCGCGCATTTATTGACCTCAAATTGACCCGACGGATATTGATCTTAATCATGATAAATATGAATGAAAAATTACTTTCCGTTATGAAGATATGATCATAAGTTGATTTTCACAAAATGGCGCCTGGATGACGTCACGATGATTTTGAGTCTTTGAAAAGTCACACAGTTCTAAGTTAGACTAAGATCTATCATCATTGAAAGATTCATAACAATGGCTTTATTCAGTCTTGAGATATCCTGCGAACAAATTCGAGGAAGAATAATAATAAATAAATAATAAAAATCTTGACGAAATCAAAAGGTGATACGTTGACTTCGTTACGTATCACCTAATGATTCCTTCAAAATTTGCAATTTCAACTTTCGATCGAAAATTTTAACATGATCCCAACATCTGATTAAAAAACAAAGTCACCCTTTTTTATAGCCCATGGTCTCAGCTATAACATACCCCAATTTGGGAGAAAACAGAGCACACATAAGATAGATAGTGCTCATAGATGAATGCCATGTAGATTCATGATGTGAACGAAATTCACCTTCCATAGACATAACACGCAAATGACGAAAATTCTGACATGTGGCCTTTAACTGAATTTTGTACTATGATGACCTCATTAAAATGAAACTTAGTGAAAAGTGATCTTGTAGAGAATTGCCTTATCTACAACATATCGACATTTCAAAGAGAATCGATGAATATTGAGAGAAATACACTACATTTTCCATAAATACAATGACGTCATAATATGCAATTTTGTATTTTTGACTTCCAAGGCCATTATGATGACGTAAAGATGTACTTAATGGCCAAATGAGATATGAAATCATACCTCCGACTCATACTCTATCTAAATATGAAAAAAAAATTGGCAATCCCTATTCATCCCAATGGACTTTTCATAGGCATGTTTTTGCCCATATATGCAATGTATTACAAAAATCGCGCGTACGGACGGTTATCTTGAACGGACGCTCATTCCGTTTTTAATAGTGATAAAGAGCTAAACATGGTATCAAATTTTCCGGAAAAATATGAGGAATATTCGGTCAAAAGCTTTTGCGGAGAAATTATTTTTCGTTCGGCCGTGACGAACGAAAACGTGCAAAAATGCGTGTTTTGCGTGATTTTTTATGAAATGCTTATAATGGCCTGAAACGTATGCAAAAAAAATTTAAGACGATTTTGAGCAATTTAAAATTTTACGCGCGCATTAACGCGCGCGCCTACGCGTACGCGCATTTTTGCGCGCATTTATTGACCTCAAATTGACCCGACGGATATTGATCTTAATCATGATAAATATGAATGAAAAATTACTTTCCGTTATGAAGATATGATCATAAGTTGATTTTCACAAAATGGCGCCTGGATGACGTCACGATGATTTTGAGTCTTTGAAAAGTCACACAGTTCTAAGTTAGACTAAGATCTATCATCATTGAAAGATTCATAACAATGGCTTTATTCAGTCTTGAGATATCCTGCGAACAAATTCGAGGAAGAATAATAATAAATAAATAATAAAAATCTTGACGAAATCAAAAGGTGATACGTTGACTTCGTTACGTATCACCTAATGATTCCTTCAAAATTTGCAATTTCAACTTTCGATCGAAAATTTTAACATGATCCCAACATCTGATTAAAAAACAAAGTCACCCTTTTTTATAGCCCATGGTCTCAGCTATAACATACCCCAATTTGGGAGAAAACAGAGCACACATAAGATAGATAGTGCTCATAGATGAATGCCATGTAGATTCATGATGTGAACGAAATTCACCTTCCATAGACATAACACGCAAATGACGAAAATTCTGACATGTGGCCTTTAACTGAATTTTGTACTATGATGACCTCATTAAAATGAAACTTAGTGAAAAGTGATCTTGTAGAGAATTGCCTTATCTACAACATATCGACATTTCAAAGAGAATCGATGAATATTGAGAGAAATACACTACATTTTCCATAAATACAATGACGTCATAATATGCAATTTTGTATTTTTGACTTCCAAGGCCATTATGATGACGTAAAGATGTACTTAATGGCCAAATGAGATATGAAATCATACCTCCGACTCATACTCTATCTAAATATGAAAAAAAAAATTGGCAATCCCTATTCATCCCAATGGACTTTTCATAGGCATGTTTTTGCCCATATATGCAATGTATTACAAAAATCGCGCGTACGGACGGTTATCTTGAACGGACGCTCATTCCGTTTTTAATAGTGATAAAGAGCTAAACATGGTATCAAATTTTCCGGAAAAATATGAGGAATATTCGGTCAAAAGCTTTTGCGGAGAAATTATTTTTCGTTCGGCCGTGACGAACGAAAACGTGCAAAAATGCGTGTTTTGCGTGATTTTTTATGAAATGCTTATAATGGCCTGAAACGTATGCAAAAAAAATTTAAGACGATTTTGAGCAATTTAAAATTTTACGCGCGCATTAACGCGCGCGCCTACGCGTACGCGCATTTTTGCGCGCATTTATTGACCTCAAATTGACCCGACGGATATTGATCTTAATCATGATAAATATGAATGAAAAATTACTTTCCGTTATGAAGATATGATCATAAGTTGATTTTCACAAAATGGCGCCTGGATGACGTCACGATGATTTTGAGTCTTTGAAAAGTCACACAGTTCTAAGTTAGACTAAGATCTATCATCATTGAAAGATTCATAACAATGGCTTTATTCAGTCTTGAGATATCCTGCGAACAAATTCGAGGAAGAATAATAATAAATAAATAATAAAAATCTTGACGAAATCAAAAGGTGATACGTTGACTTCGTTACGTATCACCTAATGATTCCTTCAAAATTTGCAATTTCAACTTTCGATCGAAAATTTTAACATGATCCCAACATCTGATTAAAAAACAAAGTCACCCTTTTTATAGCCCATGGTCTCAGCTATAACATACCCCAATTTGGGAGAAAACAGAGCACACATAAGATAGATAGTGCTCATAGATGAATGCCATGTAGATTCATGATGTGAACGAAATTCACCTTCCATAGACATAACACGCAAATGACGAAAATTCTGACATGTGGCCTTTAACTGAATTTTGTACTATGATGACCTCATTAAAATGAAACTTAGTGAAAAGTGATCTTGTAGAGAATTGCCTTATCTACAACATATCGACATTTCAAAGAGAATCGATGAATATTGAGAGAAATACACTACATTTTCCATAAATACAATGACGTCATAATATGCAATTTTGTATTTTTGACTTCCAAGGCCATTATGATGACGTAAAGATGTACTTAATGGCCAAATGAGATATGAAATCATACCTCCGACTCATACTCTATCTAAATATGAAAAAAAAAATTGGCAATCCCTATTCATCCCAATGGACTTTTCATAGGCATGTTTTTGCCCATATATGCAATGTATTACAAAAATCGCGCGTACGGACGGTTATCTTGAACGGACGCTCATTCCGTTTTTAATAGTGATAAAGAGCTAAACATGGTATCAAATTTTCCGGAAAAATATGAGGAATATTCGGTCAAAAGCTTTTGCGGAGAAATTATTTTTCGTTCGGCCGTGACGAACGAAAACGTGCAAAAATGCGTGTTTTGCGTGATTTTTTATGAAATGCTTATAATGGCCTGAAACGTATGCAAAAAAAATTTAAGACGATTTTGAGCAATTTAAAATTTTACGCGCGCATTAACGCGCGCGCCTACGCGTACGCGCATTTTTGCGCGCATTTATTGACCTCAAATTGACCCGACGGATATTGATCTTAATCATGATAAATATGAATGAAAAATTACTTTCCGTTATGAAGATATGATCATAAGTTGATTTTCACAAAATGGCGCCTGGATGACGTCACGATGATTTTGAGTCTTTGAAAAGTCACACAGTTCTAAGTTAGACTAAGATCTATCATCATTGAAAGATTCATAACAATGGCTTTATTCAGTCTTGAGATATCCTGCGAACAAATTCGAGGAAGAATAATAATAAAAAATAATAAAAATCTTGACGAAATCAAAAGGTGATACGTTGACTTCGTTACGTATCACCTAATGATTCCTTCAAAATTTGCAATTTCAACTTTCGATCGAAAATTTTAACATGATCCCAACATCTGATTAAAAAACAAAGTCACCCTTTTTTATAGCCCATGGTCTCAGCTATAACATACCCCAATTTGGGAGAAAACAGAGCACACATAAGATAGATAGTGCTCATAGATGAATGCCATGTAGATTCATGATGTGAACGAAATTCACCTTCCATAGACATAACACGCAAATGACGAAAATTCTGACATGTGGCCTTTAACTGAATTTTGTACTATGATGACCTCATTAAAATGAAACTTAGTGAAAAGTGATCTTGTAGAGAATTGCCTTATCTACAACATATCGACATTTCAAAGAGAATCGATGAATATTGAGAGAAATACACTACATTTTCCATAAATACAATGACGTCATAATATGCAATTTTGTATTTTTGACTTCCAAGGCCATTATGATGACGTAAAGATGTACTTAATGGCCAAATGAGATATGAAATCATACCTCCGACTCATACTCTATCTAAATATGAAAAAAAAAATTGGCAATCCCTATTCATCCCAATGGACTTTTCATAGGCATGTTTTTGCCCATATATGCAATGTATTACAAAAATCGCGCGTACGGACGGTTATCTTGAACGGACGCTCATTCCGTTTTTAATAGTGATAAAGAGCTAAACATGGTATCAAATTTTCCGGAAAAATATGAGGAATATTCGGTCAAAAGCTTTTGCGGAGAAATTATTTTTCGTTCGGCCGTGACGAACGAAAACGTGCAAAAATGCGTGTTTTGCGTGATTTTTTATGAAATGCTTATAATGGCCTGAAACGTATGCAAAAAAAATTTAAGACGATTTTGAGCAATTTAAAATTTTACGCGCGCATTAACGCGCGCGCCTACGCGTACGCGCATTTTTGCGCGCATTTATTGACCTCAAATTGACCCGACGGATATTGATCTTAATCATGATAAATATGAATGAAAAATTACTTTCCGTTATGAAGATATGATCATAAGTTGATTTTCACAAAATGGCGCCTGGATGACGTCACGATGACTTTGAGTCTTTGAAAAGTCACGCAGTTCTAAGTTAGACTAAGATCTATCATCATTGAAAGATTCATAACAATGGCTTTATTCAGTCTTGAGATATCCTGCGAACAAATTCGAGGAAGAATAATAATAAATAAATAATAAAAATCTTGACGAAATCAAAAGGTGATACGTTGACTTCGTTACGTATCACCTAATGATTCCTTCAAAATTTGCAATTTCAACTTTCGATCGAAAATTTTAACATGATCCCAACATCTGATTAAAAAACAAAGTCACCCTTTTTTATAGCCCATGGTCTCAGCTATAACATACCCCAATTTGGGAGAAAACAGAGCACACATAAGATAGATAGTGCTCATAGATGAATGCCATGTAGATTCATGATGTGAACGAAATTCACCTTCCATAGACATAACACGCAAATGACGAAAATTCTGACATGTGGCCTTTAACTGAATTTTGTACTATGATGACCTCATTAAAATGAAACTTAGTGAAAAGTGATCTTGTAGAGAATTGCCTTATCTACAACATATCGACATTTCAAAGAGAATCGATGAATATTGAGAGAAATACACTACATTTTCCATAAATACAATGACGTCATAATATGCAATTTTGTATTTTTGACTTCCAAGGCCATTATGATGACGTAAAGATGTACTTAATGGCCAAATGAGATATGAAATCATACCTCCGACTCATACTCTATCTAAATATGAAAAAAAAAATTGGCAATCCCTATTCATCCCAATGGACTTTTCATAGGCATGTTTTTGCCCATATATGCAATGTATTACAAAAATCGCGCGTACGGACGGTTATCTTGAACGGACGCTCATTCCGTTTTTAATAGTGATAAAGAGCTAAACATGGTATCAAATTTTCCGGAAAAATATGAGGAATATTCGGTCAAAAGCTTTTGCGGAGAAATTATTTTTCGTTCGGCCGTGACGAACGAAAACGTGCAAAAATGCGTGTTTTGCGTGATTTTTTATGAAATGCTTATAATGGCCTGAAACGTATGCAAAAAAAATTTAAGACGATTTTGAGCAATTTAAAATTTTACGCGCGCATTAACGCGCGCGCCTACGCGTACGCGCATTTTTGCGCGCATTTATTGACCTCAAATTGACCCGACGGATATTGATCTTAATCATGATAAATATGAATGAAAAATTACTTTCCGTTATGAAGATATGATCATAAGTTGATTTTCACAAAATGGCGCCTGGATGACGTCACGATGACTTTGAGTCTTTGAAAAGTCACGCAGTTCTAAGTTAGACTAAGATCTATCATCATTGAAAGATTCATAACAATGGCTTTATTCAGTCTTGAGATATCCTGCGAACAAATTCGAGGAAGAATAATAATAAAAAATAATAAAAATCTTGACGAAATCAAAAGGTGATACGTTGACTTCGTTACGTATCACCTAATGATTCCTTCAAAATTTGCAATTTCAACTTTCGATCGAAAATTTTAACATGATCCCAACATCTGATTAAAAAACAAAGTCACCCTTTTTTATAGCCCATGGTCTCAGCTATAACATACCCCAATTTGGGAGAAAAACAGAGCACACATAAGATAGATAGTGCTCATAGATGAATGCCATGTAGATTCATGATGTGAACGAAATTCACCTTCCATAGACATAACACGCAAATGACGAAAATTCTGACATGTGGCCTTTAACTGAATTTTGTACTATGATGACCTCATTAAAATGAAACTTAGTGAAAAGTGATCTTGTAGAGAATTGCCTTATCTACAACATATCGACATTTCAAAGAGAATCGATGAATATTGAGAGAAATACACTACATTTTCCATAAATACAATGACGTCATAATATGCAATTTTGTATTTTTGACTTCCAAGGCCATTATGATGACGTAAAGATGTACTTAATGGCCAAATGAGATATGAAATCATACCTCCGACTCATACTCTATCTAAATATGAAAAAAAAATTGGCAATCCCTATTCATCCCAATGGACTTTTTATAGGCATGTTTTTGCCCATATATGCAATGTATTACAAAAATCGCGCGTACGGACGGTTATCTTGAACGGACGCTCATTCCGTTTTTAATAGTGATAAAGAGCTAAACATGGTATCAAATTTTCCGGAAAAATATGAGGAATATTCGGTCAAAAGCTTTTGCGGAGAAATTATTTTTCGTTCGGCCGTGACGAACGAAAACGTGCAAAAATGCGTGTTTTGCGTGATTTTTTATGAAATGCTTATAATGGCCTGAAACGTATGCAAAAAAAATTTAAGACGATTTTGAGCAATTTAAAATTTTACGCGCGCATTAACGCGCGCGCCTACGCGTACGCGCATTTTTGCGCGCATTTATTGACCTCAAATTGACCCGACGGATATTGATCTTAATCATGATAAATATGAATGAAAAATTACTTTCCGTTATGAAGATATGATCATAAGTTGATTTTCACAAAATGGCGCCTGGATGACGTCACGATGACTTTGAGTCTTTGAAAAGTCACGCAGTTCTAAGTTAGACTAAGATCTATCATCATTGAAAGATTCATAACAATGGCTTTATTCAGTCTTGAGATATCCTGCGAACAAATTCGAGGAAGAATAATAATAAATAAATAATAAAAAATCTTGACGAAATCAAAAGGTGATACGTTGACTTCGTTACGTATCACCTAATGATTCCTTCAAAATTTGCAATTTCAACTTTCGATCGAAAATTTTAACATGATCCCAACATCTGATTAAAAAACAAAGTCACCCTTTTTTATAGCCCATGGTCTCAGCTATAACATACCCCAATTTGGGAGAAAACAGAGCACACATAAGATAGATAGTGCTCATAGATGAATGCCATGTAGATTCATGATGTGAACGAAATTCACCTTCCATAGACATAACACGCAAATGACGAAAATTCTGACATGTGGCCTTTAACTGAATTTTGTACTATGATGACCTCATTAAAATGAAACTTAGTGAAAAGTGATCTTGTAGAGAATTGCCTTATCTACAACATATCGACATTTCAAAGAGAATCGATGAATATTGAGAGAAATACACTACATTTTCCATAAATACAATGACGTCATAATATGCAATTTTGTATTTTTGACTTCCAAGGCCATTATGATGACGTAAAGATGTACTTAATGGCCAAATGAGATATGAAATCATACCTCCGACTCATACTCTATCTAAATATGAAAAAAAAATTGGCAATCCCTATTCATCCCAATGGACTTTTCATAGGCATGTTTTTGCCCATATATGCAATGTATTACAAAAATCGCGCGTACGGACGGTTATCTTGAACGGACGCTCATTCCGTTTTTAATAGTGATAAAGAGCTAAACATGGTATCAAATTTTCCGGAAAAATATGAGGAATATTCGGTCAAAAGCTTTTGCGGAGAAATTATTTTTCGTTCGGCCGTGACGAACGAAAACGTGCAAAAATGCGTGTTTTGCGTGATTTTTTATGAAATGCTTATAATGGCCTGAAACGTATGCAAAAAAAATTTAAGACGATTTTGAGCAATTTAAAATTTTACGCGCGCATTAACGCGCGCGCCTACGCGTACGCGCATTTTTGCGCGCATTTATTGACCTCAAATTGACCCGACGGATATTGATCTTAATCATGATAAATATGAATGAAAAATTACTTTCCGTTATGAAGATATGATCATAAGTTGATTTTCACAAAATGGCGCCTGGATGACGTCACGATGATTTTGAGTCTTTGAAAAGTCACGCAGTTCTAAGTTAGACTAAGATCTATCATCATTGAAAGATTCATAACAATGGCTTTATTCAGTCTTGAGATATCCTGCGAACAAATTCGAGGAAGAATAATAATAAATAAATAATAAAAAATCTTGACGAAATCAAAAGGTGATACGTTGACTTCGTTACGTATCACCTAACTAGACTTTAATTCGTCACTTAGCGAATTGGTGATACGTATGATAATGGTTTACATAACGAAAATGCATTACACGATATATTATTTTATAAAATGCTTCTCCCATTTATATGCTTCTCCCATTATGATCTATCATATGTCAAGATTAAATTGTGTCTCCTTGATATCATGGATCTAGGGAAGATAGATTGAAACAAGATATGACCTTTGATCCTGTGCAGTAACCAGTTACAACATTTGACTCTAATTTACATCATGAAGAACACCTTTTGACGATTTTATCTCATTCAAAGAAATGAAAATGTAATTGATAAATGATTATCATCATTATGATAATGATATCATGATGATTATGATCATGATCATGATCGAGAGCGGATCACTGACATCTTATTGAAAAAAATAAGGATTGATTTAGATAGCATATAGTCTCAGCTACAACATACTCAAAAATCAACAAAATCCAAGCAGAAATAACGGCGATATTGCTCGCAAAAGACAGGAATGTAGAATCCAGATTTGAGAAAAAGTCATCTCCCATAGGGATTACACGCAAAAAGTAATGGATTAAGTGAAAATAGGGTAATAATAAAGTAAAAAGGGTTGTTTATGACATTATTTGCGATTCTACGTGTTTAAATAATCAAAGGAGATGGTACAGTGAAAGGTCAAAAGGAAAAAAAAAGTGAAGAAAAAAATTGTTGGAGACACCGGACTCGAACCAGGGATCTCGAGGTTGGAAGTCAAGTGCGTTACTGATATACCAAAACATCTCCCATAGCGATAACACGTAAACGGGAAATGGAATTATGAAGTCCTACTTTGCAAGTGAAATATGAGCATGATCCCGGCATAGATCGAAAAATAAAGTGGCACACTGGAGATAGCTTTTGTCTCAGCTACAACATCCGAAGCTCAGCATAAACAAAGCTAAAACAACGGAGATATTGCTCGCGAAAGACAGGAAATGTAGAATCCAGTTTTGAGAATAGTCATGTCCCATAGACATACACGCAAAATGTGAAAAATTGACATGCCTCCTTTAATCGCAAAAAAACA